>NC_063175.1:16896758-17262675 GCF_023159225.1 Perognathus longimembris pacificus | reverse complement strand
TTTAAAAGAATAATATAGGTGTCTATCAACAATTTTCAATAAATATCAATTCATGAACAATTTTGCTTTTTCTTTAATCCTTCCAATCTCCATTGTCCAGATAGGGTTGAATCAAAACCTACAAACTCACACTTAATATATACTGAAGAATTTCATAGTACTATGCAGAGACAGAACTCATTCTTTTTCATAGCTACATATTCCTTTGTGCTTATGTATGTATGTGTTACTTGAACAATTTATAAATGGATAGAATGTTTCCAGCTTCCTGCTATCATAAAAATGTTATGAAATGTAGCATATATGATATATATCAATCATATATATGCATATATATGTATATATATATATATATATATATCCCCTGAAATCTTTATAACCAAGATAGGATTAACTTTGAAAACTTGGGTTAAGTTGGAGGCAATTTTCTCAAAGCAATGTACCTTTGCAAATGGTACCTTCCCTTTCCAGGCAAAAAGTAAAAGCCTATCTGAAAAATAACCTAAAAGGAAAATGGGATGGAGGCATGACTCGAGTGGAATATCTTTTGCTTGGTAGGCACAAAGACCTGAGTCCAGTAACAATGGAAGAAAGGGAGAGAGAGAGGGAGGAGAGTGGATGGGTGGGAGGGAGGGATGGTGGGCAGAGTGAGTTGTAAACAGAGTGAGTTGTAAGAAAACACAACAAAGGAAAATACAAAAGTCTTATGAATGTTAAAACCTTAAATACTAAATAATCTTATTAAATAATTGGAAGGAAAAGATTTACAAGACAGCAAAGATTAATGGGTAAAACAACCAACATATGAGGATGGTTAAGACAGGATTCCCAAACCTGTACTTCAAATTATTATATGGCAGGCAGTATGTTTAATTGACAGCTACAAATAATCTAGTGACATAAAGTATATTGTTGGGAGACAGTGATATAAACAAAAGAATGTTTATAAAATACCTTAAATTCTTTGTGTGGAAAGAGCTAGAGGGCTGTCAGGTGTGGTAACTCTAGAGACTCCTAGAGCCAGAATACCTAAGTCAATTAAGCAAATATTTTCCAATCCTTTTTATAGAGACCAAAAATGTTCAAGGATGCACATAACTTAAAATCTTCAAAGGGAGTAAAGCAAGGAAGGGACATACTGGCTCTGACCTTTTCTTCATACAAGGAAAGGAAAAATAAGACCAGATGAAAACACTGTCCTCTGAAAGGTAAATAAGGCAGTTTGTGTTGGTTTTGGTGCCACTGGGGCTTGACCTCAGCAGGGACTGGAGCTTGCTAGGCAGCATCTCTATCATGGAGTCACACCTGTAACTCTCTCTTTGTCTTAGATCATTTCCTGTTTTTACCTATGCCAACTTGGGTCATGGCCCTCCTCCTCACGCTTTCTGCATAGGTGGCACTACAGGTATATGCCATCACATCCAGCTTCTTTATGTATATGAGAATTATTCTCTCTAACTTTTATTTTTGGCTAGGTTTGAACCATGACCCTCCCTGTCTCTGACTCCTGAGTAACTTAGATTAAAGGTAACTGAGCACTAACTGAGCACTGGTGGCTCATGTCCGTAATCCTAGCTATTCAGGAGGCTGAGATCTGAGGATCAAGATTAAAAGCCAGCCCAGGCAGGAAAGTCTGTGAGACTCTCGCCTCCAATAAACCACCAGAAAACCAAAAATGGTGCTGTGCCTCAAGTGGTAGTGTGCTGCTAACCTTGAGCTGAAGATCTCAAGGACAGCGCTCAGGCCCAGAGTTCAAGCCCCACGACCAAATAAATAAATAAATAAATAAATAAATAAATAAATAAATAAATAAATGTTTATTCACCATACTCACCTTGGTAAGACTTTAAAAGCCACTTGTAGCTAAGACTTTTATCTGTTGGTATTGAGAGCCACTTTTTTTGATGAAGAGTTATTTGTGTTGTAAAGATACCTGTGACAGAGGGAAGAATAGTTCAGAACTTGAAGGCTAGGAGTCAGTTAGAGTGCTATGGGTAGGAGAATCCATAGAAGGTAAAAGCAGGTATGGACTTTGACTTCAGGGGGCTCATACAGTGGTGGCAAAAAGAAATTAATCAAAGAATCACAGATTTAAAATTTCAATAGCTATAAATGAAATAAATAGGTGCCATGAAAGTCAGGACTATGGAAGAAGGGTGGCCATGCATTGCACAATTCCAGGGGTGGGGGTCTCAGGCATAGTAAATACTGCAGGGGAGCAATATTGAAAGATGAGTCTGGAGGATGAGAAACTGAGCCAAAGCTTTGTTGTGGGAGTCTGAAAAGAACACAGAAGCAGAGGACAGACACAGAGCTTTAGACACACAGAGCTTTTTCTGACACACAAAAGCTTCAGTCCTATCTTTTTTTTTTTTTTTTTTTTTGCCAGTCCTGGGGCTTGGACTCAGGGCCTGAGCACTGTCCCTGGCTTCTTTTTGCTCAAGGCTAGCACTCTGCCACTTGAGCCACAGCACCACTTCTGGCCATTTTCTGTATATGTGGTGCTGGGGAATTGAACCCAGGGCCTCATGTATATGAGGCAGGCACTCTTGCCACTAGGCCATATACCCAGCCCTCAGCCCTATCTTAAAAGAGCCCTCTGTTGTTTACATCTCACTTAGAAAAATCAAAATAGGAAAGCTTCACAAAGAAAAATTAAGCAATACACATTCAGGGTATTCTTTATTTTGTAAGATAGATACCACTTCCTCTTCTTAAAAACTAAACAGAGATACTTATTATGTCATTTTGGTTTTGTATTGTTAAGGAAATTTGCTTGAGGGTGTAGGAATCAAGCTTGCACACATGCAAACACACAGATGTACAGAATAAGTAACACTTGCTCTGGCGAATGAGGCAACGATACACAAACAGTATGATTTTCTGATGGTAAGATGGCAATGCTCCAAGAAAGACATTGAAAGGAACCATACTGACTTTCAATATTACTGGTCACTAGACATCTGTAAGTTTTGCTCATTATTGGAATGACAGTCTATCATGTAAAAACTCAAGCTACAGTTCCCTTCTAGACACACATATAACCCCATTGTTGTTCTTTGTAACTAAGTTCTCCTAACTGCCCTGCACACACTATCACTCTCTTTTCTCAGGAGTCCACTATTGTACAAACTTCATAGTGGATTGTTCATACTACCCTGTAGCCAAAGCTTTTGGAGGGAGGGAGAACTCTACCATACCTCATTCAAATATTTTTGCTTCCATTTCATACTATAGAGATTATATAGATAGCATATAAATATAATATGAAATGGAAGCAAAAATATTTGATATATATATATTTACATCAAAATAAGATTATAAGGGGAAAACTGGGAGAGAATGAGGAAGGGGGTGACACTGTTCAAAAGGAAATGTACTCATTACCTTAGTCATTTAACTGTAACCCCTCTGTACATCACCTTTACAATAAAAATTGTTTTAAAAAGATTGGAAACCTTGTGTATAAAGATTTATGGCATGCCTCTCAATCCTGTCAGTATACGCCTGTGATCATAAGTATGTTTCCTTTGAAGATAACATTAAAAGTCTCCATTGGAGGCCCCTCTGAAGAGGACTCTGGTCCACAAGATGACATGCTCAGAATTCTCAGCAGCCAATCTGAAACAAGGCACCCTGAGATTCCTTTAATGAACAACAGTAGTATCAGATGCTGCCAACATGGAAGTGCTAAACAC
The DNA here is from genome assembly GCF_023159225.1 of Perognathus longimembris pacificus. NCBI lineage: Eukaryota > Metazoa > Chordata > Mammalia > Rodentia > Heteromyidae > Perognathus > Perognathus longimembris. Next base: position 17,258,977 of record NC_063175.1, on the reverse strand, counting down.
AACAGATCAAACTTGGTTATTCAATGACTCAACAAACCAAACCACCACTTCTTTGTACCCCCTCAGATATGTTTATATAAACACACACATACATATATACATACATATATACACATATGTCCTCTCAAAAAGAGAATTGTGCAAATTGTGAGAATTGTTCCATTCTCATGACCATACACGTACAAGAAAATGCTTTGACTAAGTATGCACAGATAAAATCCTCAAAATTGAAGTGTTCAGGAAATAAGGTCTTCTCCATGATGGAAGGATGCCAAGAGCTCTAGAGTTTCTCTCTCCTCCTACACTATTCACTTGTCTACTTTTTTCCTACTTCCACTATCCTCACCCCCCAGATCCAAGAAAAGCTCCTCACCTTCTCTTCAAAATTGTTCATGTATTTTCTCATTCCTCTTTGAAATAGACATTGCCAAAATGAGCTCTATACTACCATTTCTGAGTGGGGAGAACACATGGGGTAGAGAAATACCACACAGGGGGAAAAATGTCATATACACAGAAACTCCCACTTGGTGACCCTTGTCATCATGAATGTACCTCTGCCCAGTGGTCACCCTGGATCCAGTATCAATAGCATATCTGTAGCTTTTTATAAACAAAGATTTCCCTCATAATTTCCCTCATCTTAACAATCACCATAAACCACAATAATTATTCCCATTTTGCAGACAGGGAAATTGAAAGGCAGAGAATGATACTACATTACAACTCCATGGTGTTAGCAAAGCCCTTTTTTGGCTTTGCTTCCAGTAATAGCAGTTTCATTTCCACAGTATCAGGCCAGAACTCTTAACAAAGAGCAGGCAAAGGCAATGAAAATCAATTAGCAACTGAGCAGTGAGTAGGAGGCAGTCCACTAGGTGGTAAGACTGAGCAGGGGGAAACAATGGGCCACAGAACTTGTTGCTGTAGTTACAAACCCAAAGAAAGCCTACACATGTACACAGCATGGCAACAAACACAGGCTGTCTATCAGCAACCATCTGCCGTCATTCCACAAATCCTGTCAGGCTTTAGAAATTTAGAGTGCCTAAGAGGCCCTATGAGTTCCCTTAATTTTTTCCAAATCATTTAGTAGTGAGCAGAGACTAAGAGTCTCAGATCCTGTAGGAGGTTAGGGATGCCTGAATAGATCTCCAGATGACAGTTTTCCAGCAGGTCTGTGAAGCAGATTTTCTCTATGTCTGACTGCAATTTAGAATCTGCGCACTGCACCTATGTCTGACTGCAATTTAGAATCTGCGTACTGCAGGCTAACCCTCAGGATTGCTATGAAATTCCAGATGCTAAATTTCACTGCCCCTTGCTTAACAAAAACAAGGACAACAAAAAAATATGGGTGCTGGTATCTCATGTCTGAAATCCTAGCTACTCAGGAAGCTGAGATCTAAGGATAGAGGTTCAAAACCAGCCCAGGAAGGAGAGTCTGTGGGACTCTTATCTCCAATAAATTATTTAAAAAACAAACAAACACAAAAAAACAACCAGCTGGAGTTGAATTGTGGTTCAAGTGATAGAGCGCTAGACTGGATTTAGGATGGTGTCCAGGCCCTGAATTCATGACCCAGGATCAGCAACAAAGAATTTTAAAAGCTCTAATTCAGCCAGGTGCTGGTAACTCATGCCTGTAATCCTCAGGAGGCTAAGATCTGATGATCATGCTTTGAAGCCAGCCCTGGCAGGAGTACGAAAGACAAATTCAATTAATAAATAGAGAAATCTTTTAAAAAATCAAATTAAGATGTTGGAAATGAAGAGCTTAATATGCCAATTTTAAAACTCATTTCAAAGCCCAGCTTTGGGCTCAGGGACAGAGCCCAGGCCCAGATTGTAAGTCCTAGGACTGCCAAAAACAGGTCAAAATAAAATAAAAAGGACCTAATTAATCTCTCTTGTTAATATCTTCATGTATCACTGCTGTCATTCCACTTACACACAAACACACATAAACATGTTTATAAATTAATATTCATAAAAATGCATATGAAATCACTGATTTCTGTCTGTTCAGGTTTTCACTGGCTGGGATTGGAGCAGCAGCTTCCAAGTTCTTAACATAAAGAACCCAGACCAGAAGAGCTTCCATATCATTTTATTGTATAACTTCATTGTAAGGAACCTACAGGAGAATGTTTAATAGAAGTGATGAGAGAGGGTTATCACAGATCTTAGTGTGTCTCAACTGGCCTTGAACCTCTATCCTCCTAATCTTTACCTCCAAAACAGCTTGGATTATTGGAATAAGACACTATTCTTTTTAACATGAAACTAATGATTGTGGTTACACAATGAAGTATCTCCTCAAAATGCTCATCTGTTGAAGGCTTGCTCCCGAGCTAGTAGTGCTATGGAAGAGTGGTTGGATTATGAGGCACTAACTGGACTAAATTAATCCATCAGTGAGTTCACACTGAACGGACCACTACAATGTGGGACCAGGTTGGAGGAAGTAAGTCACTGAGGCCTACTTAAAGGGTGTGGCCTGTCATAGCTCCTTGGAGATTCTCTTTTGTTTTCTTTCTCTCCCTTCTTTGAGACACAGTCATGCTATGCAGGACCAATTACAGCTTGTCACATCATATTAGAGTCCCCTTCTTGTTTCCTTCTGCCTCCTGTCTGCCCATAGTAGACCACCTTGTTCCCCAATCTGCTCCCTCTCATGATGCACAGACTCAGAAACTGTGAAGCCAAAATGGCTGTGGACTGACCTCTGAAACCATGAGCCCAAATAAGTCTATCTTTCTTTAAGTTAGTTTTGTCAGGTACTTACCAGTGAGTAAAAGTCCAGCTAACTCTAATCATTCATTTTAGATATATACATCGCCTATCACGATCCTTTTCACATACTAATGGTTAGAGATTTTGCTTCTATATTCATGTAGAATATTGTACTGTAGTTTTCTTTTCTGGCAATAAATTTGTTTTGTTTGGCTTTGTTATCACAAAAATACTGGCCTCATAAAATTAATTTGGAAGAGTTCTCTTCTAATTTTGGAGGGGTTATACAGAATTCTGGGGAGTTTATGCAGAATGTTTTCCCTTAATATAAATATAAGCCTGGTAGAAATCACCTGCAAAGCCTTCTACTTTAGAGATGGAGTTTATTTTTATTATTTCTTTTCTTTTTTTTTCTTCAAATTTTTATTATCAAACTGGTGTACAGAAAGGTTACAGTTTCATACGTTAGGCACTGGATGCATTTCTTGTACAGTTTGTTACCTTGTCCCTCATACCCCCCTTATTATTTGTTTTCTAAATCACTTTTAATGCCCAAGCAATGTGTGACTCCACCACAGACTGCAGAGATCCTGATATGACTCATCTGGTGTATGGACCACAACACAGCAGAGAAACCTAAACGCAAATAACCAGTGGGCTGGGGACCAATGCCAAGCACATTCACCTTTGAGAGACTGTGGCTATGAGGCACTCAACAGTACAATGGGAAGCATGACACAGTGGCTTCCAACCTGCAGGTATAAACTATAACAGACCATAGTGAAGACTGATTTTTCTTCTATATTTATCTAAAGATACTGGAGTACTAGAGGTGATGGTTCTTCATTAGAGATTGTGGTAATCTCACAGTTGTGGTTTATCAACTGTGACAGATTAGATAGCCACGCTTTGTTCATCCTGACTGGAGAAGAGGACTACACCCAGTGTCTTGAGCATTGAAGTAGAATACTTGACTATTGAGCAACTCATGCCACAGTAGTAACAACAACAAAAGAAATAATCACAGGCTAGCTACTCCTCAGTCTTAAGTAATCTCTGAGGAATCCCCAATTGAAAGGACATAAAAAGTAAAGATCTCCAGCTAAAACCTTGGACCCAGTTAGGTAAGCCACAACATAGAAATGAAATTCAGAAAGCCTGAGGCAACACGTCTCCTTCAAAAGCCAACAGCTCTATGGTAAAGGACTTAAATGATAGCGAAGAGGGACAAATTTCAAAAAAATAAACTTATAGAAGCAATGACAAAGATGATTATTGAAATAAAAGAGAGGTAGGAGCATCTGAATAAATTCATAGAAGATACAAATAAACAACAGAGCCCAAAGATGATTTAAATAAGCAGCTAAATGAAGTAAAGACAATATAGAATGTGAAACATAAATTCAATAAATAAATATATAGAAATCTTTTTAAAATCAAATTAAAATGTTGGAAGTGAAGAACTCAGTAACTCATTTTTTAAAACTCATTTCAAAGCCTAGCTTTGTTTGCCTCAATTTTCTTCTGAACACTCTTTCTTGCCCCCTGCCTTCCATTTACTTAACATAAATCATAAAATATTAATTGAAACATTTACATTGAGATGGCAAAAAAAATCCTCTTTCTATTCCAGTTTTACATTTAAATGGTAAGAAAGTTTTGACTTTTTTGGTCAGTCTTAGTGACTAATATTTATGATAGGAAATGTTTCATATTTTTCTTTTTATAAATTGAACCATGTTCACTGTTGGTGACACATAAAAATATAATTAAATCTTACTGCTTACGGATAACCACTACTATCAAATTATATATACATATATATCCTTTCACAATTGCTTTTGTGCAATATAATTTTATATTTAATTTGTTATTGTTGCTACAGTATTGGGAACATACTACACAAATCTTCATTTATTATTTATTCGTCACTCATTAATTACTCTTCGCTTAGCATTATATTATGAAGTATTTGCAATAATGTTGACTCATCTTCAAAATACATCTTCTAAATTACTGTATAGTATTCCAAATGTGTATAATTCTTATTTGATGGATTTAAATTGATGCCAAGATTTCATAATATAAGGAGTTTTATAAAACATTATTTCTTGAATATTCCAACTTCATCCACTAAAGCACAATTTCTGGGTCATAGGTACACATATTTTAAGACTTTTCGTCCTAATGAATGACTTGAACATGGAAAAAATTATATTAACTGACCCTCTTTTCAGAAGTTTGTTCATGACTACAAAATTTTTTTTATGGATGATTATCTCTTAATAATTTGTGCCTTAGATTTGTAGTTAGTGCCAAAGCAAAAAAAAAATGTAAAAAAAACTATTAATATGTCCAACTTCAGTCTGTTTGTTAGACAGACTGGTAATATATCCATGTTTTTCACATATAGCAATTACCCGAATCTAATTAGATATGTCCCCTAGTGGGTCATAGAATAAATTGCAAAGAATAACATTGTAGATGAAATAAACTAGTCCTCAGAGCAAGCTGATTTCAACTCTACCTAGTACAGAAAGGTGAAATCCAAGTGTCTCAATTCCTTGCTCCCCCACCCCCAAAGTAAAATACACAACTTTTATTAGTTACAACTGTAAACAGACTTGATATTCATTAGACTATTTTAAGTGTCAATACTCCTTATAGCTTATGTCAATCTTAATATTAATCATATTCTCAATTTTTAACTTCACACAATCAGAAAAGTACTTTTTGTTGATTATATTTATTTGAAAATAGTCTGTCAGCTGCGGGCGCGGTTCCCGTGCCACCTGGCTGTGAGGTCCCTGGACCCCATCTCCTTCCCCAACGGCAACCGCGTGCTGGTGGCCATGTCTGGCGTGGAGGGCAAGGCGCCGGGCCTGGACAGCCTGCAGGTGCGATACGAGGAGGCCCTGTGGGAGATGATCATTGTGTCCGACACCATCAGTTCCTGGGCAGCGGTGAAGGTGAACGTACCCCTGAAGTTTGGCAAGTGAAGATCAAGTTCTAACAAGTTTGGGGCCCACTGCACTCAGCGCACATTTTTCAGTCACTTGGGACCAGTCTCTTGTAGAATTGCCCCTAAAGAAACTTCCTCTTTTGCTTCTATGAGGAGTTCCCAAGGAACATTTAAGCATCAAGTTCACAGTTAAGGAAAATGTTTAAATCGAGTAGAAATATATTTTGGAACAACTGCCTTATACTCCTTTTTCACATTGTCATTAGCAAACTGGTTTATTTTTCAGGGTTGATGATCCATTCACTAGTGTGGCAGTGAATTTAAGTTTTCCCTTGCCACACCTTGACCTCCATCTCCAAATTACCCCTGCCTCCAGAATATTCCACATGTAACTTGGAAACTTGGTTTCACATAAGCATCTAGCTTCTTAATAACTGTCACAGTTCTTTGTGGCCTAAGTATTTTCTCAAATTTACCCTAGCAAGCTTTTGAAGTCATTGTAAGACTGGGGGGGCTGGTGTGCTTCTGTAATAACAATACAAGTTGTTTCCACAATATTTGGGTTTGGTATTAATTTTTTTTAGGGAGAGGTCTTCCTGGAAAAGAAGACCTGGACAATGATCATGGTAATGATTTATCATTTCTGAGATAATCTTTTGTAATCCCTATAGTTGCACTGTAAAATAGATGTTATTATCACCATTTCAGCTGAGAAACTTAAGATATAGGAAGTGCTGGTGGCTTATACCTGTATTCCTAGCTACTTAAGGGGGCTGAGATCTGAAAATCGCCATTCAGTGCCAGACTGGGCAGGAAAGTCTTTGAGACTCTTATCTCCAGTAAACTATTGGGAAGAATCCAGAAGTGGCACTTTGGCTCAAGGGATAAAGTGCTATTCTTGAGTACAAAAGATACTGCCTGTTCCCTGAGTTCAAGCCCTACAACTGGCAAACAAAATAAAGTAAAATACAAATAAGATTTGGAAGTATCGTAAAGTATTTATTGTGGATGAACAAATAGAAAAACAATCAGTGATTTCATGGAATTTGCATTCTAGTGAAGGGTAGATTTTAAAATGCCTTTAATACTTGAAATGATGGAGTTAGGCTATGGACTAGATTCGCTCAGTCATTATGCTTTGTTCCTTCTCAAAATCTAACTCATATAGGTCAATAAGAGAACCTGCTCTTGAAATGTAACAGTCTTGGAGAGAGAGATGCTGATGGAACTTTGATTTAGTTCAAAATAGACTAAGCAAAAGTATGGTAGCACAGATGAATAAAGATAATTTTTGCTGGCAATTCTCTCATTCTTGCTTCCTCTTTTTATATTTAGAGCCCAATTTCTGTCTCCATTCATCATCCATTCATTTGAGCCCCCCTCAAATCTAGGTTCATGCTTTTCCTCCACATTGTCTATTACTTGTTTCAGTGGATGGGTAAAAGTAGCATTATTAGTAATGTGTAGCTTTAATTTCTCTACCTACTTAGCAAGGGTAGAGTAAGTTTAAAATCTGTTTCTCTTCATAGCTATCATTACTGCTTTAGATCCAACCATGTGTTGTGGCATTATTTCACTAATTTATTATTATAATTATTATTATTAGAAATAAGCTTTGCAGTTACAATTGCATCTCTGTTTCTGTGGGATAAAATTGTCTTTTTACTCAGAAACAAAATATTGCTATGTTAACTAACAGATAACAGAGATTTCTATACAACTATGGAAATTGTTTTTATGTTATAACTATTGAAATTGTAGCACAGGGTCCCGATGTGTTTACCTCTGCATTTTACTATAATAGAAATTCTTAATATTTTTGTGAATTAAGTACTAAGTTATCAGTGTTTCTAATTCTTTTAATACAGATATACCTATGTTAAACTATGAGTTGACACTCAAGAATGGCACCTCTAATTCCTTATTTCCCAGTTCTCTTTGAATATACTCCCACTTAACTTATTATGGTTACTGTTTCCTACTAGGCATTTCAAAGCACTTTTGAAAAAGTACTTCAAATACCTTGTGACATAGTTTCATGTTAATAGTCCAGTTATTTTTTACATGTGAAGAATTAGAAGGAGAATTTGCAAATCTAAAACATGATCATATAAACTGACCCATGTTATTACCCTAATTTGCTTTTAATTTGAGGGAGAGTTAGGAACAAATCTTTAAATTTTCCGACACTAAGTATGTCAGGGGTCAAAGAGCATTTCTGTTGTCTGGGAATATGGCCTCATGCTAAGAGTGCTTGCCTGATATACATGAAGCCCTAGGTTCGATTCCTCAGCACCACATATATAAAAAAGGCCAGAAGTGGCACTGTGGCTCAAGTTGGCAGAGTGCTAGCCATGAGTAAAAACAAGCCAGGGACAGTGCTCCAGCCCTGAGTTCAGGCCCCAGGACTGGCAAAAAAAAAAAAAAAAAAAAAAAAAGAAAGAAAGAGAGAGACACTAAGCTTACTGAGTATCTTAACATATTCTTATTCGTGTGAGTGTGTGTGTGTGTGTGTGTGTGTGTGTGTGTGTGTAAGTCTTACTCAAAGAATCTTTTCTGTGATCTTTCATATGGGAGGGAGCAGTTTCTTCTCTCTTTACTTTCCATTTTTGTTACTTCTTTCTCTTTCCAAATAATGAGGACAGCCATTTCTAAAAACTGTCAGAGATACTACATTTGATCAAGTTGACTTGGTAGAGACTTCTTTTCAGAGACTGTTGACCAAGATGTTCTCTCTACTATTCAGTAAAATGAGGAATGTAGCTAAGAAACTGAGTCGCTGGGGGGGGGGGGGGTATTAAAATGCTGTGGAGCTCATTAGTACTAAGCTTATTTCTCTCTCTCTTCCTTCCAGATTTGAATATCAAGTCCTTGGCATCTGGCTGTGTAGAAATCCAGAATATTGAATGTGATAATTGAAAAATTGAAACTGAACAGGGTACCAGATTCTTGCACTCTGTTATGGTATAAGTACTCTAATGATTGCTATGCAATTACAGTTCCTCAACTGTACAGGTTCCTAGGAGCATTCCTAGGAAGGGGCTAGGTTCCTTTCATCTTTTGGCACTCACCTAGAATTACTGGGAAGGGGTTGATCACAGAGAAGGCATACCCATTCTAAAAGTACCAGCCTGGAAGTAGCACACAGCATTTTCATTTCCATTCTATTGGCAACAAATGAGCTTAGGAAAGCTGGAAACGCACATCCTTTCCGTTGGGCAATAAACATGGATTTGGGCTTTTGCCATAGTTGCCAAGTGTGAAATGAAGCTACACATACATGTACATTTGGAGTCTGTCAGAAGGGACTACCTAAACATCACTACTGCTTTATTTGTACTTGGAAGCATTTTCACTTAGCCTTTCATTTTCATTTATTTCCTGGGGTGCAACACAATGTAGTGTGACCCTAAGTGTAAAGTGTCCTCTTTCAGACCAACCAGCCTTACAAGTGTGGACTTTGGGACCATATAGAACTGGATTCCAATTGATTTGACTTTTTTTTAACCATGTCATACTGAAAAAGCTATCCACTTTCTGAGATTCAGATTTTTTTCCCTCTATGAAATGGGAAAAATTAGAATGTCCATCTCTCTAATTGTTAGAATTAAATGCTAGAGGTCATATAAAGAAGACTGCATTGTCGTTCTGGTGCTGACAAACTGCCAAAGAAGAGATAACTTTAGTACTAGTAATCATGACATATAGTAACAATGTTAATGTATTCCTTGTTTGTATTTACTTAACTGGTTACAGGAATATTTGACTTTCAAGTCCTTAAGTAAAGCTGCTAGAATATAGCTGTCTCTATACTTTTCTTTTTGTCCTTTGTCTCTAAATTACTGCTTTGACAGTAGTTGGCATTTCTTTCCAGTTGATATTATTATACTAGTGTCTATTTCATTTCCAGGTTCTTTTTTTAGTTTTTTATTAATAATAAGAAAAAAACCATATAAATGGTTACATTAATTTAAATCAAAGGTATTTTTTCCTTTTTTTGTCTATACTTTTTGTTTGTATTTCAGAGTCAAAAATTACATGTTCAAACCAAAGGTGGCAAAGTGATCTGTCTGGGAACAATCTATGGAGACACAGATATCCATGCATCAGATAAAAGTGTAAGATCAGACCTTTCTCTTGTTCATCATTGCAATTTTGCTTCCCGTTGGTTCACAAACAGAAAAAATCTTTAATGCATTCGGGTTTGTTAGTAAATTCAAATGGGATTGTAGTTATTAAATGTTATACAATTTAAATTTTAATTTATGATTTTAGTACTTGTGACAGTTACTTATTTAAAATAAGTAAACACTTAAATACATTTAGTTCTAATCCTGATTTTTTTTAATTTTAATAATCACTGGGTAAAATGTCTCATTAAGTTTTATTTCCATATCTTTATTAGGTTTTTCTTGTGCAAGATTTACTTGAATACTGTATTTTCCAAGACCTACTTACTTCCCCTGAAGAATAAATTTGTAATTCAACTTTATTCTTCTGTATTGTCCACAAAGAGGCACCATTAGATATCTTAACTGTTCTCCAAATCCTTCCATGGTAGCTATTGGAATATTGATTAGTATAGGAAGAAACTTTGTAATTTTTCCTTTGTTGTTGGTGTTCCTGGACTGGGACTTGAACTCAAGCCTCAGACTTCCGTTCAGCTTCTTCCCTTCCTGGCTGGCTCCCTACCACTTGAAACCCTACCTTTACTTCCAAGTTTTGCTCATTAATTGGAGATGAGTCTGCGATTTTTCTGCTCATGCTGCTTCAAATCAAGATCCTCAAATCTTAGCCTCCTCAGTAGCTAAAATTACAGGCAAGAACCACCAGTGCTCAAATAATTTGTAGATTTTAATCAAGTGTTTTATTGCTTCGTGTGATTTAGTATAGTTTTAAGAGTAAAGGTATATTTTGGAAGTCTTTTTAAAAATGTGATAAATAATGGTTTTAAATCTTAAAAAGAAATTTTGCAATCTGCATGAGTCTTTTGTTAGATTTGCTAAATTTTATTCTATGCTTTGTTCACAGATTATTGATATGAAGAATTTTGAGCATATCTTATAGGTGTAGATTAAAACAATTAAGTTGTTATTTTATTTTCCATCATCTTTCTCTTAGAACCTGCTTAAATCCAAATATTTAAATATACACTCCATATTAAGCAGGGATAGTATTCAAAGACTGTGACCTTAGGTGACAAGCCCTTTTGAGCATTCAGTTTTTACTAATTAGATTGCTGTGGTCTTAGAGATGGAAGAGGGAAGTTGGACAACTCTGTATCTTAACAAGGCACAGTCCCTTCATTGAGGGCTTATATTAATTGGAAATGATCTCGTAAGTTATAATATTACATTGAGCTATGAGTGTGAAAAGTATAAATCATCCCCATTACCTGCTATTTTGAATAATGTGGCTATTTAGTTTTTCTAACATGCATGGATGATTGAATATTTATTCCTACTTGCTATTATTTTGTTTCTTGCATTCTTTAGCTTCCTAATGTACTGAAGTGGGTAGTGTTTTTTTTTTCTATTTTTATTTTAGATACTAACTTTTAAAGTGTATTGCTAAGAGTGTTTAAAAATTCTTCAAATAGGGCTGGGGATATAGCCTAGTGGCAAGAGTGCCTGCCTAGGATACACGAGGCCCTAGGTTCGATTCCCCAGCACCACATATACAGAAAACGGCCAGAAGCGGCGCTGTGGCTCAAGAGGCAGAGTGCTAGCCTTGAGCGGGAAGAAGCCAGGGACAGTGCTCAGGCCCTGAGTCCAAGGCCCAGGACTGGCCAAAAAAAAAAAAAAAAATTCTTCAAATACTTTTTAGTACTTAAAATAAATATTATATGGGTTACTTTTCATATGTAACTTTCATGGAAATGTACTTTGGATATTTCAGGTAAAGTACTTGAAATAATGTTTGGTGCTTGGCTAACTCTAATGTATTGCTTCCCAGAATGATGATAATGAAATGATGGTGATGATGATGATGATGAACGTGAAGAAATCAGGAAAAATACCTTGACTAAAATAGCTCTTCCACTTTACTTCCCCGAGCCTCAGTGACATTATTCAGGGGTGATAGTATTTGCTTTGGTTGTTTGATTTTGAAAGTTAAGCATTATAAACAATAGTATTGTTATTTGTATAGCTGTTTTTAAAATTATACCATTGATTTCAGTATCCCAAATTTAGTCTTATCACTTACAAAAATATGGAAATACCTCTTGTGTGATTATTAAGTATATTAATGACATAGTTGCCAGATTTCCTTTCTTCTATAGTATAGGTTACAGCACCACATTACTTCCTTAAAACTTGTTTTCACTGTTTGTGAGAACAAGATATTTATACAATATTACCATATGTAGCAGTCATTGCTATTACATAATATGTAGTTAAACTTATGGAAAAATTTTCCTTCTTGTGTAGAAAAGAAAATTCGTTTATAGCAATACCTATAAGGAAGGTTTTGGGAACTACTTTGTGTTCTCTTTAAATAGTTACTTTGGTGTGAAAAACAAATGAGCTGGATGCCAGTGGCTTACACCAATAATCCTAGCTACTCAGGAGGCTGAGATCTTAGGATCAAGGTTTCAAGCCAGTGTGGGCAGAAAAATCCAGTGTTTTGCTGTAAAGAATGAATTTTTTTTATCTTTTAATTCAAGACAGTGTCTGATATCATGCACTATAAACTCTGAAATTTTCCAGAATGAATGGATCAAATATATTTGCTGTGTTCACTTAGGTATGGCAAAACATTTTCTTTAGCCAGAGAGTATAATAGTGTTTAATAACCAATGTGAATCTTTGGGATTTCCCAGACACTCATAAGAAGTGTCTTTAAGGTTTTATTTGTGTGTGGGTTGGTAGAGGCACGATAATCAGAAGTGTTCCTTTACCAGTTCAATTAAGTTTCATATATTCTTTCAAATATTTTTGGTGTTCACTATAAAAAGTCAGAGTATTCTTACTGAAGCTTGATTTACATAAATATTTTGAGAATTTAAAATTATTAGCATGAAGAATCTCTTTATAGAGGAAATTTGTAAGTAATACAAATTTTTTTCAGGAATTTAGCATCTTTATTTTAAAGTTGAAGCAGGGGAAACATTTGTGTTCTCATAAATCAGTTTGTAGGAAAAATACCTTTCTTTGACAGAGTTACTGAAATTATTTAAAGTAAAAATTGACATTAACCACATATAATTCATGTAAAAGAAAATATCTACTTAATTAGAAATAAAATTTATGAGCTTTAAATTCAGAAGTGTAAGTAATTCTGATTTACTCTCCATAAAACCTGATGAATGCTCTTCTTTCTCTTTTTGTACTTATGTCTTCTCATATTTTAGTATTCTTGAAGTTGAACTCTTGTTAGATAACATATTGAACTCTGAACAATTTCTGGCCTTGCCAGAAGAAATGTCATTTATACCAATGTGTTCCAAGTAGCAAAAACTATTTCTTTAAATACCCAGTGTACTACTTGAAGTTGTTTCTGTGCAAAATGGAGGCAAGCTTTTTTTTTTTTTTTTTTTTTTTTTGGCCAGTCCTGGGGCTTGGACTCAGGGCCTGAGCACTGTCCCTGGCTTCTTTTTGCTCAAGGCTAGCACTCTGCCACTTGAGCCACAGCGCCACTTCTGGCCATTTTCTGTATATGTGGTGCTGGGTAATTGAACCCAAGGCCTCATGTATATGGGGCAAGCACTCTTGCCACTAGGCCATATCCCCAGGCCGGAGGGGCAAGCTTTTAATGTCAATACTTTATATTCATAACCTAAAGATGATTTTGGAGGTCTTAACTATCTATTTGACATGTGAGCAATATTTGAAACATAAATGCATACTAATCTTTGCTAGGGAAATTTAAAGATGAACATAAAATCTCTTTCATTTTATTCACTGGCAAGCTACTGTCTTATTAATTGTAAAGTGGAAAAATTCTAGAGATCAAAAGTATAGCTCTTATGTAAATATGCTAATATGCTAAAGGATTGAAATCAAGATGGCTCAATAGAAGCAACTCTGTGCAAAAACTCAATACATTCATACATGCCATAATCTGATAGAAGGTACATAAAATATATTCTCAGTACACATGGTGTTCTGTACAGAGATGCTTTATACTTTCTTTTTGAGAATAACAGGTAAAGGTAGCTGTTATTCCCTCTATTAGCAACTTTTCATGGATGGATTGAAGGCTGGAGCCTTCACTGGTAAGACAAAAAAAAAAAAAGAATGAAAAAGCATTAATATAAGGATTGGAAGAGAGAGCATGGAAATACCCACTTTTTTACAATGTAATTATGCATTAGGAGTTTTTAAAATACAAATATTTTCACAAATATTAATACTAGTATAGTAGATACTTGTAGTGAGTTTATTTTGTTGCTGGATTAAGATCAAATGAAAATGTAAAAGATACTTTGAAAAATAGCACTTTAAAATTATGTAGTAGGAGTAAATGTAACAAAACATCAATAATTCTACATGTAAAATACAAGACATAATTAAGAAATGTTAATAATGACAATTAAATAAATAGTATAATTTACTTTGGATCTCATGTTTGTTCCCAAACTTGTAGAGCCAGGAATTAGGCAGAATTAAGAAAACTGTAGAACCAAGAAAATATAGGAGCTAGTTAGAATAAAGAAAACCATTGTGCATTAGGTTAAAAAGAAAACCTCCTGTTAGTTTTCCACTAATTTGGATATACTATTTTGGCTTTATTTCCAGTTTTTGTTTAATAATCAACTGATAGAAGTTTTTTCTCTTTAGACCATAACTGTAGATAAACTGCAAGGAAGTTCTGTAATATATCTACTGAAGATGGTTTGCTGGAAGCCAAGTATCTTTATACAGATCATCATTTGCATCTTCTACTGCTGGAAATATTGCATTAGGAAATATTCATGGTAAGATGACAGAAAATTAATAGGTTTCAGACTTTCCACATAACATAAATTTTAAGAGATGACAGTGTAGTTGGGGAAGGATCAAGAAACTGGCCTTCTAAATAATTAATTGCAGTCCAGATATGCTTTATAAATACCATGAAAATAAAATGATGTATAAGCTAATTGAATTATTTTGCCAAGAAATTGAAGTTATGCTGTTAGATATTAAACTGGCAGTAATTCTGATTTTAACATGAGATGAACCAGAAAATATATGACAATAAATGAAAGTAGATTTAAATAAAGATGAGTTTTCAGTGGTTGCTTTCATATTATGATAGGAGAGGTAAAAGTTAAATTAATGAAACATTTGAGTGGATCTAATTATAGGAACTTGGTTGTACTAATTTTGATTAAATGGTATGAGCATTTATGTTGGCACAAAATCCTCTCAACACCTTGCCATTTTCTGTTACCGATTGTTTCCTTTTTATAATTTCTAAAACATGTCTGCAGAAAAGCTTATTGTTTAATGTAAGTACTTATACTTGGTTAATATTTGTTTTAAAGAAAGGAAAAGAGCATAATGGTGAGGTATCCTGGCAGAAGTCACACTGGTGTTCAGTGTTACTCAGCCTGCCTCTTATATTTCCATACAGCAGATAGTCAAGAGCTTGAGACTGGGAGTTTCCTGGGACCCTGCCCCCTGAACTGACCCTATTTAAGCCCCCAACAGCTAAGGGACCATTACATCATGCTACATGTCTCTATGCTCGTGTCCTGTCTCCTGGCTCTTCTCCCAGTTCAGTTCTCCACTGGAGCTTTCTCTCCTCACTGGCCCTCATGGCTAAGTTTCCTGACCATGTTAAGTGTATTTTCTGACTGCTGGTCTTGGAGACAGGAGTCTACCACACAGTTGTCAGCCTTTTAATAAAGACTCCAAGATGTTATTGATCAAAATTTGGCTTCCCTATTTTCTCACCTTACAATACTATTGTGACATCACATTTAGGATCTAACACCCATTGTAATGTCATACTCATTGTGCATAAAAATAAGGACCTAATGCCTATAAAAACATCACATGTATTCTGACCTCACACCTTCCCTTTAGATTTGACACCCACTCTGACACCCCTTGTATGCCTATTAGTACTTCATGGCCATTTTGACAACATGCCCAATGTCACTTCACTCTACTCATTAAGACCACAAACCCATTTTACCTCATGGCTATGGTGGGGGGGCTCATAGTCATTGTGACCTCAGACTCATTTGTATTTAACAGCCATTAGAACTTCATGCCACTATTACTATCTCACGCCCACTCTGACCTCACACCTACAAGGACCTCATACACTCTGGGCACTTCACGTTTTGACCTCCTTCCTATTAGACAATCATACAGATTGTGACCACAGACTCAATGTCACTTCATACCAGTAAGACCTCAGATCCATTGTGACCTCATGCACATTGTGACCACATAGCTCCGAATAGGACCTTGTTGTTATCATTGTAACCTCACTCATATTTTGACCTCATATGCCATTAGTGTCTGACATTCATTTGAACGACATGCTCATTGTGACCATAAACCCATTGTGACACTACAACCAATAGTACCTTACTATCATTAGGTCTTACACACTCAGAATGTCACACCTATTTTGTCATCTTTCCCATTGTAAGCTACATATCCATTAGGCACACACCTATTATGAAACACACTCTGTGACATCACACTCCCTGTGACCTCACACTTATTTCTACCTTCCATCCATTATAATCACACACCCAGGAAGATGTCACAATCATAGGATTTCAAATCTATTGTGTTTTATGCCCACATGGTTTCATGCCAATTTTGACCCCATTGAACTTTCATGCTTCACTCCCATGGTGACCCCAAATTCACTGTGACTTCATGCATATTAGGACCTCCCACTCCTTAGAATTTCATACCCATTGTGGCTTCAAATTAACTAATACCTAATACCCATTTTTACCTCACAACTCATTGTGACTTCACACACATAAGAGACTCACTCATTAGGCTATCATACCCATACCCTCATTTGGACCTGACACCCACAATGATATTACCTATTAAGATTCATGCCAATTGTGGCCGTATACCATATACCTATTAGGACCTAATACCCATTTGGGACTACAAACCCATTGGGACCACATGCACATAGATATTCACACCCAATTTGACCTCATGCCCATTAGAAATTCCACACCCATTTTGACCTCATGACCATTGAGACCTCAAATACCTGATAGGAACTAATGCCTTTTGACTTACACCCACTGGGGCCATTATGACAGCATGTATGGCCTTACACCCACTGTTTCACTCACGCACATTGTCACTTCAAACCAGTTATGACCACAAGCCTGTTGGGATCACACACTCACTGCAACCTTATGCCCATTATGATCTAAGATACCTACTTATTGTGACCTCACACCCTTTAGGAACTCACAGTCAATAGGACTAATGCCCACTGTGACCTCAAATCCATTAAGACAAGATATCTCACACCATTGTGGCTCCGTGCCCATTGTGATCATGAAACTTCCATTTGGCTCTCATGTCCAATGACCTACCCACTGTAACCTCATATTCCTCATTAGGACCACTCATCCATGAAAATCTTGTAATATTCATGACCTCATATCCATATTGACCTCACATATATTAGGTTCTCACACCAGTTGTGTCCTCACACGCATTGTTCCTTCAATCTCACTGTGACCTCACATTAAATATTCATATTCATTGTACCCTCATACCCCATTACAACCCTACACCCATTTTCACTCATGCTCATTATGACCCCAAACAAATTGTGACCTCACATTTTTTGTGCATTTGATCTCACTGTGAACTCACATTCAATATTTATACAGTGATCTCAAACCTCTATTAGGACCTCATATCTACTGTGACATCATGCTATTAGAATCTTATACTCTCTCTTATCTCAGTCCACTGAGACCTGACATCTACTATAATTTCATCCTCATTAGGACTCAACATTTTGACCTCACAACCATTAGGACCTCCTTTCATAGTGTCTTCACACCCATTATGGTTTTACATTAGGATTTCATGCCCATTGAGACCTCACATCGATTGTGACTCCTTTAAGTATGCCTGCACATTGTAACCTTATGCACTTTGTGAACTCACTCTCATTATGACTTCATGCAAATTAGAACCTCACACCCATTGTAACCACACACCAATTGCGACTTCATATCTCTTAGAACCTCATGCCCATTGAGAAATAACCCTTGCTAGTACCTTTGCAAATTAGGACCTCATAAATATTGTGACCTCACCTATATTATGACTTAACATTCATTGTAGCCTAACACACATGGACCTCGAATCCCGTATTAACAACTCAGGCACATGTTACCTCATAGCCATTACGACTTCAGAAACATGGGCTTGGCACCCACTGTGGCTCACACTCTTTGAGACCTTAAAGTGTGTACCTCACAGCCATTGTGACTGTACACTCTCATTAGAACTTCACAATTACTATACCTAATGTGACATCATCATGGCTGGGAACAGTTTCTCATTGTGATATGTTATTACAAACTAACACAACTAGGATTGTTTAGCTCTAGTATGTACTCACAACCATTGTGACCTCACACTCATTATAACTTCATGCCCATTTGGCTTCACATCAATTTTGACCTCATATCAGTTAGAACCTTAGCCTACTGTGAACTCAAACTCATTATGTCCTCACATTCACTGTCCCCTCACACCGATTAGACACTTGTTCACTGTTACATCACAATGATTAGGACATCAATGCATTGTGAACTCACACCCACTGTGACCTCACATCTGTCATGACCTCCTTATGAGGTAGGGTGTCTGAGTCTAAATCACTTCTTGCAGCTATCAGAGGGCTTCATGTTGGGTTGCAGGAGTTCTCCTCTCAGTGATGAAAAGCCTAGTGGTGAGAGAGACAATTCATTGAGTTTAGGTGCCCAGCTCAAGGTGAGCTAGGAGGCCTCTGCTTCAGAGAAGTGCAGATGTCATAGCGTTAGGAAAGCTTTGCATGTAGAGAATGCTATGATTCTGCCTTAACTTCCTAAATGGCTTGAATCAACCACCTCTGATTGGCCTCGGTATAACCAATATGGAAGTTTGGGGCCTATCTTGCCTAGATGGAAAAGTTTTGCTGGTACTTGAGCATGTCCATTTAAGATCTGGCATCATGTTTTCATGGTGGGGGAAGTTGAAGTCCATCCCCTCAGATGATGGGCATACTTGATAGGTTGCTAAACCCATCAGTCCAGAGCTTGAGACTGGGAGTTTCCTGTGACCCTTCCCCCTACCTGACCATATTTAAGCCTCCACCAGCTCAGGGACCCATTACACCATGCTACATGTCTCCATGCTCGTGTCCTGTCTCCTGGCTCTTCTCCCAGTTCAGTTCTCCACTGGAGCTTTCTCTCCTCTCTGGTCTTCATGGCTCAGTTTCCTGAACATGTTAAGTGTATTTTCTGACTGCTGGTCTTGGAGATAGGAGTCCACCACGCAGTTGTCAGCCTTTTCATAAAGAGACCAAGATTTTATCTCTCAAAATGTGGCTTCTCTATTTTCTCACCTTAAAATACTATTGTGACATCACAGCATTTAGGATCTCACACCCACTGTAATGTCATACTCATTGTGCATAAACATTAGGACCTCATGCCAATAATAACATCACATGTATTCTGAGGTCACACCTTCCCTTTAGATTTGACACCCACTCTGACATCCCTTGTTTGCCTATTAGAACTTCGTGGCCATTTTGACATCATGCCCATTGTCACTTCACTCTACTCATTAAGACCACAAACCCATTTTTCCTCATGGCCAAGGTGGTGGTGGTGGTGGGGGAGCTCATAGTCATTGTGACCTCAGACTCATTTGTATTTAACAGCCGTTAGAACTTCATGCTACTATTAAGATCTCATGCCCACTCTGACCTCACATCGACAAGGACCTCATAACCTCTGGGCACTTCACAATTTTACCCCCTGCCTGTTAGACAAGCATATCCATTGGGACCACAGAACCAATGTCCTTTCATACCAATAAGACCTCAAATCCATTGTGACCTCATGAATATTATGACCACATAGCTCCAATTAGGACCTTGTTGTGATCATTGTGACCGCACGTATATTTTGTTTCATGTTTTTTTAAAATTGTTTTTATTTTCAAACTGATGTACAGAGAGGTTACATTTTCATATGTTAGGCATTGGATACATTTCTTGTACTGTTTTTTACCTCCTCCCTCATTACCATCTGTCCCCTCTGCATTTCCCTTTCACCCCAACAGTTGTTCTGTTGATATACACCAAACAGTTTTGCAAGTATCGCTTTTGTAGTTGTTTCTCTTTTTACCCTGTGTCTCTTGATTTTGGTACTCCCTTTCAGTTTCCTATATCTAATACAAGTATACACGTTATCAATGTACTCAGTTAAGATACAGTGATAGTGCAGGTACAAATACAGGAAGGGGATACAAGAGGATCATCAACAATAGAAGCTATGGTTTCACATGGTATGTTGAAACTAGTTACAACAGTGATATAACAGATGTTTCCATAACATGGAGTTCATTTCACTTATCGTCATCTTATGTGTTCATAAGGGTATATCTATTTAGTTCTTGTGATCCTCTGCTATGACTCGCCTAAACCTGTGCTAATTATTTCCTATAAAGGAGACTATAAAGTCCATGTTTCTTTGGGTTTGGCTCACTTCACTTAGTATAATTTTTTCCAAGTCCTTCCATTTCCTTACGAATGGGGCCATGCCATTCTTTGTGATAGAGGCATAAAATTCCATTGTGTGTATGTACCACATTTTCCTGATCCATTCGTCTACTGAGGGGCATCTGGGTTGGTTCCATATTGTAACTATCACAAATTGTGCTGCGATTAACATTGCTGTGCTGGTGGCTTTAGTGTGTTCTTGTTTGTGGTCTTTTTGGTAGATACCCAAAAGTGGATTTGCTTGGTTATAGGGTAGCTCTATGTTTAGCATTCTTTGGATTCTCCATACCGCATTCCAAAGTGGCTGAACCAGTTTATATTCCCACCAGCAATGAAGTAGGGTTCCCTTTTGGCCACGTCCCCTCCAATATTTGTTATAGTTAGTTTTCTTCATATAGGACATTCTTACTGGGGTGAGATGGAATCTCAATGTTGTTTTGATTTGCAATTCTTTTATGGCCAGTGATGTTGAGTACTTTTTCATATGTCTCTTGGCCATTCTCCTTTCCTCATCAGAGAAGTCTCTTTTTAAGTCTTTAGCCCACTTGTTGATGGCCTATTGGTTCTTTGCAGTTTTGTTTTGGAGGAATATAATTTTTTCAATTCTGCATATATTTAGATATGAGGCCTTTTTCCGTTGTATTACCGGTGAAGATCTTTTCCCAATCTATGGGCTTTCTGTTTATCTTGCGAGCTATGCCCTTTGCCTTGCAGATGCTCTGCAGTTTGATGCAGTCCATTTCTCCATCCTTTTTTTGATTTGTAGCATTTCTGGGTCTTTGTTAAGGAAGTTCCATCCTGTGCCGAGGAGCCCAAGTGTTTCTCCTACTCCTTCCTTTAGTGTTTTCAGGTTATCTGTTTTAATTTTGAGGTCTTTGATCCATTTGGAATTGATTTTGGTGCAGGGTGATATATAAGATCTAGTTATAGTTTGTTGCATGTGTTGAACCAGTTTTACCAGCACCATTTGTTAAAGAGGCTATCTTTCTTCCAGATTATTTTTTTGCTCCTTTATGAATGGTTAAGTAGGCATAATTCTGTTGGTTTATTGCTGGGCCTTCAATTCTGTTCCATTGGTCTTTAGGCCTATTCCTGTGCAAATACCAAGCTGCTTTTATTATTATAGCTTTATAATAAAGCTTGAAGTTGGGTATTGTACTTCCTCCATCACTGTTCTTTCTGCTTATGATAGTTTTGGGTATTTTTATAAGTATTTATTATCAAACTGAATTACAAGGAGGTTACAGTTTCATACATTAGGCATAGGATGCATTTCTGGTACTGTTTGTCACCTTGTCCCTCATTCGCCCTCTCCTCTCACTCTTTCCCTTTCCCCTGCCATGAGTTCTTCAGTTCATTTACACCAAACAGTTTTGCAAGTATTGCTTTTGTAGTTGTTTGTGTTTTTTTTTACCCTGTGTCTCTCAATTTTGGTATTCCCTTTCAATTTTCTACTTCTAATACCAGTATACATGGTTTCCAATATACTCAGATAAGATACAGAGATAGTGCAGGTACAAATACAGGAAGGGGATACAAGAAGATCATCAGTAATAGAAGCTACAGTTACACATGGCACGTTAAAAGTAGTTATAACTGTGATATAACACTCATTTCCATAACATGGAGTTCATTTCACTCAGCATCATCTTATGTGTTCATAAGGGTAAAGTTATTGGGCTCTTGTGATCCTCTGCTGTAATTTGCCTAAACCTGTGCTAATTATTCCCTATAAGGGACACAATAGAGTCCATGTTTCTTTAGGTTGGCTCACTTCACTTAATATAACTTTTTCCAAGTCCTTCCATTTCCTTACAAATGGGGAAATGTCATTCTTTCTGATAGAGGCATAAAATACCATTGTGTATATGTACCACATTTTCCTGATTCATTCGTCAACTGAGGGGCATCTGGGTTGGTTCCATATTCTAGCTATCACAAATTGTGCTGCGATGAACATTGTTGTGCTGGTGGCTTTACTGTGATTTTGTTTGTGGTCTTTTGGATAGATACCCAAATATGGGGCTGCTGGGTCATAGGGGATTTCTATGCTTAGCCCTCTGAGGAATCTCCATACCACTTGCCAGAATGGCTGAACCAGTTTATATTACCACCAGCAATGAAGTAGTGTTCCCTTTTGGCCACATCCCCTCCAACAATTGTTATTGTTAGTTTTCTTGATATATGACATTCTTACTGGGGTGAGATGGAATCTCAATGTTGTTTTGATTTGCATTTCTTTTATGGCCAGTGATGTCGAGCACTTTTTCATATGTCTCTTGGCCATTCACGCTTCCTCATCAAAGAAGACTCTTTTTAAGTCTTTAGCCCAGTTGATGAGCGGGCTATTGGTTCTTTGCAGTTTTGTTTTGGAGGAAGGTTATTTTTTTAGTTCTACATGTATTTTAGATATGAGGCCTTTGTTTGTTGAATGGCCAGTAAAGATCTTCTCCCAATCTGCGGGCTTTCTGTTTATCTTGTGAGCTATGTCCTTTACCCTGCAGAAGCTCTGTAGTTTGATGGAGTCCCATTTATACAACCTTTCATTGATTTGTAGCATTTCTGATTCTTTGTTAAGGAAGTTCCGTCCAGTGCCAAGGAGCTCAACTATTTCTCCTACTCTTGCCTTTAGTGTTTTCAGGGTGTCTGTTTTGATTTCGAGGTCTTTGATCCATTTGGAATTGATTTTGGTGCATGGTGATATATAAGGATCTAGTTTTAGTTTGTTGCATGTGTTGAAGTAGTTTTTCCAGCACCATTTGTTAAAGAGGCTATCTTTCTTCCAAACTATTGTTTTAGCTCCTTTATCAAAGATTAAGTAGGCATAGATCTGTTCGTTCATTTCTGGGTCATCAATTCTGTTCCATTGGTCTTCAGGCCTGTTCTGGTGCCAATACCAAGCTGTTTTTATTATTGTAGCTTTATAATACAGCTTGAAGTTGGGTATTGTAATTCCTCCAGCACTGTTCTTTCTGCTTAGGATTGTTTTTGCTATTCTGGGTCTTTTATTGTTCCATATGAATTTCTGTATTGCTTCCTCTATTTCATTAAAAATGGTGTAGGGATATTAATGGGTATTGCATTGAATTTGTAGATGGCCTTTGGGCAATACTGCCATTTTGATTATATTAATGCTCCCAATCAAGGAGCATGGGAGGTTTGTCCATTTCCTTACTTCTTCCTTAATTTTGTTTTGAATGTTTTTAATGTTCTTATCAGAGAGGTATTTCACTTCTTTGGTTAAGGTTATTCCTAGGTATTTTATATTTTTTGAGGCTATTTCAAAAGGAGTTACTTTCCTGATTTCAGCCTAAGTCTATGGGTCATTATCATAGAGAAAGGCCGTTGATTTTTCAGGGTTTATTTTATATCCTCCAAATTTGTCAAAGTTTTGGATCAGCTCTAGTGGCTTGGGGGAAGAGTCTATGGGGTTCTTTAGGTATAGGATCATGTCATCTTTGAAGAGAGAATGTTTAACTTCATCCTTTCCTATTTGGATCCCCTTTATATTTTCTTCTTGCCTAATTGCTCTGTCTAGGAATGCTAGTACTATGTTGAAGAGAAGGGGAGAGAGCAGACATCCCTGTGTTGCTCCTGATTTTAAAGGGAATGGCTTTAGCTTTTCACCGTTTAGAATTATGCTTGCTGTTGGTTTGTCATAAACTGCCTTTATCATATTCAGGAGTGTTCCCTGGAATCCCAATTTTTCCCGGGCTTTTATCATAAATGGGTGCTGGATTTTATCCGATGCCTTTACCGCATCCAGAGATATAACCATGTGATTCTTTACCTTACTCCAGTTGATGTGGTGGATTACATTAATAGAATTGCATATATTGAACCAACTTTGCATCCCTGGGATGAATCCAGTTTGATTGTGGTGTATGATTTTTTTGATGACCTGTTGAATTCGACTGGCCAGAATTTTGTTGAGAATTTTTGCATCTATGTTCATCAGGGAGATCGGTCTATAGTCCTCTTTCCGTGATGAGTCCCTGCCTGGTTTTGGGATGACAGTTATACTGGCTTCATAGAATATGTTTGGTAGTGAACATTCTCTTTCAATTTCATTGAAGATTTTGAGAAATATTGGTGTGAGTTCTGTTTTGAAGGCCTTGTAGAATTCTGCAGTGAATCTGTCTGGACTTGGGCTTTTCTTGGATGGGAGATCACATACTGCTGTTTCTATTTCAATACTGGATATGGGTCTGTCTAGAAGGTTTAAATCTTCATGATTGAGTGTATGGATATGAATTTTTTCTAGGAAATCATTCATTTCTTCCAAATTTTTGAATTTTTGGCATAAACGTTTGCAAAATAGTCCCTTATTATGTTCTGAATTTTGGTTGTTTCTGTGGTGATGTTACCTGTTTCATCTCATCTTGTTTATTTGAGTGTGCTGCCTTTGTTTTTTGGTCTGGTTGCTAGGGGTCTGTCTATCTTGTTGATTTTTTCAAAGAACCAACTCTTTGTTTTGTTGATTCTTTTGATTTTTTTCATCTCTAATTGATTTGCTCCATCTATTGACTTGGGGTTTGGCTTGTTGTTCTCTTTCAAGGAAATTAAGGTGCTTCCTTAAATTATTGAGTTGCTGTTTCTCCAGGTTGTTTTTGTATGCATTCAGAGATATAACTTTTCCTCTGCGAACTGCCTTTGCTGTGTCCCAAAGGAGCTGGTACTTTGTGTCCTCATCTTGGTTGAATTCCATAAACATTTGAATTTCCTTTTTTTTTTGTTTTTGGCCAGTCCTGGGGCTTGGACTCAGGGCCTGAGCACTGTCTCTGGCTTCTTCTTGCTCAAGGCTAGCACTCTGTCACTTTAGCCACAGTGCCACTTCTGGCCATTTTCTGTATATGTGGTGCTGGGGAATCGAACCCAGGGCCTCATGTATACGAATCTTATGTGTTCATAAGGGCATAGCTATTGGGCTCTTGTGATCCTCTGCTATGACTAGCCTAAACCTGTAATAATTATTCCCTATGAGGGAATCAATAGAGTCCATGTTTCTCTGGGTCCGGCTCACATCACATAGTATAATTTTTTCCAAGTTCTTCCATTTCCTTATGGATGGGGTAATGTCATTCTTGCTGATAGAGGCATAGAATTCCATTGTGTATATGTACCATATTTTTCTGATCCATTGGCCTACAGAGGGGCATCTGGGTTGGTTACATTTTTTGGCAATGAGAGATTGTACTATGATGAACTCTGTCATGCTGGTGGCTTTGGTGTGGTATTGCTTGTAATCTTTATGTAGATACCCAAGAGTAGGGCTACAAGGTCATAGGGGAGTTCTGAGGAATCTCCATACCACTTTCCAGTGTGGCTGAACAAGTTTACATTCCCACCAACAATGTAGTAGGGTTCCCTTTTGTCCACATCTCCTCCAGCATTTGTTATTGTTATGTTTTCCTGATAATGGACAGTCTTACTGGGGTGAGATGGAATCTCAGTGTTGTTTTGTTTTGCATTTCTTTTAAGGCCAGTGATTTAGAGCACTTGTGTCTCTTGGCCATTCTCATTTCCCCTTCATTGAAGTCTCTTTTTAAGTCTTTAGCCCACTTGGTGAGGGTGCTGTTGGTTCTTTGAGGTTTTGTTTTGGAGGAATTTAATTTTTTTAGTTCTGCATATATTTTAGATATGAGGCTGGTATCTGTTCTGTGGCTAGTAAAGATCTTCTCCCAATCTCTGGGATTTCTGTTTATCTTGCAAGCTATGTCCTTTGCTTTGCAGAAGCTCTGGAGTTTGATGCAGTGCCAATTGTCCAACCTTTTCTTTGATTTGTTGCATTACTGGGCCTTTGTTAAAGAAGTTCGGTCCTGTGCCAAGGAGCCCAAGTGTTTCTCCTACTACTTCATGTAGTGTTTTCAGGGTATCAGTTTTTATTTTGAGGTCTTTGATCCATTTGGGATTGATTTTGGTGCAGGGTAATACACAAGGATCTAGTTTTAATTTGTTGCAGGTGTTGAACCAGTTTTGCCAGCATCATTTTTTAAAGAGGCTATCTTTTTTCCATACTATTGTTTTAGCTCCTTTATCAAAGATTAAGTAGGCATAGTTCTGCAGTTCATTTCTGGGTCATCAGTTCTGTTCCATTGGTCTTCAGGTCTGTTCCTGTGCCAATACCAATCTGTTTTTATTACTATAGCATTGTAATATTTCTTGAAGTTTGGTATAGTAGTTCCTTCAGCACAGTTCTTTCTACTTAGGATTGTTAGTGCTATTCGAGTTCTTTTATTTTTCCATATGAACTTCTGGATTGCTTTCTATATTTCATTAAAAAACGGTGTTGGGATATTAATGGGTATCGCACTGAATTTGTCGATAGCCTTTGGTAATATTGCCATTTTGACAATATTAATGCTCCCAATTCAGTAGCATGGGAGGTTTTTCCATTTCCTTAGTTCTGCCTAAATTTCATTTTTCATATTTTTAAAGTTCTTATCAGAGAGGTCTTTCACTTTTTTGTTTAAGTTTATTCCTAGGTATGTTTTTCTGAGGCTTTTGCAGAAGGAGTTGCTTTCCTGATATTGGCCTCGGTCTTCAGGTCGTTGGCATATAGAAAAGCCATTGATTTTTGAGGGTTTATTTTATATCCTGCTACTTTGCAATAGTTTTGGATCGGTTCAAGTAGCTTGGGAGTAGAGTCTATGCGGTTCTTTAGAAACAGGATCATGTCTTTTGCAAAGAGAGAGTTTGGCTTCATCTCTTCGTATTTGAATCCTCTTTATGTCTTTCTCTTGCCTTTTTTCTCTGGCTGGGAACACAAGTAATATGTTGAAGATGTGGGAGAGAAGATAACCTTATTTTGCTCCTGATTTTAGAGGAAATGGCTTTGGCTTTTCCCCATTAAGAACAAGGTTCGCCATGGGTTTGTCGTAGAAAGCTTTTTTTTCTTACTTTTAAAAATTTATTTATTAATTCAAAAACTTTTTTGACAAGGTGTTGTGCAAAAGGGGTACAATTACATAGTAGGGCAGTGTGTATATTTCTTCTGATATCTTACACCCTGTTTTTCTTTCCCTTCCCTAGATCAGGTAGACATATATACACTACACAGTGTACCAAAAATATACACAGTAGCCACGTGGCTAACGCCAAAGGAAATTCACCTAGGACTTTAAATGTAACATCAACAATAGAGTTTGCTTATCCTTGTCTTATATAAACATAAATACATAGCTTTTGAGCTACTGTGATCCACTGAGAGGTCTATTTTTGAAGTTTATATGTTGAGCAGTTATTTGGTTTTAGTTATAGAATGTAGGGCCACTGACCCAAACCTGTGGGAAATACCACTTGACAAGAAGTTTTCAGTTTTGCAGATCTGATCTCTACTGTCTCCCCCACCCCATACCTAAACAGTCATATCAAGGAGATCATGCCCCTTTGTTTCCTGTGTTCTGGGCTTGTCTCACTCAAGATTATTTGTTCAAGTTCTGACCATTTCTCTGTAAGTACCAATATTTCACCATTTCTAAACGCTATGTAGTATTCCATTGTGTATAGGTACCATATTTTTTGGATCCATTCATCTATGGAGGGACATCTGGGTTGTTTCCATATTTTGGCAATTATGAATTGTGCAGCAATAAACATGGAAGTGCAGATGTCTCTTTGATATCTTGGGACCTGTTGTTAAGGATACATGCCTAGGAGTAGTATGGCTGGATCATAGGGTAGGTCTATGTTGAGCTTTTTGAGGAAACTACATAGTGTTCTCCAAAGTGGTTGTACTCATTTGCACTCCCACCAACAGTGAAGAAGGGTTCCTCTTTCCCCGCAGTCCCTCCAGCATTTGTTGTTGCCTGAGTTCAGAGGATAGGCCATTCTAACTGGAGTGAGGTGGTATCTCAGGGTTGTTTTTATTTGCATTTCCTTTACTGCCAGGGATGTTGAACTTTTCCTCCTATGTTTCTTTGCCATTTTTATCTCTTCTATTTTGAAGTCTCTCTTTAGCTTCTTTGCCCATTTCATAATTGGTTTACTGGGCTTTGTCTTAGTTTTTTTTGAGTTCTTTGTAGATAATGGATATTAGGCCTTTGTTTCTGTGCTGGTGACGATACTTTCCCATATGGTTTGCTGGCTTTCTAGTTTCATGGCTATGTCTTTAGCTGTGCAGAAAAATTTTATTTTGTAGTAGTCCCATTTGTCAAGTCTCTCCCCTATCTGTTGTGCCCTTGTGTCTCTATTCAGGAAGTTCCTTCCTGTGCCTATAAGTTCTAGCGTCTTTCCTACTCTGTCCTTCAGTACTTTCAAGGATTCAGGTAGGATGTTGAGGTCCTTGACCAATTTTGAGTTGATCTTGGTGCATGGTGATACGCTAGGGTCTACTTTGAGTTTTCTACATAGGGCTGCCCAGTTTTCCTAGCACCAGTATTGGAAGAGGTTATGTTTTTTCTATTGTATGTCTTTAGCTCCTTTGTCGAATATCAGCTGACTATAAGAGTGTGGTTTTATTTCTTGGTCTTCAATTCTATTCCATTGGTCTTCAGGTCTGTTTTTATACCAATTCCAGGCTGTTTTTGTTATGATGTCTCTATAATAGAACTTGAAGTCTGGTATTGTGATACCTCCTGCACTGCCTTTTTTGCCTAGAATTGCTTTGGCTATTCTAGGTCTTTTGCTGTTCCATATGAATTTATGGGTTGCTTTCTCTATTTCAGTGAACAATGTAGCTGGGGTCTTGATAGGGATTGCATTGAATTTGTATAAGAATTTGGGCAATGTGGCCATTTTAACTACATTGATTCTGCCTACCCATAAGCATGGGAGGTCTATCCATCTCCCTGTGTCCTGTTTGATTCCCTTTTTAGATTTTTATAATTCTCATTAAATAGGTCCTTCACGTCTTTAGTTAGGTTGATCCCTTGGTATTTTATTCTTTTTGTAAATATTGTAAATGGTATTCTTTCCATAGTTTCCTTTTCTGCTGTACATTGATGGTGTACAGAAAATCTGCTCATATTTGTGGATTGATTTTGTATCCTGCTACTTTGTCACAATGGTTTATTAGGCATAGGAGTTTGGAGACAGAGTTTTTTGGGTCTTTCAAATATAAGATCATGTCATCTGAGAAAAGGGATAGTTTAATTTCTTTTTTGCCAATGTGGATCTTTTGATGTCCTCCTCTTTCCTTATTGTTATGGCTAGGGATTCCAGCGCACTGTTGAAAAGAATTGGGGAGAGTGGGCATCCTTTTCTTCTTCCTGAGTTCAGGGAGAATGATTTTAGTTTCTCCCCATTTAATACTTTATTAGCAGTTGGTGTCTTGTATATGGCTTTTATTGTTTTAAGGAATGTTCCATCTATTCCTGTTCTTTCCAGAACTTTTAATAAGTATGGATGTTGTATTTTGTCAAAGGCTTTTTGGGCATCGGTTGGGATAACAATGTGATTCTTGATTTTAGTTCTGTTTGTGAGGTGAATTACATTAATAGATTTATAGATGTTGAACCATCCTTGAGTCTGTGGAATGAAGCCTACTTGATCATGATGTATAATTTTATTGATCAATTTCTGGATCCTGTTAGCTAATATTACATTGAGGAGCTTTGCGTCTGTGTTCTTTAGTGATATTGGTCTGTAGTTCTCTTTTTTGTTGTGTCTTTTCCTGGTTTGGGGATGAGTATAATATTAGCTTCATAGAATGAGTTTGGGATTTCTCCCTCTGTTTCTATTTTGTGGTAGAGTTTGAGGAGTATTGGTATTAGCCTCTCACTAAAGGTTTTATAGAATTAATTGGTGAATCCATCTGGGCCTGGGCTTTTCTTTGTTGGGAGGTCTTTTAATTGGGAATGGTCTTTTAATTTTCAATCACATTTATCTCTTCTTTAATCTTTGTGGTCTCTCTCCTCCTAGTCATTTTAGATTTGATTATTTCTTGTTTCCCCAGATGGTTTAGTGTCATTGTGAGGTTATTCACCTGATCTGCTTCCATTCCTTTAATGTGAATGCTGAGAAGCAATGGTCTTGTCCCTCAGCTCTGCCTTATCTGTATCCCATAGGTTGGTTTGTGATGTATTTTCATTGTCGTTGTGGCTTATGAGTTCATTAATTACATCTTTAATTTAGTCTGTGACCCAAGGTTAGATATCAGTGAGGGGTTTAGTCTCCAAGTCTTTGTATGGCCTCTGTGGTATCCTTTGTTATTGAGGGTTACCTTGATTCCACTGTGGTCAGATATAATACATGGGATGACGTCAATACTTTTGTATTTGCTGAGGTTCTTTGTGTGGTCTATGACATGATCTATTCTGGAATATGTTCCATGGGCTGCTGAAAAGAATGTATATTGGGTCTCTGTAGGGTGAAAGACTCTGTACATATCTATCAGATCCATTTGGGATATGGTGTTACTTAGGTCCTCAGCTCCCTTGCTGATCCTCTGGGTGTTGGATCTGTCTCTTGGAGAGAGTGGAGTATTAAAGTCTCCCACTATGATTGTGTTTGGGTCTATTTTGGTCTGTAGTTATGTGAGAATTTGCTTGACATATGTAGGGTCTCTTTTGTTCGGTGAGTATAAATTTATCACCGTGATGTCTTGATTCTGGATTTTTCCTTGTAATAAAATGTAGTGCCCTTCTTTGTATTTTTTAGTTGATTTTAATGAGAAATCCAGCTTGTTTGAAATCAGGATGGCTACTCCTGCTGTTTTGGTAGGTGCATTTGCTTGGAAAATCTTGCTCCATCCTTTCATTCAGAGACTGTTTTTGTCCCTTGCTGTAAGATGGGTCTTTTGAAGACAAGAGATAGCAACTTTTTGTGTATGGATCCACTCTGTCAATCTGCTCCTCTTTATTGGAGAGTTTATACCTCGCCTACACACATAATTATCAAGGCCTCAGATCTCACCAATAAAGAGCAAACTTTGAACACAGCCAAAATGAAGAAAGAACTATATTACAATGGAAAAAGGATCAGAATCACGGCAGACCACTCCACACAAACTTACAATGCACAAAGCGCCTGGAAGAGCACATCCAAGACCTCCAGGCCAACAAGTGCCAACTCAGAATTAGATACCCTGCAAAATTAGAATTTACCTTCAAGGGAAAAAAACAGATCTTCCCATAGCAAAGAGAAGCTAAAGGATTATGTGAATCAAAAAAAACCCAAAAGACAAAACAGCCTTACAGTGAATTCTAAGCGGGAAACCCCACCCAACAGAAAATGTACAGGACCCCCAGACAGAAACAGAAAGAAACTACAATAGCCAGCGCCCAACAGGAAGAGCAGCTTAATAAAGCCAAGAAAGAAGGTAGAGGAAACAAAGCATAACAGAAAAATGGAAGAGAGATAACCACATTTATCCATAATCCCTTTGAATATAAATGGTATAAATTCTCTGATAAAAAGGGGCAGACTGACAGAGTGGATCTGTAAACAAAAAATTGCTATCTCTTGTCTTCAAGAGACCCATCTTACAGCAAGGGATAAAACCAGGCTCCGAATGAAAGGATGGAGCAAGATCTTCCAAGCAAACGCACCTATCAAAATGGCAGGGATAGCCATCCTGATTTCAGCCAAGCTGGACTTCTCATTTAAAAAGTTCAAAAAGATAAAGAACAGCACTGCATTTTAATACAAAGAAAAATCCAGAATCAAGACATCATGGTGATTAATTTATACTCACCGAACAAAAGAGACCCTCAATATGTCAAACAAATTCTCTCAGCACTACAGAACAAGATAGACCCAAATAAAATCATAATGCGAGACTTTAATACTTCACTCTCTCCAAGAGACAGATCCAACACACAGAGGATTAGCAAGGGATCCAAAGACCTAAGTAACATCCTATCCCCCATGGATCTCACAGAACTATACAGAGTGTTTCACCCTACAGAGACCCAATACACATTCTTCTCAGCAGACCAGGGAAAGTACTCCAAAATAAATCATGTCATAGTCCACACAAAGAGCCTCAGAAAATACAAATGTAGTGACGTATTTTACCGATCACAGTGGAATCAACGTAACCCTCAATAACAAAGAATACCACAGAGGCTACACAAATACTTGGAAGCTAAACCCCTTACTGATATCTAACACTTGGGCCACAGAGCAAATTAAGGACAAAATTAATGAATTTGTAAGCTACAACAATGTTGGGGTCCTCGGCCCCCAGCGCTTCTCCTGGTTAGCGGGAGAAGTGGGGAGCATACCCCGCGGAACGAAGCCGAGATGAGGTAAAGAATCACGAAACCGCCAGCCCCCAGACCCCCTTATGTTTAAGGCAGGACACTCAGATGATTCCAGGAAAATGTCACGGAGTCTTCTGGTTAATAAGAAAGAATCACATTTATATAGGCCGAATGGAGTCAGGAAGAGGAGGGGTGTAGCATACCTAACTAGGTGCTATAATTGGCTGCCTGAGCTGTCTGTCAGGTTCCGGACCCGGGAGGCAGGCGGGGCTAACAGGGCTGGGAAGGTAGGCGGGCTAGCTAGAAGCGCCTCTTAAAGCTGCAAGGCATCTGGGGCAGGCATGCCCCATGAATATACATCACAAAGAAACCTATGGGACACAGCTAAGGCAGTACTGAGGGGCAAGATCATTGCTCTCAGTGCACACATTAAAAGAATGGAAACAAAAGAGTTAAATAACTTCATGATGCAGCTAAAACCTTAGGAGAAACAAGGGAAAACTGAATCTAAAACAACTAGGAAGAGAGAGATCACAAAGATTAAAGAAGAGATAAATTTGATTGAAAGTAGAAAGACCATTCAACAAATAAATAAAACAAAAAGCTGGTTCTTTGAGAAAACCAATAAAATTGTCAGACCCTTGCAAGACTTAAAAAAAAAAAAGGAAGAGACTAATATCTGTAAGATCAGGGACTCCACGGGAAAACTTAAAACAAACACAGACGTTATTCAAACAATCATACGGAACTATTTTCAGAACCTGTACTCACTAAAGAACAATAATTTTACCGAAATGGATCAAATCTTAGAGAAATATAAACTGCTCAAACTGAATCAAGAAGAAATAAATCAAATAAATAAGCCAATAACTTGCAGCGAGATACAGGGGCGATAATCCAGAGCCTCCCAAGAAAGAAAAGCCCACGCCCAGATGGATTCACTAATTAGTTCTATAAAACCTTTAGTGAGGAGCTAATACCAATACTCCTCAAACTCTTCCGCGAAATAGAAACAGAGGGAGAATTCCCAAACTCATTCTGTGAAGCTAATATTATACTCATTCCCAACCAGGCAAAGACCCAACAAAAAAGAGAACTACAGACCAATATCACTAATGAACACAGACGCAAAGTGTAACAGGATCCAGAAACTGATCAATAAAATTATACATCATGATCAATAGGCTTCATTCCACAGACACAAAGAGGTTCAATATCCATAAATCAATAAACGTAATTCACCACATCAGCAGAGCTAAGACCAAGAACCATATCATCATCCTAGCTGATGCCCAAAAAACCTTTGACAAAATACAACCCCCATACATGATAAAAGCCCTGGAGAGAACAGGAATAGAGGGAACATTCTTTAATAGAATAAAAGTCATATGAAACAGACCAACTGCTAATATCATATTAAATGGGGAGAAATTAAAACCATTCCCCTAAACTCAGGAGCAAGACAAGTATGCCCACTCTCCTCACGTCTTTTCAAAATAGTGCTGTAATCCCTAGCCATAGCAATAAGGAAAGAGGAGGGCATCAAAGGGATCCACATTGTCAAAGAAGAAATAAAAATATCCCTATTCGCAGATGACATGATCTTATATCTGAAGGACCCAAAAATCTCAGTCCCCAAACTCCTAGACCTAATAAACCATTTCGGCAAAGTAGAAGGACACAAAATCAACCCACAAAAGTCAGCAGATTTTCAGTACACCAGCAGTGTACAAGCAGAAAAGGAAAC
Source organism: Perognathus longimembris pacificus (assembly GCF_023159225.1). NCBI lineage: Eukaryota > Metazoa > Chordata > Mammalia > Rodentia > Heteromyidae > Perognathus > Perognathus longimembris. The sequence continues at coordinate 17,224,668 of NC_063175.1, read as the reverse complement.
CATGGAAATAATACCATTTACAATAGCTAATAAAAGAATAAATTACCCAGGGATTAACCTAACTAAAGATGTGAATGACCTATTTAATGCAAACTATAAAAGTTTTAAAAGGGAAATCAAAGCGGACACAAGGAGATGGAAAGACCTCCCATGCTCATGGATAGGCAGAATCAATATAGTGAAAATGGCCATATTGCCCAAAATGTTATACAGATTCAATGCAATCCCCACCAGGGTCCCACCTACATTCTTCACTGATATAGATAAAGCAACCCATAAATTCATATGGAACAGCAAAAGAACTAGAATAGCCAAAGTGATTCTATGCAAAAAAACAGTGCAGGTGGTATCACAATACCAGATTTCTAGTTCTATTATACAGCCATCATAATAAAAACAGCCTGGTAAACAAACCTGAAGACCAATGGAATAGAATAGAAGACCCAGAAATAAAGCCACATTCTTACAGTCAGCTGATATTCGACAAAGGAGCTAAAGACATACAATAGAAAAAAACATAACCTCTTCAAATACTGGTGCTGGGAAAACTGGGAAACCATATATAAAAAACTCAAAGTAGACCTTAGCCTATCACCATGCACCAAGATCAACTCAAAATGGATTAAGGACCACAACATCAGACCTGAATCTTTGAAGCAACTGAAGGACAGAGTAGGAAAGACGCTAGAACTTATAGGCACAGGAAGGAACTTCATGAATAGAGTCCCAGGGGCACAACAGATAGGGTAGAGTCTTGACAAATGAGACTACTACAAAATAAAAAGTTTCTGCACAGCTAAAGACATAGCCACGAAACTAGAAAGACAGCCAACCATATGGGAAAGGATCTTCAACAGCCCATCAAAAGACAAAGGCTTAATATCCGTCATCTACAGAGAACTCAAACAACTAACTGCCTCCAATCCCAGTAAACCAATTATTAAATGGACAAAGTAGCAAAAGAGAGACCTCACAGGAGAAGATATAAAAATGGCAAAGAACATAAGAGGAAATGTTCAACATCCCTGGCAGTAAAGGAAATGTAAATAAAAACAACCCTGAGATACCACCTTACTCCACATAGAATGGCCAATCCTCTGAACTCAGGCAACAACAAATGCTGGAGGGACTGCGGGGAAAGAGGAACCCTTCTTCACTGTTGGTGGGAGTGCAAATGAGTACAACCACTTTGGAGAACACTATGTAGTTTCCTCAAAAAGCTCAACATAGACCACCCTATGATCCAGCCATACTACTCCTAGGCATGTATCCTGAACAACAGGTCTCAGGATAGCAAATAGACATCTGCACATCCATGTTTGTCACTGCACAATTCACAATAGCCAAAATATGGAAACAACTCAGATGTCCCTCTATAGATGAATGAATCCAAAACATGTGGTACATATACACAATGGAATACTACATAGCGATTAGAAATCATAAAATATTGGTATCACAGGGAAATGGTCATAACTTGAACAAATAATGTTAAGCGAGACAAGCCTAGAACACAGAGAACTAAGTGGCATGATCTCCCTGATATATGACTGTTAAGGTGGGGGTAAGGGGAAAACAGTGGACACCAGGTTTGCGAAACAAAAAACTTCTTGTCAAATGGTATTAACCACAGGTTTGTGTCAGCGACCTTACATTATGTAACTAAAACCAAACAACTACTAAACATGAAAAGGTCTAAAATAGACCTCTCCATGGATGACAATAGCTCAAAAGCTACGTATGTATGATCACATAAGAGAAGGATAAGCAAACTATATTGTTGACATTATATTAAAGTTCTAGGTGAATTTCCTTTGGCGTGTGCCACGTGGCTACTATGTATGTTTTTGGTACATTGGGTATTGTATATATGCCTACCTGATCTAGGGAAGGGAAAGAAAAATGAGGGTGTAAGATATCACAAGAAATGTACTCACTTTCCCTATTATGTAACTGTATCCCTTTTGCACAAAACCTTGTCAAAAAATTTAATTAAAAAATAAATGTACTCACTGCCTTATTATGTAACTGTACCCCCTTTGCAAAACACCTTGTCTACAAAATTTAATTAATAAAAAAAGAAAATATAAATAAGCCAAGCCAGGCACCAGTGCTTCATGCCTTTAATTTTGGCTACTTAGCAGGCTGAGATCAAAGGATCATGTTTTCAAGCCATCTTAGGCATAGTTGTCTGTGATATTCTTATTTGTATTTAGCAACCAAGATTTGCCAGATGTAGAGCTGGGGCTCAAGTTGTAGAGGAATAGCCTTTAGCAAAAGAGGTCACACATGATTTCATGAGTTCCCAAGACAAGAACACTAGGAAATAAAAAGATAAGCTAAGATATAAACCTTCTATAGGTAGTAAGGGTGTAATTCCTACCCTTACCATCTCTGCTCCCTTCTAAGGCTATATCTGTCATATGAGCATTTGATGAGGAGTGCACATGGTACAGCCAATGACATTTTACCTAGATAAGTATGTACATGGATGATATAGTCTCTTAGAGTTCTGTATAGCTACATTGCTCTCTTATGTGAAACAGGCATTTATTAGTGATACTCTTTGTGAGAGACCAATAGCCAATACATACATGGGCACTAGTAAAGCAGACCTCCTTTGGGCAGGTAAAATTCTCCCATACAGAATCTTTAATAATGCTAACCTTCTTGGTCACACTTGGAATACGAAGCATATGTGCCATGAAATAGTGGCCCAGTGGTTAACTTGAACCAGTAAGTATTTGGCTAAAGTGAAAGAGAGAGAGAGAGAGAGAGAGAGAGAGAGAGAGAGAGAGAGAGAGAGAGAGATTCTGTTTGTGTGTGTTTGTCCAAGGAAACCAGATTCCTTTCCAACTAGCTGGTAGAAATTTCCTCAACAGTAGATAGAAGATACAATGGTGAAACTGAGATATTTCTGGTTCAAAAAGAATGAGTTGTCAGGGTAGAGAAGACAAAGAGAACTCATCTGTGCACCTGGAGTTCCCTCAGCCATTGCCCACCCTGAGAACAAGAACATTAGTGGAAATGAATTTATGAGTTACTTACAGCTTGCTTCCTTCATGCTCAGAACCATCACTGTTATTGCCATTTATTCCCAAAGTGTACAGAGGGAAAATCCCAGCAATAACCTCATCTCCCTCAATGTGTGCTTGGTACTTCACTGTAGAAAAGAAGGTAGGGCCAGCCAAGGACTTGAAGAGGAGGGGAAGCTGGAGTAGAAGGAATGTGATGGTCAAAAGGGACATCACTGAAACATCTGCCAAGCTGAAATCCTGGCTGTTATTGAGGTCCACAGTGTCTGGTATATATATTCATGCATATGTGCATACGTGTGTTTTATTGAGAAAGATGTTTACTGTAGCCCACCTTTCATGCAAACCTCTTGTGAGTCCACAGGAAGATTAAAACTCTTTCCTGTGGCTCTGCCCCTGAAGACTTTCATCCAGAAGGAAAACCTAAGTTGTGAAACATGTTTTCAGATATTCCTTCCTCATCCCAGGTGATATGATTTTCTCCAAGATTACAGAGTGAGGCCCTAGGGATGAAGCTTACTTTGAAAGATTTGGTCCAACACCTGTGTCACGAAACTATTTTCATGAAAGCCATTTGGGATGATACAACTGGATTACATCAGAGGATGCCAAGCTATGGCAATAATGAAATGGAGGGAAAAGTATGCCACAGTGGGATATCCACCAAGGTTGATAGGGCATCATCACCCTCTGTGGGTCAGTTCAAAAACTATATATTTAGAACAGTCACAGAACATTGCTGGTTGATCCAGGTAGGTTTTCACAGAGATCTGTAAAAATGCACCTGCTTAATATTTTCTGGGAAGCAATGATGCTGCTGAATCCAGTCCATTAGCACTATCCCTTCTTTTAAATCAAGGCTAGGACTCTACTACCTGAGTCATAGCCCAACTTCTGGCCTTTTTCTGTTCATGTGTTTCTGAGAAATTGAATCCAGGACTTCATGCCTGCTAGGCACATACTGTAAAAGTAAGCCATATTCCCAGCCCTCACATTTGCATTCACATACACCTTCACACAGGTAATTTTTGCTAACCATGCTAACTTATCTCAGTATGTTTTTTTCAAGGTCTACTGATCTGAGAACATGTGGTAATAGAGGAAACCCTTCTCCATCACAAGCATAAAGCAAAATCGAAATCAACTGTATGTTTTTTGCTTGTCAAAATATAATACACCCAAAATCCATGCAGAGATCTGAATGACACTGGAGAACAGCACAGTGAACACACTGCACAAGTCTGCAGTGCTGGATGCACCTACACATCACAGTATAGACAAAGAAGCATATGTAGTTTAAAATGGTAGGAAGAAAAAATTTCTAATGAGGATTCCACTGGACTCCTATACTTGTATACTCAATACCTTACAATTTTATCATTATTTGAAATTTAATTTTATTTTCAAGGTGATGTACAGAGGGGTTACTGTTACACATGTAAGGTAGTGAGCACATTTCTTCTCAAAAGAATAGTGCTGAAGAAATATGAATACCAAATTTTAAATTATATTGCAAAGCTATAGTAATAAAAAAAAGTTTGATACTGGCAAAAGAACAGGCCTGAGGACCAGTGGCAGAGAAGTAAATATGATTAAATGAAACTGAAGACCTATGGCCACCTAACATTGATAAGGGGTCCAAAATTATGATAGAAGAAAGACAGACTCTTCAACAAATTGCGCTATCAAAATTGGTTAAACACCTGTAACACATTAAAGGTATATCCTCATATATCACCCTGCACCAAAATCAACTTCAGATGGATCAAATATCTACAATACAAGAAAGAACAGGAGAAACACTAAGCCTCCTTAGCACATGTTAGACCTGGGTAACTGCAACTGAAAATCAGAGCATGGGGGATGCAGAGGCGAGTGGACCAATGTACACTTTATTGTAGGAGGGCCAGGGTTTACATAGAGTTAGAAATTAATTCACAACTTCAAGAGTAAAATTAATACAGTAAGATAGTCATATCAATACAAAAGTTGTGGATGTTGCTACAACAAAGGATGTGTACAACAAAGGGGTCAACACTACAACAAAGGATTAAAACAGTCAAGGCAAATTTATAATTATCCTCTAGCTACTGCATCCATATGCTAAATATTTTGGTACTAGGATTTCTCACCTACTATGGAAACACTTCCCCAGAGCAGCTAGGCAAACATGTCTCCCCAGAGACTCTCCATTCAGTGGAGGAGAGTCTCATGACAAAGTGGTTTCCTTTGGCCAACAAACACAGGAGACTCTTTAATGGAGATTTTTCCCCATTAGTTTGCTAATAAGGCATCAGAATATCAGTGCCGAGGCTAAGTCCCCCACTGGTCAGAGAAATCATTCTCTCAGAGGCACAGTTCAAATCATTCTTAATAAAAGCCCCAAAACACAAAGAATCAAAGAAAGATTGGAAAAAATAGGATTCTGTGAAACTGCAGGGCTTCTGCATGGCAAAGGGCATAACTGCAAGATAGTAAGCCCTCAGACTGGGAGAAGATCTTCATTACCCAAACAACAGACAAGTGTCTCATACCTAACATACTTAGAACTCAAAAAATTAAAGTTCCCAAAACACAAATCCTCAAAGAACAACCTTCCCATTACTAAGTGTGCAACTGCCTTAAAGAAAGACTTCTCTAAAGAGGAAATAAGAATAACCAATAGACACATGAAGAAGTGCTCAACATCTCTGGCTATAAAAGAAACCCAAATCAAAACAACATTGAAATTCTACCCTACTCCAGTTAGAATGGCCATTATTCAGAAATCTAATAATGGATTCTAGCAGGGATACGGAGGGAAGGGAACTCTACTACAAATGTAAACCTAGGTAAAATTGTTCAACCCCTCTAGAAAGTAGTATGGAAAATAAACATAGGATAAACCTAAGAGAATAAACATAGATCTACCCTATGACGCAGCAACCCTACTTCTGTTCATTTTTCCAAATGACCACGAACAAGACCAAACTAAAGCTATCAGCAGTACTATGTTCATTGCACTATTATTTACCATAGCTAAAATATGGAACCAATCCAGATGCCCCCTCAGTGGATGAATGGATCAAGAAAATGTGGTATATATACACAGATTCCATTGGTTTCTCTCATTTGTGATAATTACTCTATGTCTAGGATAGTCCCAGAAGAGGATCACAATACACAGTAGCTGTATACATATGACCATATAATATGATGCTAAGCCAAATGAACTCCAATCATGGAAACAAGAGGTTTTTCTTTGTTGTTGTTTTCAATGTACTAGTGAAGTTATTTCTTTTTTGTTTTGTTGTTGCGTCTTATGGTTTATCCTCTGTTGTCACATAATTTTTCCCCTGTATTTGATCATGCTACCCTGTATATTTATATGTTTGTCTGAATTAGGGAAGGGAAAGGGAACAACAGAATATAGAAACAGAGGACAAAGTTTAAATGAATGCAACAGTGATACAAGTCATTACGTTGAAAATGAGCTTTACATCTTTGGGGGTATTGGGGAGATGTATAGTGGTAGAACAAGGGATGATTTCTATCACTTATGTTTCAAAGGCATGGTACAGTATGTTAGCTCTCCAAAGGGTTTACTTATATAGGTGCATGTATGCATGCAATAAACCTGTCTCACCAGAAAGTGGCATTGACACAAACTATATCTATTTTTAGTTTCTTGAGGAAACTACATACCTTTCCATAGTGATTGCAAGAAACAACATCCTTTCACTTCAACCTTGCCAGCATTTATTTCTGTTCTTAATGATAGACATTGTCACTGGAGTGTGATAAAATTCAGTGTCATTTGAATTTACATTTCCTTTCTGCCAAGGATTTTGAGAATCTCTTTTTGTGTTTTTTATTATCCATTTACTTTCTGTATTTGAGAAGTACCTCTAACTTTTTGGCCAATGTGTTCATTGACATGTCAATAGATATGTTAGTTCCTTAAGAGTTTGGTTTTCTGAGCTTCCTGTATATTCTGATTATTAATCACTTGTAAGACATTTAGCTGGCTATTTTTTTTTCTTTTGCCATTCCTGGGCATTGGACTCAGGGCCTGAGCACTGTCCCCGGCTTCTTTTTGCTCAAGGCTAGCACTCTACCACTTGAGCCACAGCTACACTTCTGGCCATTTTCTGTATATGGTGCTGGGGAATTGAACCCAGGACTTCATGTATAAAAGGCAAGCACTATTGCCACTAGGCCATATCCTCAGCCCTACCTGGATAATTTTATAGACCATTTATTCACTCTGATCAGTGTTCACTTTGTTATGCTGAAGGTTTTATTTCAGTGTAATTTGTCAACTCTTGCTCTTTTTTACTGAACTATTTAAAGTAATCATGATTTTAGTGCCTAAACAAAACGTTTCACTGATTTTGTTATCTGTAGTTGAATTTTTTAGTTCTTAAATTTCATGGGTGTATAAAAGCAAGAAACATTCACAAATTAGGGCATAGTTAATTACCTGGCCACAGGAGCAGCTGGCTTAAACTGTGGTCATACTGCGAGAATTTCTTTGAGTGGACTCATTTAATTACCACAGGTGTTGATCTGGGATGTAAACTTGTATTCAGGCATTTAGTGTTTTTAAGAATTTACAGTTTATTAAACTGTTCCAAATTGTCCACACACATACTAATAGGAAACCTAGTGCATTTCTAATCACAATAAGTAATGCAGAAAAGAATTTACCTGATCTGTGAGTACCAGATGCATCACTTCTAGCATCATTGTATGTATGCTTTGTCATCCCTGGTGCTATAATAGTGTCACAGAGTGCAATATTGTCATTGTGACTTGGGTCCAGATTAATCTTTTAGTGTGTTCTACAATAAGACTTCATTTGTTGTAGTTGGTGATCAACCCGCCTTCCTTGACATTCTTCCAGAAGTTTTCCAACATCCACCAGGGACAGAACCATCTGTTCAAAACATAAGTGCCAATTCTAATAATCTGAGACTCTTTACCTGTATGTGAAGCCTTAGAAATATACTGGTATTAGAACTAGGAAATTGAAAGGGAATACCAAAATCGAGAGACACAGGGTAATAAAAAGCCAAACAACTACAAAAGCAATACTTGCAAAACTTTTTGGTGTAAATGAACTGAACAACTCATGGGGGGAAAGGGAAAGTGGGAGAGGGAGGGTGTAATGAGGGACGAGGTAGCAAACAGTACAAGAAATGTGTTCAATGCCTAACATATGAAGTTGTAACCTAGCTGTACATCAGTTTGATAATAAAAATTTAAAAAAGAAATAGAACGTGGGAAGTCGGTGCTCAGAGCAGTACCCTCATTGGTTACTTTCAGTACCACGTATTATGAGCCATGGAAGTTCTTGCTTAGGCTATTCCTGTGGAGTGTGCAGTCCATGCCTGTGGGATCTCCTCTGTGCCTTTATTTCCTTATGAAGATATCATATTCTGGATCCATCTTCAATCATTGGATGCATGAGAAAATGAAGGATTATTTATGAAGGAGGCACCAGTTTCTATCTGAAAGAAGTAGTCAGAATCTATAGAGAGAGCAAGGATAACTTATAGTGAGTGAGAGACTCTGAACACACAAGATTATCTGAAAGTGAGCTGGTTATCCCCACTCCTTGTTTAGATATGAACCACCTGCAATGTAATAGCATTACTCCAGGTACTGAGAATAGTTTCCTGGGATGATCATAAAACTCAAGCTCTCCTGGGCTCCAAGCAATGGAGAGTTGGTCATGATCACTGGACATTGTAAACAAATACAGTAGGTTTGAAGCCCCCTTGGACTATAGACATGCTAAAATTCATCCATACTACAGTTTGAACTTTACACTACAAGACAAACTTACAAATTGGGTGGATTTGGGGCTGGATGGTACATACTTTGCTTCACCATGTGTTATTTGTTCATAGGGGTAGTGTGTGCACGTGCACACATCTGTGTCTGTGAGTGTGTGTTGGACAGGGAAAAGAGCTAGAGTTTCATAACTCTTGGAATGTGCTCTAGCATCCTGAGGTATGGGGCTTTATGTACAGTAGGAAGGAGATGCAGAATGGTGGGTACGGTTTTTAGTTCCTTTCCAGTCCATGTCTCAGAGGTGAGCTTTGTGGCAATACATTTGCATGACAGTGAGTGGAGGACATGAAACATTCAGACAAAGGTAGAGCAAGTAACATCATTTATCTCTGGATGTTATCCTAGAGGTTATTCTCAGTACCTATTTGGTTTCTCTAAAATGTCATGGCCTTGACAGCAAAGGAATTTAGCTTTTATTGTGCTAGTCTTTGAACTGACAGCAACAACATTGATACCTATAAACCACAGAGTGATGAGGGAGGACGAGGGGAATTTGGGGCTCAGCATCCCTGCTAACTACCTTAAAGGCCATCCACTCCATCCTGGCCATGTAGTTGGATTGAATTACTCAGAGGTCTGCCAACCCCTCAGTATTTGTGCTTTATATCTTTTGCACACTTTGGAATACTCAAAGTTTTAAACACTGTCTCTTAAAATACTGCATTTCCCCCATTTGGTTTTCCCCAGTATACTAATTGCACAAATATTTGACCATTGTATCAAGTTCATTCTTCTCATTTTTGTTTGTATTGAGGTTTGATCTCATGGCCTCATGATTCCTAGGCAATTGCTCTATCTTTTTTGCTTAACAATTGCGGGGTTAGTTCTCCGGCAGGAGGTAAGCGTGAATGATGCACACAGGAACACATGCCGGGAGGACAAGCTTGAAGCAGGTCTCATTTATTGTTGCACAGATCAGGGATTATATAGCCCCCAGCAACTCCCACCTCCTGAGTCCTCCCCAGTCAATCACCTAGTAGGAAGTTGATGTAAGGCATTAGTGCAGGCACCTATTGGTCCCCCAGGGGAGTGTAGTGAGCATGGACAAATCATGGCCGGCAAGCCGGGCAGACATTCCTGTGGGCTACGTCCCCCAGAGCAGGAAGTGTTCTTCTACTGCTACTTCCAGCTCGCTCAGCCAGACCTGACCAGCTCTACCCACAAATTCCCCCTTTTCTTTTAAAAGGACCGTCATTATGGTGACCCGTTGCTGGGAGGGCAGGCACTTAACAATCCCCAGAAGAATAAGCCCTAATAGCTAAGGCCTCCCCAGATAACCAGAGAGAATGGTGAAAACCATTGCTGTAGCTTTTTAAGAACATCTTCTAAAAAGGAGGCAACGGGAATAAGCTGTATATTGGTCTGATTTAGGCGGGTAATATCATGCAGCAAGCATTGGGTAAAGTTTAAGTACTTAAGGGACCAAGGGCCTTGCATGTATTCACTAAGCTCAGTGACATTGGGCACGGAAGTGGAAAGCTGACAGACAGAAGTAGTCATAGCATTGCACAGTCCTCCTTGTTGCAGCCGAAAAAACGTAATCTGTTCTTGGAGCAAGTCTATTTGTTGTTGGAACACAAGAAGGCCTCCTTTAAGATGATTGGCAACCTGTAGATGCTGCAGCTCTATGAACGACAGCTGAGGGATGAGTTGGTTTATCTGATGCACTGTGGACATGCTCTGGGACAACGATATAGCGGCGGTGGTAGCGGAAGCCACTGAAGCGATAATCGCAGACATGATCGCAATGATCAGTCCTATTGCTCTCCTAGGGCGCGGATGAATCAGTTGAACTTGGGAAAACAGAAAGTTGTTAGTAGCCAAAACAATAAACGGGGGAACACATACCAAGCCTGCAAAGGGATATGTGTCATTTGGTTGCCAGTGATTACTGAGGGTGCAGGTGTCAGAAGAGTTGTCTCCTAGACAAAAAAAGAACGGGGCTCTAACTACCACCATCCCTGATGTTTGGTCACATGCAGAGTGGTTGCAGCAACGAGTGTTGGCCAATAGAAAAGGAGACAGGTCCAGGCAGGAATGTGATGAACAAATGATTGGCATTGGGGGTCCTAGGTCCCCCAACCGCCCTCCCGAAGAGTTATAAAACTCCTTTAGATTTTGAGGTTTGGGATTCGCATCAGACCACTTGTATATAGCTGGGCGTAGGGACGAAGTGAGGCTTCCAAACATCCTGCCTTGGCAGGAGCTGGCACAAAAACTAATCACTAATTCCTCAAGAGGAGTGGAAACATTGCTAAAACTACTATACTTCCTATGGGGACATAACTGCATATGGAAAGGTATGTCAGTAGCCTGAGTGCAATTTTTTCCAGTGGGGCAAATAGGGTAGAGTCCTGTGTAGTTCCACCATCCTGTCCTATGAGTCACTTTGGCGAGGGGGATAGTACAGCCATCAAATTGTCTAACTGAATCACTTGAAAAGCAAAAGGAAATAGCCTCTCCCCATGCGAAGGTGAGGTTTGTCTTTTGATGCCAGAAGGTATCTGCTGAAAAGGGGAGGCCAACTGTACCGTTGGAAGAAAGCATTTGAGAGAAGATGGTGGTATCTTCCCCTACCATCATCAAGATTTGAGGGTTTGGCACTAGCGTTATCTTACCCTGCCCTGCAGCAGATTGAGAATTGGCTGTAACAATGGCCACATCAGAAGGAATACAGTACCACACCCGGGTCTGGGACTGGGGCCATAGCTTGAGCCTGTTCTATCATTCCCTTTAGGTCTCCCCAGGTGATGGCATGGGGTCTAGGTCGATGTCTGTGCCTTCTCCTCCGTGGGCTGTCCAAGCGTATTCGACATATCTCGTTTGTGGGTGGTGACGGCTGGTCGGACATCTCAAGCTGGAATCCAAACAGGTTTGTCGCTCGTGTCTGGAAAGATACAAGCAAATCCTCTCCCCTGTGCCATTAGGGGAGCAGGGCCCTTCCAGTTTCTTGTGATCGGGCCCCTTCATCTGACTATGGGGACCGGAGTAGGTGCCTTCAGGAGACCCCAATGCAGGGCTGACAGGGACCAGTGCGTGGTAGGTGCAAATGTTAAAAAAAATTTTATTATGAGACAATAATTTAATTGTGTTTGGGGGTCTTTGAGTCCTAACCCCTCCATTTCCCCCTTTTCTTTGAAAAGGAGGGTCTTTATTTCCTTGTGACTGCATTCGACAATAGCTTGGCCTTGTGGGTTATGTGGGATACCTGTGTGGTGTGTAATGTTCCAAAGGGCACAAAATTCATGAAACTGTCTGGACATGTAAGCAGGGCCATTGTCTGTTTTAAGGGCCCAAGGAATGCCCATAATTGTAATGGCACGTAAAAGTGATTTGATGGCGTGCTTTGTTGTTTCACCAGTTAGAGCTAAGGCTGTTATAAAGCGTGAGAATGTAACTATGCACATATGGACGTATTTTTGCCTGCCAACTTGGGGAACATGGGTTATGTCCATTTGCCATGTGCCATTGGGCCTAAGGCCCACGGATTTGTTCCTATGGGTTGTAGTGCTCCTAAGGGCAAGGGAGGCGCACAGGAGGAGCAGGACCGAATCATGTGTTTGCATTGTTGGTGCATTAAATCAGTAAATAACTGTTTGATAGTGGTTGCTGGTAAGTGGAAACAACCATGCAACGCTCGGGCCTGGTCCATGGTTGTATTGGTGAGTAACATGGCTGGGGTGACAGCATGGTCAATAACCTCGTTACCAGCAGCTAGGGGTCCGGGGAGGTTAGTATGAGATCTAATGTATTGAATGTGCCAGGGTTGGGCATTGGGAGGGCACCGCCATAAAAGTGGCAGCTCTTGGGTAACTCTTAACACAGGGATTTTGGGCATGTGATTATCAATGCTAAAATAGTAGTGGATGACCTGTAAGGCTAATTCCTCTTCAGTTGTCAGGAAATTAAAGATGGTTTTTCCTATAGGCCAGATTAGATGGTTTGGGAATCTGCCATAAGTTTGACGGCAGTGTTCTGCACCCTTTATGGCCAGGTTGCACAGCATAGTAAGGGCGTGCTAATTTTTGTTAACTGGGAAGTGGCTAGATGTATCCATTGTAATATACCATGGGGTTGAGTTAAGGCCGCCAACAGGCCATTATTATTGATTATAATTAGGGTGATTTCTTGAGTGGCATCTACAAACACCAAGGGGGTCGACCATAATTGGTCAGCAACCTGTTGTAGAACTTGCTTAGGATCAGGGGAAAGTACACAGAGGGTCCCTGAAGTAACTGAAACAAAGGTTGAAGTTGCTGGGTAGGGAGACACAAAAAGTCACGCACCCAATTGATATGTCCACATAATTTTAGTTCAGTTAAAGTATATTGGGGCTTAATAACAATGCTAGGCCAATTTGGAACAATTGTTTTATCTAAATGGTATCCAAGGGGTTTTAATTTGAATTTTCTCAGGGGCAATATGGAGTCCCAGTACTGCAAGGTTTTCCTTGAGTTGCGTTAAGCAGTTTTGCATGGTGGCAACATCTTTATGTGCCAACAAAATGTCGTACATATAATGGACGCAAAAGCACTTAGAAAGTAAAGGCCTGATAGCCTGGGCAACATACATCTGACATAGCGTAGGGCTATTTTTCATTCCTTGAGGGAGAACTTTCCATTGATATCGGCGAGTGGGTAGCTGACAGTTTCTCACACTGAGAAGGCAAAATATTCTTTAACATTAGGGTGCAAGGGGATAGAAAAGAAGCAGTCCTTAATATCAATAATGGCAACATGCCAGCCTTTGGGTATTGCAGAAGGGTGTGGGACCATCTTTTTCATATGACTATTAAGGGAACGTAGGTCACGGAGGAGTCTCCATTTTCCTTGAGCTCTTTTTTGGATAACAAAAATAGGAGAGTTATGTGGGCTGGTGTTGGGTTCTATGTGCCCCATTTTTAGTTGCTCCTCCACTAGAGCCTGGAGATGGGGGAGCTTTTCAGGAGAAATAGGCCACTGTTCGACCCAAATGGGTTGGGTGGTATCCCACTGGAGTGGAGTTGGCTCTGGTCATACAACAGTGGCCATTAGAATTAGGGGTACTGCGGGTGATTAACGGATAGATCTGTCATGATGTCCTCATAAAAGGCCCTATCATCTGTTGTTAGCACAGTACCGATATTAGTAAGAACATCTCTTCCCCAAAAGTGCATGGAAGGCCAGGGGCGACAAGAGGCTTAAAAGCCCCGATGGCCCCATCACAGTCTTCCCATTTAATAGGCCACTGGACCTCCAGGTCCAGGGAGGGAGGCAGCCTTTCCACTGACACCCTGCGCCATGAACCAGATTCCATCCCAATCCCTCAACTTCCTCCTTTCTAAGGACTGTACAGTCAGCTCCAGTATCAATGATGCCTTTAAATATTGTTCCATTTATTTTAAGTTCCATCCTAGCTTTTCCATTTTTGATAGGAATAGTCCATAACACTTGGGGAGGTGGCTGTTGTTGTTGTCCTCTTGGGTAGGGGCTGAGGACTGCCCCTTATCTAGTTTAAAGGCTGAGTTTTAGAGCGGCACTCAGAGGCCCAGTGAAAACCTTTATTGCATTTAGGAAGCACAGAAGGGGGCTGTATTCTCTTGGGCGAGTCCCCGAGTGATGGGCAATTTTTCTTAAAATGACCAGTCCCACCACATCCCCAACAAAGTCGGGCTCCTGCGGTGCCACTAGAGGGCAGTTGAGTATTGGCAATCATAGAGGTGAAAGCCTGTGCAAGGGCACTCATAGCATGAGTGGAGGTCCCCAAATCTCTTGTTGCCAGGATCCAATCAGTGATCTCCCCATTTCGATCAGGGGCAATGGCTTTCCTACATTCCTGCGTGGCCCCTTCCCATATCAGGGTCCTGGCTAGTGCATCTTGGGCTCCAGCATGGGATACCTTTTGGGCTACTGCCTCCTGAACACGGGCAACAAAGTCAGTGAAAGGCTCATTGGGACACTGTATGAGGGTTTTTATTTGTTTGTCTCCTTCTTTAGAAGGGACTGAGGAAACAGCCCGTAACGCACTGAGGCATACTTGGTCAAAGTACTGAGGGGGCGCTGCTGCCTGTGCGACAGGAGAAGCATAAGCTCCCTCCCCCTTCAAGCAAGCAGGGTCCGCCATGTTAGCATTGTCTCCCCCAGCAGCTATATTTCGTGTTCTTTGTTGTTCACATTCATCATAAAAGGCAGCCTTTCATAAAAGGAAGTTTCCTGAAGCTAGGGCTGCGTGCATTAAACTTTTCCATGATTAAACTTTTCCAATCATGGGGGCAGTTAAGGTCAATGCTAATGGTTTCAAGCATCTGTTGAGCATATGGGGAATGTAACCCATCCTCCCTGACAGTGGCCCGATATTTGTCAAGCACCTTCAGGTCATGAGGGTGCCATAAATTGGGCTGGGTGGCAGTTCAGTGAACATTCACCAGGAATGCGAACTGGGGCTCATCTATGGGCTTGGCTGCCATTGCCACAGTAGCTGGGGGGCCCGTAAACAGCTGTTGTATTACAGGAGGAACAATAGGTCCTTTTTCCTGGGCAAAATTGGATATGTCTGCCCAAGGATATAAAGTCCCCTGACGGGGGTTCCCAGGCTGGCCTAAACAGCCAAAAGAAGCAGTTGGGTGGACTTCCTGGGATTGATAGTAGGGGGGCGGCGTCTTGGCAAGCACAGCCAGCTGGCACTCTAAGTCACAAGATGGCGGGAGTCATCTTGCTGGCATTGTCTGCTGTGCCACAAGAAGATGGAAGTGCCTGAGCAGCTCCGCCATCTTCTGCTTGTTCTGCCTCCTCTCACAGTGAGGCATTGAACGCCTGCAAAGTTTCTCCCGCCTCTCTCCCCGACAGACAGGCTTGAATTGCTACTACAATAGGATAAAAAGTCAAGGGCAGCTCAGTGCCTTTGCAGACTTCTTTTTTACGAGCTGCTTGAAGGACACGGGTCCAGCTGTCTGGATCCCAAATGGCCGTGGAGTCAATCCACGAACACAATGCACTATTTCCCATATCAAACTAGCTTCTTTTTCTGATACTTTTATCCACCTACTCTGAAGCAGGGCAACAAGTGCTTGAGATTGAGGCTCCTGCGCTGTGGGTGGAAGTTTGCCCATGGAAGTGCTTACCTTGCACTAGACTGTCCGTCTGCTGAAAACACTCAAGTTCCACGTTGGGCACCACTTGCGGGGCTAGATCTCTGGCAGGAGGTATGCGTAAATGACGCGCACAGGAACACACGCCGGGAGGACAAGCTTGAAAAAGGTCTCGTTTATTGTTGCACAGATCAGGGATTATATAGCCCCCAGCAACTCCCAACTCCTGAGTCCTCCCCAGCCAATCACCTAGCAGGAAGTTGATGTAAGGCACTAGAGGCGGGCACCTATTGGTCCCCCGCTGGAGTGTAGGGATCGTGGACAAATCATGGCTGGCAAGCTGGGCAGACGTGCCTGTGGGCTACGTCCCCAAGAGCAGGAAGTGTTCTTGTACTGCTACTTCCAGCTTGCTCAGCCAGACCTGACCAGCTCTACCCACAAACAATTTTGGTCTTAGTTTGATTCTCAGATAAAATCTGTCTCTATTGCCTAGGCCTGTCTTAGATAGTAATTCATGTTAATGAGCTTCTGGGAATACAGGTGTTCATTATGACATACAGACTTTATATTACTTTTTTACATGTGCCTACACATGTAGTAGCTATAAACACCACTGGTGGTGGATAAAGAAAGAGGACTTCACTTACTTTTATCTTCACTATATCATTGGATTCAGTGGAAATATTTTTGTCTTCTACAAGTTAAGAGTAATTTATTATTTTTTTACATTTTAGTTTGTTTGTGCTGTTATTGTAGAGGTGATATGTACAGAGGATCAGAGTTGTATGTATCAAGTATTGAGTATAAATCCTTTTCAACCATATTTTCCTTATACTCTCTCCAGTTTTTCACTCCTGTCCCCAGCCAGAAGATGTTCAGGTCAAGTTCCACATACTGTTTACTGAGTACCACTACTTGATATGTTCACCCTTTGTACCATCTTTCTCTGCCCACCCTCATTTTCCTAAATATGAACTAAGAAACAAGAGACAAGGGAAAGGACAAAAAAAAGACAAACAACAGAAACTAAGAAGTTTTTTGTTTCCTTTTCTTGGAGTTTATTTCATAAAATATTACCTTAAATGATCATATGCACATAGCTATTGAGCCTCTGTCAAACACTCCTATACATATCCACCTTTGGCCTCAGTGAGTAAATGCCTAGAGTTCCAAATAATATACCATGCCTGTGTATATATGTATATATATATATATATATATATATATATGATATAAGTATATCTAACATATAACATGTAATTGTGTTATATAACATAATTATATAACATTCTTTAACATAATTACATGGTATATATTATATATAACATATACAATATAACATAATAACAACATATAATGTATAATATAATTATTATACATGGATAAAACATATTCCACATACACTGAGAAGGGAGGAAAGGTTTAATGCCAGAAAGACTGGCAGGCTGTCTCCTTCAGGGTGGAGAACAGCAGCTGTCATTAAGCTAGTGGAGTAGTTAAATGTAGGGACCCTGCAACAATGAGGAAGTCGGGAACTGCATAGTCAATGAGAAATTTGGGGAAATTTACGGTAAAGGGGTTATTTGTGGTCAGGCCAGACCAAGGCAACATTGAGAGGCTGACAGCTACATGGAACTTATGCTGCCAGAAAACATTCCACATGTTTTTGGTTTTATTCAGCAGGGATAAGGGACAGCGCGGTTCATCTTCTGAAGTTACTTCCTGATGAAAAGAGGCCATGAGCCTCTGGGTGGTCTCTTGAATGTTCAGGCTTCCATCAGACTTGTGGGTGGAAAGTTGTCTGTAGCCTCCTTAGCTGCCAAGTAGGAACATTTGGTTAACGGTTTGGTTGTTGAAGACTCTGGCTCATTCAAGAAGTACCTCCTATAAGAATTTGAAAAGGCAGTATAGCAAAATGGCAGTGATGGTAGGGAAGTTAGAGGATGGAGGAGAGACATGAGCCAGGAAGCAATGGGTACTAGTAGGCACAAGGCCCAGAAGCCAATTTTTCCTTCTTCCACAGAGATTCTAATGGAGTTAGCAGCTTTTTTGGTGGTGAGAAGATCTAGGGCCCTTTGGTTTCAAAGGGTTACATCTTTCAGGGTTTAGCAGAATCTGTAGTAGGGTAAAGGCCACTTTGATCTCCTCAGCATTAGCCTGTAGGCCAATGGATGTTCCAATTACTGAGTGATACAGACCGCCTCAGGCCATTTTAACCAATATTGTTGTAGTTGTCAGGCTTCTTCCTACAAAAAGAGGAAAGGTGAGAGCTCTTTCTGTTAGTGTGGGACTTTAAGGGGGTCTTTCTTGACCAACATCTGAAATTAGGGATAATGTATAATGTTTACTTGAATCTGGGGTTACCAACTGAGTGATAAGATTTACACCAAAACAGCGTTCCATTGTGTGTCATGATAACTCATTGAACTCGAACCTTGGTTGAGCCTAGGGAAAAAAGAATGGGTGCCTTCTCCATCTTGGAGATATAGTATGGAATCTGACCCCCTCACCCCTCCCATATCATGGAGGGGGAAGTGAGACTTCTCCAGCTTTGTCTTAGGATCATGGAAGCCTGATAAGATAGTAGCAAGAATATTTGAAAGTACCAGGTCAAGGGGCATCAGGATCCTTTCTGCCCACTTCTTGTTGGCATCGAGTGGCAGGACAATTACATAGGAATGGTATAGGAAAGTACACCCTGCTCACAAGACAGAAATGTTTAATTTGAGTACAAACCCAGTTGTGGACTATTACAGAGACAGAGGAATTCCCATGGGAAGGGACTTCTTATCTTGGGTGCAAACAGTATCTGGTTCTGATGTCATTGCCTGACCCAATCTCGCTGCTTTGTTTCTCCCTGGTCATTTAAATTCACTGAAAACACTTGTGGCACAATTTACAGAGGGATAAACACAGAGGGTCTAGTGTGCAGGAAGAAGCAGTTACGTGCTGTAACAAATCGGGAACAAATGACAGGTAAATGTACTCACTTCGTCAATAGGGCCTGCTCCTCATCAGGGGAAGGAAAGTTCAATTGCTGGAATCTGTTACTGGAGTATCCAAGTTGTCATGCTTGTCAATCAGGTGAGGTGATGTGACCCGTGCTTGTAGCCAATGAAGAAGGCTCTTTCTTAGCTCCAGAGCTGTCCAATTAGGAGTGCTGGTGGAGGGTGAGGCAAGGTGCAGTTGGTTGGTGACTATGTTTGCTCCTCCTGTCTGGTGTTCAGGGAGTCGTGAGGTGACACAGCTGGGAGACTATACTTCTACTATGACGTTGGACCCTCCGGGGAGACACAATACAGGTGAGAAGAAGGCAATGGTGTGTTTGGGCATTTGGGGCCATGGGAACCCACAATTCTGGGAACCAGAAATAGCTGTGGCCTCTCTAGTTCACCTCAGTGGACCACGGGTCAGGTGGGCTGAGTCCTCAGTTGCCCCGCATGGCTCTGGGTCTCCCAGCCTTCGAGTTGGGCCTGGGAAGTGGTTGGAAGCCCTGCACCTTGTCTGTGAAAGGGCTTCCTCACTGTGGCAGGCCTCCACCATGACCACTCAGTTCAGCACCCACCCAGTGCATCTCCTCTGAGAGGCGGCAGCGTCCTTGGCCAGTTGCTTATGGGAAGACTGGGTCTGCATGTGGACATGGAGATGAGAGAGAACTGGAAGACATGGTGCCCCTCCCCTCCCTCATGGGACTGAGGTTTATCTTATTCTTTCATATATCACCCTGAGTCTTGCTGATCAAGACCCTAGAATGCATGTTTCCCCCATATTGCTGAATCCATCATAATTTGGGCTCCACGCACATACATGAGTAAGGTTGGAGTGGAAAGGGAGGCCTTCACCCCTCTGACCAGGTAGTCCCACTGATTCTTTCTAGACATATTAAAAAAAACCCAAAAAACAAAATACTTATTAATCTTATATGATGGGAGGTGGCAAAATCAGCTCTTTTTTAGTCTAGAAATGTTTGCACCTGTGACCATACAATCATTAGCATGATATTTAGGGATGAGTTTCTTGCTTTAGTTAGGCTTTAGGTAGAGGTAGAGTGCTGTTATTCAAAAGTTAAAAGCAAACTTTTATAAAACAAACTCTTTGAGCTTTGTGAAAGTTAAGTTCACAGTTGTTCCACTTATTAGTTCAACCTTCAATTCATATAAGAAAAACTGGGAATTTGCAAATCATAGTGATTAAGGGAGGGTCAACAAGCAGTTGAGTAATTCTTGGATGTTTGCTGGCTTCATGAAGGTTTTAAAGAGAAAAGTTGGAATCCTAGTTCTGCTTACCCTTACCTGGTTACCCAGATGGAGTGCATTCATTGGGAAAACCATTTCTGCCATGTGTTTTGTCTTCTGGTACATGATCCATTGCAACTGAGAAAGGATGAGAAGGGCCATTCTGCATGGTACCGCTACATTCTGTCTGCTGGAAAATAGGTTTTTATGTTTGACATTTGATAGGGAGGTGTAGCATGATTTAAGGACTGATTTATGTGGCAGCTCTAGTATGGGCTAGGAGCATCCTATTTTTCATAATCACGTTCTAACATGGGGAGTATTGGTGTTAATGAGGCGACCCACTTCCCAGCCTTCTATCACTTCAAGAAGGTAACTAGGGACTAGACACAGAGAACCCATGCTTTGCACTGGCTTCTGCGCTAGAGGCTGTGTGGTGTGTGGTATGACTGAGATCTGAGCATGTGTGGATATTCTAAGTCTAGGTGATGTGAGAAATACATGTGCAAGATCCAGTTGATGTTGGAGAATGATTTGGGGTTCACATAACACATTGCAGAACATCACCTTCAGTGTCTCTGGGAGTGTTTGATGACTGGTTTTGCTTTGGTCTGTGAAAGAGAGCCACAGGATTAATTACTTGATTTCTTGATTCATCCCTCCCTCCTTCCCTCCCTCTCTCCCTCCCTCCTACCTTCCTTCTCCTTTTTTTGTTGGCTTGTCCTGGAGCTTGAACTTAGGGCCTGGGTGATGTTCCTGAGTCTATTTTTGCTTAAAGTTATCACTTTACCATTTGAGCCACAGCACCACTTTTAGCTTTTTGTGAGTACTTTATTAGAAATGAGAGTGTCATGCATTTTCCTGCCCTGTCTTGCTATGACCCGTGATCTTCAGATCTCAGCCTCCTGAGTATCTTGGAATATACTTATAGCCTTAATATCTATCATAATTTTGCCTATCTTGCATTCTAACATATTTTCATTTCTCATCTATTTATGCAGAAAAAGTTTACTTGGTAGCTTACTGGGTGTAAGTGCTGAAACATACGAATATTTTTTATTTCTCTTGCTCTACTGGTCCATTGAGCAACTGTAGTAATGGCTTCTTTTAAGTGACTTTATTAAAGCAGAATTTCTCTGTGGTCTTTTTGATGATCTCCAAGTCTTGTTTATATTTGTTATGCAAACAGATCTTATCCTTGTGCCTAAGGTTTTATTCTTATAGTAGTTTCTCTGAGCACTTTTATCACACTTCTGACAGCTACTAGAAAGTGTTGTCGAATTAGTCTTATGTCCATGATTTGTCAGAAATTATTACATTTCCATGAATAAATAATTTCCCATTTTCATTATTGATAGCTATATTATTTATATCTACATTTTATTTTAATACTTGTAGTCCTTATTGTTCTTGGAAAAGGGACACTTGCATGGCAAAGTGGCATAAGTTTGGACATCAGGTTCACTTTTTTCCAATGTAGGAATCTTTGGTTGTGGACCCTTTTGACATGGTTAGGCATTTGTGAAACCTGTTTTGTTTGTTTTACAGCAGAACTTAGGCCAAACCCCAGAGTTTCAGTCTGGCTTTGTTACCTCTTCTTGCCATTGTCAGAAGTAGTTAGAAAATTTTCTCTGTAAGTCAGTGTGATAACATGGTAAAGGATTATTGTTCTTCTTTCCTGAGTGTAAAATTATGTTTATTTAAAACCAGGGATTTTCAAAACTCTGATTGTTGCAGCCTTAAGGAAAACATAAGATTCAAACTCCCTGCATTTGCAATTCAATGCAAACTATTTATCTAAACATAAGCCATGAGCTCAAGCTTTCTTTTTCTAGTTTCAAAGTACATGTCAAAGTCTTAGGTTCATTCCAAGGATTCACGACCAAAGCCCCACAAAGGCTTTATCAGTGCCCATAGGCTCCCCCAAAGGCTTCACCAAGGCCTGTAGCCCCCAAAAGCTTCACTAATGCCATAGGCCTCACTGAGCCTTGATCGAGCCATTCCTGAATCCCGCATCTCTCTCATGGCCAACCCGGTCCCGAATCCACCCCACAATGCCCCGCGTAGGCCTGGGGTGGGTGGGGAAACTGAGGCTTGCTCTCTCCTCCCCGCAGAACCCACCAGGAAGCACGGCTCTGGTGAGTTTCCCCCCTCCATGTGGAGGCCCAGGGGGTTGGAGGCCCGGTTGGAAGGGGCCAATAGGTGAGAGAGGGGAAAACTTAGGCCTGCTCCTCCTCTTCCTCCTCCCCACAGTCCTCTACTCACAGCGGCGTGACCCACCCCAGCTGGCCGCCCCAGACCATGGTGGTGGAAGAGGAGAAGGAGGAGGCCGTAAGGGAGGCAGGAACCCCAGGATGGGGATGGAGGCTGAGATGGGAAGCTTGGGAATGGAGGCCAAGATGGGAGGAGGGAGGAAGGAGGCCCAGGTGGGAGGCTGCAGATAGGAGGCCGGGTGTGTTTCCAGCCTGTGGGCCTCTGCAAAGCCTTTGCCCCCTCCGGTCTTGCCCCTCTGCCCCTCAACCCCCGTCTTCCCACAGATATTTATCCCCATCCAGGCCCCATCCTCTACCCCAGCCTCAGCCCCGGCCTCCACCCCAGCCTTGGTCCCAGCCGGGTGGCCACGATGGTGCTGGAGGTGAGTGCTCAGGGAGGGTGTGGACGCCCAGTTGTGGAGGCTGAGGAGGATGTGGAGGCTGGGGAGCATGTGGAGGCCTAGATGTGGAAGCCAGGAAATAGAGACCCAGATGTGGCAGCTGAGGAAGATGTGGAGGCTGAGGAGAATGTGGAGGCTGGAGAGAATGTGGAGGCCCGGATGTGGAGGCCGGAATATAGAGACCTGGATATGGTGGCTGAGGATGATGTGGAGGCTGAGGAGGATGTAGAGGCAGGAGAGGATGTGGAGGCCCAGATGTGGAGGCTGGGCTATAGAGACCCTGATGTGGAGCCTGGGAATGTTGTGGAGGCTGAGGAGGATGTGGAGCCTGAGGAGGATGTGGAGGCTGGGGAGGATGTGGAGGCTGGGGATGGTGTGGAGGCTGAGAAGGATGTGGAGGCCCAGGTGTGGAGGCTGAGGAGGATGTGGAGGCCCTGATGTGGAGGCTGAGGATGGATGGTGTGGAGGCCCGAATGTGGAGGCTGATCATGATGTGGAGGCCCAGATGTAGAGGCTGGGATATAGAGACCCGGAAGTGGAGGCTGGGAATGGTGTGGAGGCTGAGGATGGTGTGGAGGCCCGAATGTGGAGGCCAGGGCACCCAGGCCTGCTTCTGTCCCTCCCCACCCCCCACCCCCCACCCCCCCACCCCCCCCACCCCCCCACCCCCCCGTGACAGGCACCAGGACCAGCACGCGACCTACGGGGACTAGCAAGATGAGGGAGCGATTTGGATGTCCACCCCTAGTGACCCAGATGTCCGGAGCCAATAGCAGCAGCTTCCAAGTAAACTGGATGGCCTGAAGCAATAGCAGGTACCTGAGTAACCAGGATGTCCTGAGTAACCTGAGGTCTGGAACCAGTAGCCACGCCCCTAAAAACCCAGATGTCCGGAATCAGTAGCAGCAAATCCCCGAGTATACCAGATGTCCTGAGTACCCCCAAATATCGGGAACCAATAGTGGCAGCTTCCTGCGTAACCCAGATGTCTGCAGCCTATAGCACCTCCCCCAGTGACCCGGATGTAGGGAGTAATAGCAGCTCCCAGAGTAACCTGTATGTTACAAGTACCCCAGATGTCCAGGACCCCTAGCTAGCTCCCCAGTAACCCGGATGTCCCGCGTTACCCGGATGTCCACTGAGTAACCCAGATGTCCCGGACCCCTAGCTAGCTCCCCAGTAACCAAGATGTCAGCCACGGTATCCAGATGTCTGGGACCAGTAGCTAGCACCTGATGTACCCCGGATGTCCTCTGAGTATCTGGGATGTCCGCCGCATTCCCAGATGTCAGGAATGCCTAGCTTGCTCCCCGCGGTTCCCAGATGTCTGCCGCATTACCCGGATGTCCTGCCCCCTCTTCGTTGAAGGAAGAGCAGTGGCATGCATTGTCTCCCTGATCATCTCTGTGGTCGTCTGCCCTGGAGAAGATTCGTGAGGAAAGCAGAATAAATAAGAGAAAAGAAACACTATTCATTACTTTATATTTTCTTTTATTTATGTATTATTTAATTTTAATGAGATGGGGAGACCATTTTTCTCTCTGGCCTCATGGTCCACTTGGAAAGAGCAATAGATAAAATAATAATATTTAATAATGATAATGATAAAAATAATAATAAAGAATTATAAAGATAATGATAATAAGAAAGATAATGATTATGATAATAAATAATATCTGCCTCAAAAGTTTGGAAAGTGACTTGTAGAAAGTTCCTGGGCTGTTTTTATTTTTTTATTTCATTAGTAGCATCATCAATTTTTATTTATTTCATTTTTATTTATTTTGTTATTATCTAGTTTGTCATTATTTATTTTATTATTTTTAGTTTATTTATTTCATTATTGTCATTTTTATTCATTTTATTGTTATTATTTTGTTTTTCCCTCCCTCAGCACCCACAGGCCTGCAGGGTGTGTAGGCAGTTGCCACGGTGATGGAGGGGTGGGGGCATCCGGGTTCTGTTGGGCAGTTGTCAGGGGACAGTGGCGGGGGCAACCTGGGTACCAGAGGTTGAGGACATCCTGGTCCCATCACGCGGTTGCCAGGCAATAGCATCCTGCTTAACAGAGCTGGATGCTGCTGAGGACATTCGGGTCCCATCAGGTTACCAGGCAATGCCTCCCTGGGTAACAGAGGCCACTGCTGAAGACATCGGGTCCCATCCTGTTGCCAGGCAATGCCTCCCTGGGTACTAGAGGTGGCTGCTGAGGGCATCTGGGTCCCATCAGGTTGCCAGGCAATGCCTCCCAGGGAGCCATCAGGCAGGACAGCAAAGTGGTTCCAGAGCTGGGGACCACGCAGGACATCGCCATCGGGAAGCAGCCAGGAGACTGAGGAGGAGGAAGAGGACAGATGGGGAGGAGGTGGAGTAGGAGGAGGGTGGGGAGGAGCAGGAGGAAGACAGGGGGAATGGCGAGGAGGAGGAAGAAGGGGAGGAGGAGAATTGGGAGGAGGAAGATGGAGAAAAGGAGGAGGATGGGGAGGATGACAAGGAGGAGGAAGATTGGGAGGATGGGGTGGAAATGGAGGAGGAGGAGGATGGGGTGGGGGAGGAGGAAGATAGGGCAGAAGAGGAGGATGAGGAGGAGAATTGGGAAGAGGAGGAGGATGGAGAGAAGGAGGAGGATGGGGAGGAGGATGGGGAGGAGGATGGAGAGGAGGATGGGGAGGAGGATGGGGAGGATGTGGAGAAGGAAGAGAAGATGCAGGAGGATGAGGAAGAGGAGAAGTAGGCGGAGGACAGGGAGGAGGAGGAGGATGGAGAAGAGGAAGATTGGAGGACAGGGAGGAAGATGGGGAGGAGATGAGGGAGGAGGAGGAGGAGGGCAGGGAGGACAGGGATGTGGCAGCTGGGCAGAGCAGGTGGAAGGTCCAGCCTTCATGGATGAGGATGGAATTGGGGGGCATCCTGAGGGAAATCCCGGGGGGACCCCCAGAACCAGGGATGCCCGAGTTGATGGGGTGCATCCTGTGGAAAATCTCAGGGTGACCCCCAGTAGGGATGCCCATTGTGGGGTGCATCTTGTGGGGAAACCTGTGGCGACCCCCAGCAGGGAAGTCCGGGTTGATGGGGTGCATCTTGCAGGAAATCTCTGGGTGTCTTGCAGCAGGGATGTCCATTGTGGGGTGCATCTGGTGAGGAATCTCATGGTGACTCCCAGGACCTGAGATGGTTGCAGTTGTGGGGTGCATACCGGGGTGTCCACCAGCAGGGATGCCCAGATTGATGGGGTGCATCCTTTCAGAAATCCCGGGGTGACCCCCCAGAACCAGGGATGCCCAGGTTGATGGGGTGCATCCTTTGGGAAATCCTGGGGTGTACCCCAGCAGGGATTCCTAGGTTCATGGGGTGCATCCTTTGGGAAATCTCTGGTGTCTTGCTGCAGGGATGCTCATTGTGGGGTACAACTTGTGGGGAATCCCAGGGTGAGCCCCAGAACCAGGGATGCTTGGAGTCATGGCATCCACCACCCACACCCTGACCACACTGCGCTCCTCCCTGGTCGGGTTGCAGGCTACGTACACTGCCCGGTCCTCCTAGCCAGCCTTCAGGCCCTAGAGCCCCAGGCTGCCGTCCACGTGCTTCGACACCTGGAGGACGCAGTATCTGGCAAGCAGCACTAGCTGCCCCCGCAGCAGCCACAGGATGCGGGGCTGGGGCCACCCAAACACCAGGTAATGCAGCAACAGGCTGGGCCCCTCGCCCTATGGGGCCTGGGCCTCCACTACCAGGGCCGTCTCCATCCTTCCATGGGCCTGGGCCATGTCCATCACCGCCATGCTGGTCTCACCGAGGGCCTGGGCCTTATCCATGACCCCCATGTTGGTGTCTCCATGGCCCTGGGCCTTCTCCATCATCACCATGTTAGTCTCTCCATGTGCCTGGAACTTGTCCATCACCACCATGGTGGCCTCAATCCCTCCATCCAAGATACGAGGTGGCACCAGCAGCAACTGGATATCCACCATGGTCCGCCTTTTCCCAGCTGCCAGGCAGGTGTGGCAGTCGCCAATGGCACGCTAGACGCAGAGGATGGACAGGCGGCCGTAGGGGTGGATGTAGTACTTGGAGGAGGATGGGGAGGACAGGGAGGACGGGGAGGGCACTGGGTGGTAGGTCGGAGCCAGACAGGTGAGGGGGGAGGAGGAGGGTGAGGAGGAGGATGAGGGGGAAGAGGAGGAGTACGGGCAGGGAAAGGGGCAGTGCAGGGTGAAGGGGATGCTGTAGGGGATGTGGATGGTGAAGGGCGGGGAGGAGGAAGAGGAGAGGAGGAGGATAAAGATGATGATGATGATGATGATGATGATGATGATGATGATGATGATGAAGGAAATGACGATGATGGTGATGAAGAAAATGATGATGAAGAAGATGATGATGATGGTGATGATGACGATGATGAAGGAAATGATAATGATGGTGATGAAGATGACGATGAAGAAAATGATGATGATGATGATGATGAAGATGATGACGATGAAGAAAATGATGATGATGACAATGATCACGATGATGGTGATGAAAGAAATGATGATGAGGACAGATATGAAGACGGTGATGATGAAGATGGTGGTGAAGACAATGATGAAGATGACAATGGTGATGAATATTATGAAGGAGATGATGATGGTTGAGACGATAATGAAGAGGATGAAGATAGTGATGATGAGGAGGAAGATGATGAAGATGATGGTGATGATGATGATGGTGAAGATGAAGATGATGAAGGTGAAGATGGTGGTGATGATGGAGGGGAGGAGGAGGAGCACATGCAGCTCATCCCACTCAGCCAGGCTGCATGCCTGGCAGGCATACTCACTGGACTTCCCACACTCCATGCCCGTCACCACCAATGTCCCATTGGGTATCATGGCAGCTCTGGACCCCAGACCCCTGACTCACAGGCTGGGGTCACCCAGGTACTGTCGGGGAGATGCCAGGGCACCTTGGGGGTCAGGAGGCCGCTGGCCAAGCAGTCCGTGCAGAGGAGACTGCTGAGGGCCACATGGAAGGGGAGAGGAGGATAATGAGGAGGAAGGTGAATATTAAGAGGGTGGTAGGGGTGCAGGGGGTTGGGGTAGCAGATCCTGGGAGCTGCCATGGCCTCGTCCACCCACAGCACCGCATGGTCGTCGCCCACAGCATTGTGGGCCATGCACAGGTAGTCATCAGCATCCTGCGCAGTCACCTGGTGCAAGACCAGACTGCCATTGTGGAAGGCATGAACACTGCCATTGGGGGCTGAGAGAGAGAGGGAGGAAGGATGGGAGGGTCAGTTGGATGGATGGATAGATGGGTGGGTGGAGGTATTGATGGGTGGGTGGGTGGGTGGATGGATGGGTGGATGGGTGGATGATGGATGGTGGATGGTGTGTGGATGTGTGGGTTCGTAGATGGATGGGTGGGTGGGTGGGTGGATCGATGGCTGGGTGGGTGGATGGATGGGTGGATGAGTGGGTGGATGGATGGGTGGTGGGGTGGATGTGTGGATGGATGGATGGGTGGGTGGATGGCTAGGTGGATGAGTGGGTGGGTGGATGGTTAGGTAGACCATGGATAGGTGGGTGGGTGGATGGAAGGGTGGAGGGATGAGTGGGTGGATGGGTGGATAAGTGTATGGTGGATGGATAGGTGGAGGGATGGATGGGTGGGTTGTTGGATGGTGGATGGTGGGTGGGTGGGTGGGTTGGTAGATGGATGGATAGGTGGGTGGGTGGGTGCATGGTTGGGTGCATGGATGGATGGGTGGATGGGTGGATGGATGGGTGGATGGATGGGTGGGTTGGTGGATAGATGGGTGGGTGGGTGGGTGGGTGGGTGGATGGGTGGGTGGGTGGATGGGTGGTGGGGTGGATGAGTGGATGGGTGTGTGGATGGATGGATGGATGGGTGGGTGGATGGCTGGGTGGATGAGTGGGTGGGTGGATGGTTAGGTAGACCATGGATAGGTGGGTGGGTGGATGGAAGGGTGGAGGGATGAGTGGGTGGATGGGTGGATAAGTGTATGGTGGATGGATAGGTGGAGGGATGGATGGGTGGATGGATGGGTGGGTGGGTTGATAGATGGATGGGTGGGTGGATAGGTTCATGGCTGGGTGGGTGAGTGGGTGGATGGGTGGATGGGTGGATGGATAGGTAGACCATAGATGGGTGGGTGGGTGGATGGACGGGTTGAGAGATGAATGGGTGGACGAGTGGAAGGATGGGTGATTGGGTGGGTGGATGGATGGATGGGTCAATGGATGGGTGAGTCATTGGATGGATGGGCAGGTGGATGGGTGGATGGACACGTCCGTCCATTCCCCCCAACACCCCGCTTCCTATCTCCTCACCTTCCCCACGACACATTTGTCCGGCATCCTCCACATCACCCCTGGCCTTGGTTCGCCCCACCCGTGGCAGTGCAGTCTTAGGTTAATCCCGTGTGTGTCACCCACATATGCGCCATGTGCCCTGCCTGCACCCTGGGCTGTTCCACGTGGGGCTGTGTCCTTACGTCCACAGTGATGGCCATGCCCACAGTGTTGGCAACTATGCACTCATTCTGCCCCACGTGGTGCATGGACAGCCACTGCGCAGACAGTGTGCCATTGGGAAAGATGAGGATGTCCTCAGCTGTTGACATCTGGGAGCACTCAGGTGGGATCGGTCAGGGAGGACCCACTGGATGATCGCTTGTGGAGCCACAGCCCACGTGGAGCGATAGATCCACAGCCCTAGCCCAGCCGGGGCTGCCACCATCTCCACCCTGGCTTCATGGATCACAGGTGGCAGTCAGTTGAACTGCAGCTGGGCCTCCAGCCCCATGCCAGCCACCGCCATGCACCAGTAGACACCACAATCCTCTGGGGCGACCAGCACAACACTCAGGCTGCAGTTGGCGTGCAGCCAGATGTGCCCATCTGCCAGCGAGGCCCGGTGCCACATGCAGCTGTCCTTAATCATCCACTACACAGGGACACGGGGGGGATGGGACACCCCAGGATGCGCCACTCTCCAACCTGACCATGTCCCCCGCTGCCACCATTATTTCCCACCACACCACACGGGGCCAGGAATGGCAGCCCTGTTGGGTGTCTGTGGCACCCACAGCCTCCACAGAGTTTATGGTGGTATCTATGGCATTCAAAGCATCCCTGGTGTCCACAGAATCATCTGTGACACCTTTTGTGTTGATGGTGGTGTCCATGGCATCCTGGGTGTTGTCTGTGTCTCCTATGGCATCCATAGGCGTGTCTAAGGTGTCCATGGTATCACCTGTGACACCACAGATTCCACGGGGTCCATGGTGGTGTTGACAGCACCCCTGTTGTCCTCGACGTCATCTGTGATGCCTACAGTGTCTTTGGTGGCCTACATGTTGTGTGCGGTGATGTCCACAGTTGCACCTATGGTGTCTAAGACATCTGTAGTGGTGTCTATGGTGTCCTTGGCATCTTCTGTCACTCCTACAGCATCCATGGTCATGTATAAAGTGTCCATGGTGTTTTCTAAGGTGTCCATGGCGTCGGCTGTGACACCTATGGCGTCCATGCTGGTGTCTGTGACACAGCTTCCACAGGGTCCATGGTCGCGTTCGCAGGATCCCTGGTGTCCTTGGCATCGTCTGTGACTCCTATGGCATCCTTGGTGGCATCCATGTTGTGTGTGGTGGCATCCACGGTCATGTCTATGGCATCCACAGTGTCCACAGTGGTGTCTATGGTGCCTATGGCGTGCATGGTGGTGTCCATGACATCCACAGTGTCTACCGAATTGTCTGTGACACCAGCAGCATGCATGGTCATGTCTATGGAGTCCACCGTTTCCATGGTGGTGTCTGTTGTGTCCATGGTGTCTATGGTGGCAGACAGAGAGACGTAGATATAGGTAGACAGACCCAGAGACATACAGACAGACACAGCTGGACAGATAGATACAGACAGACAGACCGACAGACCGGCAGACAGAGGGCACAGAGATGCAGAGGGACAGAGAGATCTCAATACAGACAGGCACATGGACAGATCGACCCTCAGACAGATAGCCTGGCTGACAGACAGAAAGACACAGGGACACAGACAGACACACTGGCCGAGATTCAGACACACCACTACAGAGACAGAGACAAAGGCAGACACATGAAGATAGACAGACAGAAAGACAGTCAGGCAGATCGATTGCCGGATAGACAGAGAGACAGGAGGCAGACAGACAGACACAGACAGACAAACAGACATACTGACCAATGGACTGACTGACAGACAGAGACACAGACAGACACACAGACCAAGAGACAGACACAGACAGACAGACAGATCAATCATGGGATAGACAGAGACACAGAGAGGCAGACAGATGGACAGAGACGCAGATGGACAGATGGAGACAGAGGTACAGACTACAGATACTCAGACAGACAGACAGATTGATCGACACAGAGACACATGCATACAGACAGACACTGAGACAGACAGACGCATGGAGACAGACAGACTGATGGACTGACTGACAGAAAGACACAGGGACACAGACAAGACAGACAGACATACTGTGAGACAGGGAGACAGACAGACACAGAGAAAGATCAGATGGGCACAGAGATAGGGAGACAGACGCACAGACAGACAGACAAACAGACAAGGAGACTGACAGACAGGGAGACAGATAGGGAGACAGACAGACACAGACAGACAGGGAGACAGACAGACACAGACAGAAAGACAGGAAGACAGATCAGATGGACACAGAGACAGGGAGACACATGCACAGACAGAAAGACAGACAGGAAGAAAGACAGGGAGACAGATGGACAGACAGATGGACAGAAGGACAAACCTATGAGTAAGAGAGAGCGAGTGAGTAGAGTGAAGGACACTCCCCCTTCCTCTGTCCACCTCCCTCCCTGTGCCCTCTGACCTCTTCCCTTTCCACCTCCCCCAGAAGGGGAGGGGGAAAAAGGGGTAAACTGAAGCACTGACCAGTGTGAAGCCTGGTCCAAGTCATACAAGACATGACATGTCCAGTGGCCGCACAGGGCAGGGTGACATCGGCATCCACAGCAACGGTCTCAGCAGCTGGGGGCTGGGGCATGAGGCAAGATGTGTGGGGAAACTAAGGCAAGGGACTGTCAGGGGCTGGGTTGTGCATGGAGGCCCGTGAAGTGAGGCTGTGGAGGCCCCAGGCATGGAGGCCAGAAGAATGGAGGCCTGGGATGTTGAGGCTGGAGACGAGGAGGCTGGGGAATAGAGTCCCCAGATGTAGAGGCTGGGAACATGGAGGCCAGAGGAATGGAGGCCGGGGGAATGGAGGCTGGAGGAGTGAAGGCCAGGGACTGGAGGCCCCAGACATGGAGGCCATGCATGGGGGAGCCTGGAGGGTCTCATTTCCTGGGCCTCCCACAGGGGAAACTGAGTTAGACATCCCATCCTTCTCCTCCTCGAAGGCCAATGGAGATGAGTTGGTGGAGTCCATAGGGTTGTAGGCCGGGGGAGTGGAGGCTGAAGTGGTAGAGTCCGTGTGATGGCCTATTCCTCCAGGACTCTAACTTCGGTCCTAAGACCCTGGCCTCCACCTTCAATCCTCTGTTCTGGGCTCCCACGTTTCCATCATGGGCCTCCACCCTTGATCCTCCTCTATCTTGGGCCTCCAACCCTTGATCCTGTGTTCTGGGCCTCCATTCTGTGGGCCTCCACCCTTAATCCGTCTCCATCCTGGGCCTCCACTTTTTCATTCTGGGCCTCCAGCCTCAATCCTCCTTCCTCCTGGGCCTCCACTTTTCCATCCCTGCCCTCTACCCTCGATCCTCCTCCATCCCAGGCCTCTACCGTCAATCCTCCTTCCTCCTGGGCCTCCACTTTTCCATCCCTGCCCTCTACCCTCGATCCTCCTCCATCCCAGGCTTCTACCCTCAATCCTTTGTTTGGTGTCTACATTCTGTGGGCCTCCACCTGCAATCCTCTGTCCAGGGCTTCCACCTTTCCATCCGGCCTCTACCCTTGATCCTCCTCTGTCTCAGGTGTCCACCCAGGATCCTCCACCCCAGGCATACCTTCTGCAGGTCTCCAACCTCTATCCTTTGGCCCGTGCTTCCAGTTTTCCATCACAAGCTCCATCCTCGATCCTCTGCCCCAGGCCTCCACCACGCGGGCCTCCACAGCGACCTCTAAGTCCTGCCAGGCCTGCCCCATGCGGTTGGTGGTTATGCACGCGAAGTGCCCTTCATCCCCAGCGCAGAAGTTCTCAAAAGCCAGGGTCCCATCTGGTTCAACTGATGCATGGGAGGCCTTGGCCATGGCAGCCAGGATGTGGCCGCTCTGAAGAATCCATACCGCACGAGGGGCTGGGTCAGCACTGGCCACACAGGGCAGGCGTAAGATACACCCAGCCTCCCACATCCAGGCCTCCAATGTCTGGGCCTTCACTTGGGCCTTCAGTTGGGCCTGAGGTAGGACAAGGAGGCAGTGGGCACAGTGGGCCATGGCTGACCATGCATGGACCATGCAGTGGAACCAGCCTGAGTCTGAGGGGCGCATGGCATGGAGGTGGAGGTGCTGGCCTCTGTTGGAGAGTGCCATGCAGCCTACATGGCCCGGAACTCTGTTGGCTGGGCCTCCAAGGGCTGGGCTTCTATGGCCTGGGCCTCCACTGTGTGGGTCTCCAAGATCTGAGCCTCCACTGTGTGGGCCTGCAAGGTCTGGGCCTCCAAGGACTGGGCCTCCAATGTCTGGGCCTCTGTGGTCTCAGACTTTGTGGTCATGGCCTCCATGGTCTCACTGTTTGCGGGTTTTGTGGTCTCAGCCTTCACTGCCTGGGCTTCTAAGGTCTCACCCTCCATGGCCTTGGCCTCCACTTTCTGGGCCTCCATGGACTCGGCCTTTTAGGTCTCAGCCTTCAAGATTTCGGTCTCCATGGTCTCAGCCTTCATGGTCTTGGTGTGTGCGGCTGCCATGGTCTTGGCCACCATGGTCTGGGCCTCCATAGTTTTGGCATTCAAAGTCTCTGCCTTCACTGTCTGGACCTCCATCGTCTGGACCTCCAAGGGCTGGGCCTCTGTAGACTCTGTGGTCTTGGCCTCCATGGTTTCCTTGTTCTCGGCCTCCATGGTATCCCTGGTCTAGACCTTTGCTGTCTGGGCCTCCATGATCTCAGCCTCCATGGTCTCCTTGGTCTCGGCCTCCATGGTCTACGCCTCCATGATTTTGGCCTTCATAGTCTTGGCCTCCACTTTCTGGGCCTCCATGGTGTGGACCTCTCTGATCTAGGCCTCCAAGGTCTCCTTGGTCTCAGCCTCCATGGTCTCCCTGTTCTCGGCCTCCAATGTCTGGACCTCAGTGGGCTCGGTCTCCATGGTCTCCCTGGTCTCAGATTCCACTGTCTTGGCCTCCATTGTCTGGGCTTTACTGTCTAGTCCTCCACTGTCTGAACCTTCATGGTCTGGGCCTCCATGGTCTCCCTGGTCTCGGCCTCTATGGTCCCCTTGGTCTCGGCCTCCACTTCTGGACCTCCACTGTCTGGGTCTCCACAGTCCAGGCTTCTGCCACCCAAGCCTATCACCATGCTCCCGTTGGGCAGCATCCACACCACAATCGCATGCCCCATGCCCCCTGCCACCACCATGTGACACCGCATCCTCACGATGTCCCCCTCACCCACAACGTGGACGCCATCGTCCTTGTCCTCCTCCTCTTTGTTGATCATCACCCACAAACTCTCCACCTCCCTGCTGGCCCCCACCTCCATGCATGCTGAACAAGCCATCTGGACTCCATCCACAGTGCTGCTGCTCCTGAGGTCCAGCTGGTTGTACACTGAAGGTGGGCAAATCCATGTGGGGGCTGAGATGGCCACCAGGACCCATGTGCACAGGCCAGACCCATGGGGGCTCAGGTAGGCCATGGTCATGGCGTCC
This sequence comes from Perognathus longimembris pacificus, assembly GCF_023159225.1. Lineage (NCBI taxonomy): Eukaryota > Metazoa > Chordata > Mammalia > Rodentia > Heteromyidae > Perognathus > Perognathus longimembris. The sequence goes on along the minus strand of NC_063175.1, from coordinate 17,189,948 downwards.
GTCCATCTGTGCTCGCCTCTCTGTCTCTCTGTGGAGTGTGCCAAGGCTCTGTAGGCCACCGTCATGGGGTCCGTTTGTCCATCTGCGCGCATCTGAGTCTCAGTGTGGAGTGCCAAGGCTTTGTGGGCCGTGTAGTCTGCAGCTCCTCGGTCTGTTTGTTGGTCTGCGTGTTTCCTTGCTTGAGTGGGATGAGCCAAGACTTTGTAAGCTGCAGCCCTCGTATTTGTCCATCCAACTGCATGAAAGCCACAGGACTCTCAGTAGGGTGTGCTAAGGCTTTGTGCACCGTGTAGGCCACATCCTGTATTTTGTCCATCCATCCATAGGCGTAAGTGTTTCAGTGGGGGGTGTCAATGCTTTCTATGCCTTGCAGGCCACAGCCCATCTGTCTCTCCATTTGTACATGCATGCATGTGCCCCAGTGTGGTGTGCCAAGCCTTTGTAGGCCACAGCCTATCCCTCTATCCACCCATCCATGCATGTCACAGTCATGATAGGGTCAGTGGGGTTTGCAAATTCACAGCAGGCCACATCCTATCCATCCATGTGACACTGTGTCTCAGTGGGGTGTGCCAAGGCTTTGTAGGCCTTGTAGGCCACATCCCATATGTGGCTCCCAATTGTAATCCTAGCTACTCAGGAGGCTGAGCTCTCAGAGCTGTAACCTAATCAGCAAGAAAACAGAGGATGCCACAATTAAGAAGTCACATCATAGGAGTCTATTGTTGCCTCCACAGGCCTGCGGCCTGTGCATCCCGAAGCAGCTCAAAGTTAAGTCTTTTAAAGACAAAATTCTACATCCTTTCTGGCAAGCAATGTTTTGTTTTGCAAAGCATATACAGAAGCAAAACTGAGCCATAAATGTAGACTTACTCCCATAAATACTTGGAGGCTGGAACATTTTGGGGGACTTTTTTTTTTAAAGCTGCTGAGCAAACAGCTTTTTGCTAAACCTGCTTGAGAAAACAACAGTTCTGGTGTCAGGGGCTATTTTTCCTTGGGGGACAAAATGGCATTACTTGTGCCAGACTTCAGGCCATAACCTACATCTTAAAGATACTAATTTGAAGCTAGCCCAGATAGAAAGTCAATGGGATTCTGATCTGCCATTCAGCAAAAAGCTAAAAGCAGAGCTGTGGCACAAGTGGTAAAGTGCCAGCTTTGAGCAAAAAGCACTAGGGGACAGTGGCCAGTCCCTGAGTTCCATCTGCATTGTTAGCCTAGCATGGCCCTTTCCTCCCACCAAGGGTCCTTTTGGAGCAGGCGGCTGATCCCCAGGTCCCCTTCTCCTCTCATCTTGAAGTAACATTCCATTTAGTCAGTCACTGCCACAAATGTGAACAGCAGGCTCCCTTACCTACTGCCCAGGCAGCTGCCACAAATCTTGACCCACTGTAACAAAATCCCCTGTTCCCAGACCTATATGAATCCCTGGACCTTAGCTCCACTAGGTTAAGAAATACCCCCCTACATAAACAAAAGCACCATTTCTCCCTCTCTCATGGGAGAGGTGGTTCTGTCAGCCCCTGCTGACAAGAAACTCATGTTGCTGTAACTGACTGTGTCCACAGGGCTTCTGAGATGGCTGTTTTCTTCCAGTATTGGCATAAAAGAAAAGGAAAGAGGGAGGAAGGGAAGAAGGAAGGAAGGAAGGAAGGAAGGAAGGAAGGAAGGAAGGAAGGAAGGAAGGAAGGAAGGAAAGGGAGAAAGGAGACAGAGAGAGAAAGAACAAAACTTTGTCTCATATGTATCATTATGGTTCTAACTCTGACCTAGCTAAGATGTTGCTCCATTTAGAGACCTGGAGGAACATAATGCTCTTCAAAGGTCCTGGGAATGTCAAGGCTAACACCTTTGCAAATGCATTTCTATTCTTCTGAAGAAAGAACGGGTCTGTGTAGGAGTGTTGGGGGTAGACAGAATGCATGTACTCCTCTGCAAACATCATTTCTGAGGTTCACTGGAGACCTCAGTAGTTACCACGATTATGGAGTTGGCAAGAGAAAATAAATCCAATAACATCACTGCCATGAGAAATTAAACTAAGTGTTAATACTGCCGCATGCACAGAAGTAATATCGGGACCCATCCCCCTCTCCTAGCCATGGCTTTTCTGACACCTTGGGATCCACCTCCTCCAAGCTCCTCCTGTGCTACATCATTTGTGTGGTCAGGTAGTGGTTACAACACTTGTAGGCCAGTTCTAAGGAAAGTGAGGCATGTGTGCCATGGAACAGCTTGTTCCCTTGGCCTGGCCTTTGGGCAATAAGCTCCTACTTATGGCCTCATGCACACAGATCAGATCTCAGCCATATGCTTAATTTATGGGGTGGCAATCTTGCACATGTGCAGAGCCCTTCAAAAAAAAAATGAAACAGATGGAATACTAGAAGCTCCAACTGCCCCAGAGATGGGAGCTACATATTGGTTTAGTGGAATTACATACTGGGTTGTCTCAATCTTCTCAACCCTAGGAATCTGTCCAAAAACATGGAAGCAAATATTCAACAGTACACGAAGAATTTTTAATGTACCATATTTATGAAACAAAACAATAACTGAAACATCTGCTAAGGAACAGAAACACGGTTCAATAAAGTACACACACACACACACACACACACACACACACACACACACAGAGTGCCATGTAAGCCAAGAGTGGGGTTGGGAGAGATGGAGAGAATGATGGAAGGAGTGTTATTGTTCAAGATGCCTTGTATTCATAAACTGACATGTTGAATTTAAAATTCTTTGTATGATTACTTAAAGATAATTAAGAAATTATACAAATAAATGTTTTTAACCTTGGGGGAGTTGACAGGTGCCAGTGGTTCACACCTCCTAATTCTACCTAGTCAAGACGTTGAGATCTGAGGATCACAGTTAGAAACCAGTCCAGGAAAGGAAAGTCATGAGACTTTCCAATTAACCACTAATAGCTGAAAGTAGAACTATGGTTCAAGTGGCTGAGCACTAGCCTTGAGCAAAAATGTTTAAGGACAGTGCCCAGGCCTGGATTTTGAGCCTCAGGACCAGTGCACATGCTCATACACACACACACTCTCTCTCTCTCTCTCTTTCTCTCTCTCTCTCAACTTTAATACATGTAAAACTAATTAATGCAAGAATAGATATGAGAATTATGAGTCATATTTTTCTTTTCTACAGCAGTGAGCTTGTCCAAAAGGGACTTGAGAGAGGCAATCTCAGAAGTTTACTATCATTGCTCTTATGGTATATCACTTATAGAGAACAGTGGGTTTCATTATATTTATATATAAATATGTAATATGTACTACACAACATATATACAATGTAATATAAAACTATATAATACATGATATACGATAAATTAGTACAATATATACCAATATATAATACAGCATATAATATATATAATATACATAGTGTATAGAGTATACTATGTATTGTATACATAGTATAAATAGTATACAGATAGCAGTATACTATCCATATACTATTTATCACATATATAGTACTTATGTACACATAGCATGCAGTATACAGTATAGTGTTAGTATATATAGTTTATGAACTATACTATATATCTCATATATGCAGGGCTATACAGTATAATATAAAAAAACTATATGCTATATATTACAGTATTGTATGTATATGCTATATGCATTATACTATCTATATAACATAGTGTGTATGTCATATATATCCCATATATTTAGTACACTATAAATATGATAGACAGTATATATCTACTATTGTATGCTATAAATACACTATATACTATCTATATGTTATAAATAGCATATTGCTATATATAATATACATGTAATAAACACTATATTACATATTATTATATATTGCATTATTATATTATGTATTATATATTTTATACTATATCATATATTAGAGTATATATTATATAAAGTCTGTATATTATACTACTCTGTTATATATAATATATACTATATTATGCTACATATTATCTTAATAGATTGTAATAGAGATGGTATATTATATTTCTTGTAAAGTACATAAATATGTGTATAAAATATATTTATATATGCTATATGTAAACACATACTATGTATACAATGTATGTATATACTGTATACAGTTTAAACTATATAGTATATAGTAAGTATAGACTATGTGTGTTATATATAGTAATGTATATTCTATGTATGTACTATGTAATGTAAATATTGTATATAGTTAATATATATTCTATGTAAATATATATTCAAATATTATATATGTAAAATCTATTTATATGCTTATTAAATTTACCCCTATACTGCCCCAACCTTTTGCTCTCCTCTCCCATGACCTTAGTGCCTTCCTTTGTCTAACAGTCCCATTCTGCGCCCATATCTCATCATTCTGGATGCCCCAGATTCCACATCCATGATTGGGAGCCCATCTTTGCATTTGCATAGCACTTGAGCCCTTTCCAAATGATGCAAGGTAACCACTGCTTGTGGGTATCTTCAAAGATTCCTACACTGAGATCCTGGACTCTTCCAATTTGGATTTGTGGGTGTTACTCATTATCGACTTTGTTCAGAGGTTGATGGAATTCCGCATAAGGAGAACTGGTCAAATATAACAACAAACCTATAATCCATTCAATGAGTCATTAAATCACAGACTTTAAATTGCATAAATTAAATAATGCGAAGACTTTCAGGGTATGATTACCATATAAAAGTTGGTAGAGGAAATTCTGAGTTTATGGCTCTATTTTCTAGGCTGTCAATCACCATTTATGAGAAAACAACTATTTCACTGAGTTGGAATTGTACATCAGCCAATGTAAGCACTCTTCTTTCTTGGGAGTGGAAGCAATTATAACCACAATTCCAAAGGATCACTTTTTAAACCATCAACATCGTCATTCTATTTAGTCAACAACAAAGAAAATGGGAACACTTTCACAGACGGCTTTTATAGCCAGGATATTTTTAAATATGAATCCCAAAAGGACAAATTCATAGAAGAAGGAACAATGTGTTCTACTAAAATAATCATAATTTGTTGACAAATTCCGCACACAAACGATGTAAATTATGCAACCTAATTGGGCTTTGCCATTCGCAGTAGAGTTTTGTAATGTGGGAGAATTTTTTTCCCAGTGTGATGGAGTTTGAGGGGCTTGAGCTTCCTAGGGTTGGCCTGATACTACCCAGCCTGCCTGCCCGGATTTCCCACTGGTGGCTGTTAGCCTTGGGTCTCACTTTTCACCCTGGCACGTGCCCAAGTCAAGATCTACCTGGCTCCATGGAATTAATGTCTATAGTACTTTTCTGCCCATGTTGTCCTCAAATCACAATCCTCCCACTCTCAGCCTCCCACGCAGGAAACTCTTTTCTCCCCAAAGATATTAAAATATTAAAAGACATAATTCATTTCTTTCACTTCCTAAAAGAATGGTGATTACATGCAAATTAGATTTTAATTTCTGTAATATTATACTTCAGTCATCTAGCAAAGCTTCTTTTCTTAGTAGAAAAAAAAATCTTTCTTATCATCCAAGCCTATGTTGTCCAAGATGGCAACCAATACTCACCTACTGGGGACATTTGACATGTGACTGAATTTAGTTTTGTGCTCTCTTGACTTATCTTTAAACTTTTCAACAAGACCCCCAAGCTGCTGGATCATGCCTGTAATCCTAGCTACTCTGGAGGATGAAATCTGAGGATGAAGGTTCAAGGTGCACACAAACAGGAAAGTCCGGGAGAATCTTATCTCCAATTAACCACCACAAAAGAAGTGAATCTGAAGAAGTCTAGACTTACCTGAAAGAGCTCAGGGACATGCTTCTAGGTGTCTGTGTCTACTTGAAAGTCTGTCGTTCTGTCTCCTTGTCTGTCTGTCTGTCTTCTGGTCTATGCCTGTGTCTGTCTGTCTCTGTGTCTATGTATCTGTCTCTCTCTGTTTCCTTGTCTGTCTGTCTCTGTCTTCCAATATATGTGTCTGCCTGTTTGTCTGTCTGTGTCTGTGTCTTTCAGTATGTCTGTCTCTGTCTGTCTGCCTGTCTCCTTGACTGTCTCCCAACCTATGTGTCTGTCTGTGTCTGTGTGTCTGTCTCTGTCTGTCTGTCTGCCTCTGTGTCTGTCTTCCAATGTGTTTACCTGTGAGTCTGTCTCCTTATCTATCTATCTGTCCCTGTGTCTGTCTGTGTGCTTCTAGGCCTCCTCTTTGCGCCTGTCTGTGTGTCTCTCTGCCAGTGTCTCTGTCCACCTGTCTGTCTCTTTTTGTAGCTGTGAGTCTGTCTTTCTGTCTCCTTGTCTATGTGTCTACCTGTGAGTCAGTCTATGCCTATGTGTGTGTGTCTGCCTATGTGTCTGTGAGTCTGTCTGCCTGTCTGTCTTCATGTCTGTCTCTGTCCGTGTGTCTGTCTTCCTATGTGTCTGTCTGTCTTTCCTGTCGGTCTGTGAGTCTGTCTGTCTGTGTCTATCTGTGAGTTTGTCTTTCTGTCTCCTTGTCTACCTGTCTGTCTCTGTGTCTGTCTGTGCATATGTCTGTGTCTACCCGTAAGTCTGTCTGTCTCCTTGCCTGTATGTGTGTCTCTGTGTCTGTCTTTCTCCTTGTCTGTCTATCTGTCTCTGTGTCAGTCTGTCTCTGTGTTGGCCTTGCTGTCTGTCCATCCATCTGTCACATCAGCCCAGGGATCCCATATAATGAGGTGACTCCGCAATGATGATGATGGTGATGATGATGGTGATGATGGTGGTGATGGTGAGGATGATGGAGAATGTTCCAGAGGAGAAATACCCTGGGCCAGGCACAGTTCCGGAAGATTCCAAGACCCATGCTGTTTGGTGCTTAGGACTTGGCATCTGTTCTGGATGCTTCCAGGGCTGGGAAGGATAGCAGATAAAAATAAAATAAAATGAAATAAAAATAAAATAAAATACTAAATCAGGATGAAATAAAGGAAAATGAAATAAAAAATAAGGGTTAATGAAGTAAAATAGAATAAATTAAAATAAAGTAAAAAAAGCAAAAACAAAAGCATATCAAGATAAAATAAAACAAAGTAAAATGAGTTAAAATAAAATTAAGCATATCAAGATGAAATAAGGGAAAATAACGAGAAATGAAGTAAAATAGAATAAGTTAAAGAAAAATAAAATAAGCAAAGTAATTAAAAAACCAAAATGAGGAAAAGTAAAGAAAAATAGAACAAAAGCAAAATAAAAAATGAAACAAAATAAAGTCATAAAATAAAATTAAACATGAAAATAAAATGAGAAGGTGAAATAAATTAAAATTAAATATACTAAAGTAAAGGAAAATAAGACAAAAATAAAGTAAAATACAATTTAAAAAATAATGAAAGCCAAGTAGGGCAAAAGACGAGAGTGAAAAAGATTAAGAAAAATGAAATCGAGAAAAGTAAAATTTGAAAGTGATAGAAAAATAAGAGGAAAATAAAATTAAAATTAAAAATTATGGGGGGGGGTTGAAGCAAGATTTTTAAAAAGTAAAATAAAAATAGACATATATTCCAAATAAAGGAAACTAAGTTTTAAAGAGAAGGAAGCTAGAGAGATAAAAGTAAATTAAAATTAAACATGGTCGCCAGACATTTTGTGACACGATGATCTCAGAGCCTGGAGAAATAAATAGAAATAGAGGGGAAAAAAGGAAATCCGGACCACATGCAGCTGAGTTCTGGTTGCTTATTCTTCATGTTTTCCAAAGACTTTCAGAACTTCTCAACTCCTAAAAAAATAAATAAAAAATAATGTCACATTATTAAAATCAATTACCAATAAATAAATATAAATATTATAAATGATAAACACTGCAAATGATGAACACTATAAATCATAAGTAAATGATAAATAAGTGTTATAATAAATAAGTTATAAATAAATAAATATAAATATGTAATTAAATTAATATAAATTATAAATATTATAAACGGTAAACACTATAACTGGTAAATACTACAAATCATAAGTGTTGGAGAATAACTTCTCTGACCGGTGGAGAACTTCGCCTCGCACAGAAGTTCTGATGCCTTACTAGCAAACTAATAGGCCTATGGGGAATCATCTCCATTAAAGTCTCCTGTGTTTGATAGCCAAAGGAAGCCACTTTTGTTATGAGACTCTCCCTTCCCCTGTATAGAGCCTCCCTGGGGAGACTTGCTTGCCCAGCTGCTTTAGCTAAAGCTTTTCACTGTAAATAGGGCAGTCTCTTCACAGTAAATAGAGAAGTCATGGTCAAAGCTAACTAGTCTCCAGGAAATAGTAGCTAGGTGATAAAGTTCTGCTTTGACTGGTTTAATCCTTTGTTTTAGTATCAACAATCTTTGTAGTAGCTAAGCCCTTTGTAAGTAGCCATGCTTTGTAGTAGCAAAAACCTTTATAATAGCCACCTCCCTCACAGTAGTAACATCTGCAACTTCTGTATTGATACAGATATTCTTTCTGTATTAATTTTACTCTTGAAGTTGTGAATGTATTTCTAACCCTGTATAAACCCTGGCCCTCCTGAAATAAAGTGTGCATTGGTCCACTCGCCTCTGCATCTCCTGTGTCCTGATTATGGTTGTAGTTATCAGGTTCCAACACATAAGTAAATGAAAAGTAAGTATTATAATAAATAACTTATAAATAAGTTATAAACAAAAAATAAGGATATAAATGAAATATGAATCAGTAAAACTCTAATAAGCAATAAATGATAAATATTATAAATTATAAACACTTTGAATGATTACAACTATAAATTACAAGTAAATAATAAATGACATAATAACAAATATTATAAATGATAAATACTATAAACGGTAAACACTGTAAAGGATAAATAATATAAATCAAAAGTAACCGAAAAATGTTATAATAAGTAAGTTATAAATGAATAAATATGAACATAAACAGATAGAAGTCAATAAAATTGTAATAAGCAAGGCCACGACCCCGAGGAGCTCAGGGACAACAGGCCAGGCCCCGGGGACTGCAGGGACCCCAGTCCATGCTCCCTGATGCCAGGCCATGCCCCCACAGAGCATACAAATGCCAAGCCACACCCCTGAGGAGCCAAAAGATTCCAGGCCAGCTGATGAGGAATGAGGGGAGACCAGGCCACGCCCCTGAAAGATAAGCCATGCCTTCAATGAGCACAGGGAGGCCAGGCCATGAACCCGAAAATCACAGGATGCATGGCCACGCCCCTGGATGACAGACCACGCCCATGGAGACAGGCTACTCCCCCAACGAGCACAGGCAGGGATGCCAGGCCATGCCACCATTGACAGAATCATCACATCTGGAAGGCCACGCCCCCAGTGACACCACTTCTACAACCCATGCCATGCACCAAGGCCTCCTACAGCCAGTCCACGCCCCCAAGGCCTCACATCTACCAGGCCACGACCCCAAGGCTTCACCTCCAACTAGGCCACGCCTCCAAGCCCTCAAACCAGCCAGTCCATGCCCCCAGCAACACAGCCTCCTCACTCCAGCCAGGTCGTGGCCCCAAGAGCCACTGCTTGGTAGGCCACGCCCCCAAGGCCTCACCTACTACCAGGCCAAGCTCCTACACCCCACTTTCTACCAGGCCATGACCCCTAGGCCTCAGGCAGGCCAGGATACCCACAACCCCAATGGCAGTCCAGCTCCATGGCCATGCCCACCACACAAGGCAGACCATGCCCCCAGCACCTAGATTCCCGTTAAGCCCCGCCCACCATGTCACAATGATTTCCCCCAGGCCTGGCCACCAGTTTCAAGTACTCTAGGCCCCACCCTGGAGGCGGTAACGCCCACCAGGCCCTGCCCACCAGGTCAGGACACCCTAGGACTCCGCCCAGAGCCGACCTTCCCCTAGGCCCCGCCCCCACGTCGCTAATGCACACCTAGCACTGCCAGCCACATCACAATGGTGTGCCACCTGGCCCCGCCTCCATACCATGCACGGACCTGAGGCCACGCCCCCAAGCGCCTAGCCGCCACCTAGGCCCCGCCCACCGAAGGCTTCTCATCCTCCCCGCTCTGCTCCCCCACGCACTCAAAAGCTGGCCTTCCTGGCTTCTCCGCCTCGCCACTTAAAGGCACCTAACCCACCCAAGTGCCCACCTCCCGGTATCCAGGGATAGGGAGGGGGTGTATTCATGGCGGTGGCATCGTCCACTTCCTCGATGGAACCCTATGCCCAGCCTCCACCGCTGCCACACATCTGCCCGCTTCACTTCCGAGCCACGTTGCCACAGCAAATGTTGCCCCACTGGTGTCATCATCAATCAGTGACCACCCTGCTCCCTGCCAGCCTGCTGAGCATGAGCCAACAGGGCTGGGCACACCACACAGCCAAGGAGGCCTCACTGTGCGTGCCCAGCCGCAGTGGACTGGGTAACACCGCGCATGCGCACCAGGCTGGACCACCGAGTGGGGAGCTTCTGGGCGCCAGTGTACAATTGCAGCAGCCTACACTGTGGAGCAGGGAACGACCAGGTGTTAGTGCACCATAGCAGGCTGCACTGCCGAGCAGGGAGCCTCTGGGTGCCATTGCGCCTGCGCAGCACACTGGACCACCCAGCAGTGAGCGACCAGGCAAAATGCACATGCACAGCAGGCTGGCCTGCCAAGCAGAGAGGGATGGGGCACCATTGCACTTGCGCAGAAGATTGAAACACCGGATAGAGGGCGACCAGATGCTCCTCTGCATGCACGCAGGCTGGACTGCCTAGCGGGGAGCTTCTCAGCGAATGTGCATGTGCACTAGGCTGCACTGCTGAAAGAGGGACAACCAGGCACCGCCTTGGTTGCCCAGAAGGGCAGAGTGGGGAGCAATCCAGTGGGACTGCGTGTGTGTATCGTCCTTAGTCCTGTGGTTCATCCTTTCTATGTAATTCATAAGGGTAATTATTTGTAATTATGATTTATAATCATTTATAATTATTATTAATTATAATTTATTTATAATTATATAATTTATATGTAATGTATGGTTATAATTATTTATAATATATCATAATTATTCACAGTCATAATTACTAATGTATAATTAGTTATAATTTATAAATAATTTATAATTACTGTAATAATTTATAATTTATGTATAATTTATGATTGTAATTATTTATAATCGATATATAATGTAGGATTATAATTATTTATAATTTCTCTATAAGGTACACTTGTAATTGTCATATTTATGACCATTATAATTTGCATATAATTTATATTGGGTATAATCAGAATTATTCGTCATTGATATGTAATTTATGATGATCATTATTTATGGTGTGTACATAATTTATGATTATTTATCATTATGATGTGTATATTGTACAATTACAATTATGTATAATTTTAATGTCATTTAGAATCATGAATATATAATTATTATTAATTTACAATTTATAATCATAACTTTTATAATTAATGTATAGTCTTTTATTACAATGATTTACAATATATAATATATCCTTGTAATGATTTATAATTATTAAGAATGTATAATTATTTATAATTATTTGTAACATATATTGTAATTATTTATTGTTATTCTAACTATAATTTATTAGTAATGTGTAATTATAATTGTGTATACTGTACTGTGATTTGTAATTATATTTTTTAAATTTATAATTTTTGATTGGAATTATTTATAGTTTTATGCAAGTTAGAATTATAATTCTTTAAAATTATTATAATATTCATACTTTATAATTATCTATTATTATCAATACTAATAATGTATAATCATTATAATTATTTACAGTTTTTATAAAACATAATTATTATAACTATTTATAATTTATATATGGTTTAAAATTGTTATAATTATATATAATGTATATGTTATAAATATTGTAATTTTTCTAAATATATTATTAGTATAATTATTGTGTCCAGTGATTGATTACGCATCATTGTTTAGTATCATTAATTTTTATTTTTAATAATACATAGCATATGATGTACATCATCTATTATTCTTTATATATATTTATTCTGTCCCATGTTTCACGTGGTATATTTTGTATTTATATACATCTCACTTTCATATATATATTTACATGTAATATCTCTTTTTTACATTATGTCATATCTATTATGTATATATTATTATATGTAATAAATTCATATGTCATTTTATACCTATTACGTATATATCATCACACATAGTATATGTTATATGTATGAATTATAAATTATACATATATTTTATATAATTCATGATTATTGCAATTATTTATAATTTACATATAATTTATAATTCTATTTATTTATAATTTTAATATAATTTAGAATTATTACATTATTATTATTATTGCATAATATTTCTCCTTTTTGCTTCCTGTTTTCTACATTTTATCCCTTGGTGAGTCAGTCTTCAAGCCCTGGTGGCGTCCATTTCCCACCATTTGCATTGATCTATTGATTGAATTCGGATATTGATACCCACGGACAAGAGTGTTTTCTATCTCCATCTTGATTGGAATTCATATTACAATTATTGATGAAAACCGAGATGATTGGGATTATAAGCACTGAACAGGATGATGGATGGAAATTAGCACTTACTTTCTTTTTTAATCTAAGTTTTGTCCTTCAGGAAATATTGGAAAAATATGGTTGAGAAAAAACTAATAAAATCCAGGTGTCCATAAAAATCAATCACTATGAATAAATAAAACTAACAAATTATGCAATCTTCAGATGCTGACCCTAGAGCAACCTCAAAGCTGAAGGAGCAGGAAGCACAGACTGTAAATTAGACTCTGCAGTGGTATTGTGGAGCTGTGCTTCTTTCTCTGTGTCAGAGGCAGAATTCAGGCTTCTTAGACCCTAGTATTCCAACCCTACTCCAGAGTTTGTAAAGAAAAAGCAGGGTCAACCAATAATAACTAACAGGAAATGCAAACACGAAGCAAAAATAATCAACAGATTTCTTCCTAATTTTTTATTTTGGAATTTCTCTGAAAGACACTCTTCAAAAGCTAAACATAAGGATGGATAAGTCGTCTGTTTAGACTCATCCTTTATTTTAAAAAATTGAAAAAGAAAAGAAAACATCAGCATTTCCAATTCCAGGATTTATTAACCATATATTTTTGACACTCAGAGTTCTCTATCTGTTTCACACACACACACTCACACACACAGAGACACACACAGACACACACACACACCTTAATTGCTTAGAACCCAGATTTACTTTTAGGTTAGAGATTATGCATTCCAAATCATGGCTCTCTGCTCCTGACCAGACATTCTAAAAAAGCCTCACTGCCAGAAATATGAAGGGCACTGTATAATTTAATAGAGGAACATTCAAAAAGTTCTGATTTTTAACCACAAGGGGGAAACAAAATTACAAGCATCCTGATAAGCTCCAACCCTGGACTGGGCACTTGTGAATGTGTAGGAGCTACACAGTCTTAGCTCCTCAACTCTTCTGCCTCCTCCTTTGCAGCATGCCATGAGGGAGGATTCAAATTCCCTCATATTCAGTCTTCTCTCTCCCCTTCAAATGTGCAATTCTATTTCCCTAATTAATGGGAGAACTAGAGCCAATAAAAACTCAAAACAACCTCAACAAAGTATTAGCTAACAGGATCCAGACACTGATCAAGAACATCATACATCACGATCAAGTAGGCCTCATCCCACAGAGGCAAGGATGGTTCAACATCCGCAAATCAATAAACGTAATTCACCACAACAGCAGAGCTAAGACCAAGAACCACATTGTCATCTCAGCCAATGCCCAAAAAGCCTTTGACAAAATACAACACTCATACATGTTAAAAGCCCTGGAGAGAAAAGGAATAAAGGAACATTCTTTAAAACAATAAAAGCCATATACAACAGACAAACTGCTAATATCATAACAAATGGGGAGAAACTAAAACCATTACCCCTGAACTCAGGAACAAGACAAGGATGCCCACGCTCCCTGTTCCTTTTTCAACATAGTGCTGGAATCCCTAGCCATAGCAATAAGGCAAGAGGAGAGCATCAAAGGGATCCACATTGGCAAAGAAGAAATCAAACTATCCCTATTCGCAGATGCGATGATCCTATATCTGAAGGACCCAAAAAACTCAGTACCCAAACTCCTACACCTAATAAACCACCTTAGCAAAGTAGCAGGATACAAAATCAACCCACAAAGATAAGCTTTTCTGTACACTAGCAATGCACAAGCAGAAAAGTAAATTATGGAAATAATATCAATTACAGTAACTAAAACAGAATAAATTACCTAAGGATTAACCTAACTAAAGACATGAATGACCTATTTAATGAGAACTATAAAAATCTAAAAAGGGAAATCAAACAGGACACAAGGAGATGGGAAGACCTTCCATGCTCATTGGTTAACAGAAACAATATAGTGAAAATGGCCATATTTCCCAAAATGTTATACAAATTCAGTGCAATCCCTTTCAAGAACCCAGCTACATTCTTCACTGAAATAGAGAAAGCAACACATAAAGTCATATGGAACCACAAAAGAGCTAGAATAGCCAAAGCAATTCTAGGCAAAAGAAGCAGTACAGGAGGTATCACAATACCAGACTTCAAGCTCTATTATAGAGCCATCATAACAAATTCAGCCTGGTATTGGCATAAAAACAGCCTTGAAGACCAATGGAATAGAATAGAAGACCCAGAAATAAAGCCACATTCTTACAGTCAGCTGATATTTGACAAAGGAGCTAAAGACATACAATGGGAAAAACATAGCCTCTTCAACTACTGGTGCTGGGAAAACTGGGCAGCCACATGTAGAAAACTAAAAGTAGACCCTAGCCCATCACCATGCACCAAGATCAACTCAAAATGGATCAAGGAACTCAACATCAGACCTAAATCTATGAAACTACTGAAGGAAAGAGTAGGAGAGATGCTAGAACTGATAGGCACAGGTAGAAACGTCCTGAATATAGTCTCAGGGGCACAACAGATAGGGGAGAGTCTCCACAAATAGGACTACTACAAAATAAAACATTTCTGCACAGCTAAAGTCATAGCCATCAAACTAGAAAGACAGCCAACCATATGGGAAAGGATCTTTACCAGTACAGCAACAGACAAAGGCCTAATATCTGTCATCTACAGAGAACTCAAAAAACTGCCTCCAAATCCAGTAAACCAATTACTAAATGGGCAAAGGAGCTAAAGAGAGACTTCCCAGAAGCAGACTTAAAAATGGCAAAGAAACACATAAGGAAATGTTCAACATCCCTGGCAGTAAAGGAAATACAAATAAAAACAACCCTGAGATACCACTCCAGTTAGAATGGCCTATACTCTGAAATCAGCCAACAACAAATGCTGGAGGGGATGGGCAAAAAGAGAACCCCTTCTCCACTGTTGTTGGGAGTGGGAATTAGTACAACCACTTTGGAGAACAATATGGAGGCTCCTCAAAAAGCTCAACATAGACCTACTCTATGACCCAGCCATACCACTCCTAGGCATCTATCCTGAACAACAGGCCTCAGAATATCAAAAAGACATCTGCACATCCATGTTTATGTCTGCACAATTCACAATAGCCAAAATATGGAAACAACCCAGATGCCCCTCTACAGATGAGTGGATCCAAAAATGTGGTTCCTATACAGAATGGAATACTACATAGCGATTAGAAATGATAAAATATTGGTATTCACAGGGAAATGGTCAAAACTTGAAAATACTGTTGAGCGAGACAAGTCTAGAACCCAGAGAACAAGGAAAGAAGCCAGGGACAGTGCTCAGGCCCTGAGTCCAAGCCCCAGGACTGGCCAAAAAAAAATTAAAAAAAATAAAGTTCTAGGTGAATTTCCTTTGGCATAAGCCACGTGCCTACTGTATATGATTTTGGTACACTGTGTATTGTATATATGCCTACCTGATCTAGGGAAAGGAAAGAAAAATGAGGGTGTAAGATATCACAAGAAATGTACTCACTGCCCTATTATGTAACTACCCCTTTTGTACAACACCTTGTGAACAAAATTTAATTAATAAATAAATTTTAAAAAATTAAAAAAACAAATTATATATTACAATATACATTGCCTTATGTATTACATTACAGTATATCACATTTATATAATATATTATATATTATGTTAAATATTATTGTATGTTAGATATTACATTATGTATTATACATTATGGCATATCTCATATATACTATGTTATTACAAATTACATATTATCACAAGTTATCTATTATATTATACTTGATATAGTACATTGCGTTACAATCACATTATGTAATTTTATATGATATATTGTCACAAGTTATCTATTATATTATGTTTGATATGAGAAATTACATCCCATTTCTATGATATGCGAAATCGATTACCCTTGTATCACGCAGGGAACTATGGGAGAAGCCATCACCCATAGATTGTGATATACTTACCTGGGCCCTGAGATAGAGCCTTCTGGGGGCGTGGCTTATGTGGTGGGTGGTGCCAGACTCCCCACGTGGACCAATAAATGACTTGAAGTACTGGGTGGAAGGGGGCGGGCCTAATCTCAGGCTGACCATTCAGAAGCAATCTGGGACAAATGGCTGGGGCCAGGGGGCTTGTGCTAAGGACAGTCAGGCTGTGGGCCAATGGGAAGTGATGGAGATGCCTAGAGGCGGGGCTGGCCCTCGTGTGGACCAATCTGAAAAGAACGAGGAGTTCACTGGAAGTGACAGCAGGGGGAGAGATGATTGTTGGGTTCACTGGGAGGCAGGGAGGAGACCCCAGCGGGAGTGGCCCATCTTGAGGGGTGGGATGAAGCATGTCGCCTGGATACCAAGTGGAAGTGACAGTCATTGCGTGCAGGACTAAGGCTGTCACCTGGATACTGAGAGAAGTGGCAGTCATTGGGGGGGAGGCAGGACTTAGCCTGTTTCCTGGATACCAAGCGGAAGAGGCCTATACTGATAACCCTGATGGGGGACATGTTGCCTGGAGACTCAAGAGAGTGACACCGCAGGGAGGAGGAGGAGTTCCGTAACCTAGATACCCACCGGAAGTTGCCTGCCTGGGGCATTATATTTAATGTCAATGGATCAATCCCAATATATTAATGTCATCTATATCATATAGTCATATAATATATAAACTATATGGAATATGGGATACGTCATATAATATATATAAGACAGTATACTATGGTATTATGTCACATATTATTATGCAATGTAATATATAGAATATAATAGTACAATATGTTATGATGTATAATAGGATATATCATTTTAATATACGTAATATGATACATTATTATATATACTAGCACTATATAACATCATATAATATATAATAGGATATATTATTGTAATATGATACATGATGTGATACATTGTTACATACAATATAATACAATATATTCTATTATGGCATATAATAGAATATATTATTATAATATTATTCCAATTTGATACATTATTATACATCATATCATAATATTGTATTATTTAATAGTACATATCATATTAATTATTCTGCAATACTACATTAATATCACATACGTAATACAATGCTAACGTATGCTATTATAGAATTATCATATATCACATAATGTACTCTTATTACATTCCACATCATTTTCCTGAATAATAGTGTATCACAGGATAGTATAATAAAATGACATGTTATATTATATACATTAATTAATAACAATACAGAATGCACTTTATACACTGTGTGACAGTATTACTACATTTTACGTACCATAATATATAAATAACTTATCAATGTGCGCGTATCCATGAATGAATGTATTTATAAAGAGAAGACATTCATAGAACCCATTCTAATATCATCTCATAATACATTATGTTATATAATATTATATAACATATTATGTAATATATATTATGTAAACATATATATTATATACATATATTATGTATATATTACATATATATATAGTGTGTGTGTGTATAATGTATTATACCAAAATGCAGACCTTTATGAATGATGTTCCCCAGGCCATGGAGAAGATTTGTGAGGAAAGCAGAATAAATAAGAGAAAAGAAAAGAAGCACTATTCATTCCTTTATATTTTCACTTATTTTTTTATTATTTAATTTTAATGAGATGGGGAGACCAATTTCCTCTGGCCTCATGGTCCACTTGGAAAGAGCAATAGATAAAATAATAATATTTAATAATGATAATGATAAAAATAATAATCAAGAATGATCATCAAGAAAGATAATGATTATGATAATAACAAATAATAATACCTGCCTGAAAAGTTTGGAAAGTGACTTGTAGAAAGTTCCTGGGCTGTTTTTATTTTTTTAAATTTCATTATTAGTATCATTAATTTTTATTTATTTCATTTTTTTATTATTATCTATTTTTATCATTTATTCCATTATTATTTTTAGTCTTATTTATTTCATTATTGTCATTTTATTCTTATTTATTTCATTATCATTTTTATTCATTTTATTGTTATTATTATTTTGATTGTTTTCCCTCCCTCAGCGTCCCCTCCCCCCCAGGATGTGCAGGCTGTTGCCACGGTGATGGAGGGGCATGGACATCGGGTACCTTCGGGCAGTTGTCATGGGACAGTGGCAGGGTCGGCCTGGGTACCAGAGGTTGAGGACATCCTGGTCCCATTACGCATTTACCAGTCAATGGCATCCTGCTTAGCAGAGCTGGAGGCTGCTAAGGACATCTGGGTCCCATCCTGTTGCCAAGCAATGTCTCCCTGGGTATCAGAGGTGGCTGCTGAGGACATCGGGGTCCCATCAGGTTGCCAGGCAATGCCTCCCAGGGAGCCATTGGGTAGGACAGTGAAGTGATCCCAGCACTGGGGACCACACAGGAAGCAGCCGTCAGGAATTAGCCAGGAGACTGAGGAGGAGGACAGGGAGGAAGAGGAGGAAGAGGGTGGGGAGGAGGAGTAGTAGAATGGGAGGGATGGGGAGGAGGAGGAGGACGGGGAAGAGGAGGATGGGAAGGCCTAGGAAGATGGGGTGGAGATGGAGGAGGAGGAAGAGGATGGGGTGGTGGAGGAGGATGAAGATGGGGCGGGGGAGGAGGACGAGGAGGATGGGGAAGAGGAGGAAGATGGAGAGGAGGAGGAAGATGGAGAGGAGGAGGAGGATGGGGCAGAGGATGGGAGCGAGGAGAAGAATGGGGAGAAGGAGGAGGAGGAAGGGGAGGAGGAGGAGGAATGAAGGAGGAGGAGGAAGAGGAGAAGGAGAAGTAGGAGGAGGGCCGAGAGGAAAAGGAGGAGGACAGGGAAGAGGAGGATGGGGAGGACAGGGAGGAGGATGGGGAGATGAGGATGAGGATGGGTAGGATGGGGATGTGGCAGTTGGGCAGAGAAGACAGAAAGTCTGGCCTTCATGGATGAGTATGGAAGTGGGGTGCATCCTGAGGGAAATCCCGGGGTGACCCCCAGAACCAGGGATGTCAGGGTTGATGGGGTGCATCCTGCAGAAAATCTTAGAGTGACCACCAGTAGGGATGCACATTAAGGGGTGCATCTTGTTGGGAATTCCAGGGTGAACCCCAGAACCAGGGATGCCCAGGTGGATGGGATACATCCTGTGGGAGATCTCTGGGTGTCTTGTAGCAGGGATGCCTGGGTGGATGGGGTGCATTCTAGGGGATCTCTGGGTGTCTTGCAGCAGGAATGCCAGGGTTGATGGGGTTTATCTTGTGGGGAAGCCCGTGGTGACCCCCAGCAGGGAAATCTTGCAGGAAATCTCTGGTGTCTTGCAGCAAGGATGCCCATTGTGGGGTGCATCTTGTGGGGAATCCCAGGGTGACCCCCAGAACCAGGGATGCCTGGAGTCATGGTGTCCACCACCCACACCCTGACCACCCTGCGTGCCTCTCTGGCCGGGTTTCAGGCCACAAACACCACCCGGGCCACCTCGCCATCCTGCAGGCCCTGAAGCTCCAGACTGCCATCAATGCACACTGACACCTGGCGGCCTCGGTACCCGGCGGACAGCACCAGCTTCCCCGGAAGCAGCCACAGGATGTGGGACCGGGGCCACCCGACCACTGTGCAGCACAGCAACAGGCTTCGGCCCTTACCCTGTGGGGCCTGGGCCTCCACCACCAGGGCCGTCTGCATCTCTCAATGGGCCTAGGCCATGTCCATCACTGTCATTCTGGTCTCACCAAGGACCTGGGTCTTATCCATGACCCCCATATTGGTCTCGCCATGGCCCTGGGTCTTCATCATCACAGCCATGTTGGTCTTTCCAAGGGCCTGGCCCTTGCGGGGCGGCACCAGCAGCACCTGGACATCCACCGTGGCCCAACTTTCCCTGGCCACCAGGCAGGTGTAGCGGCTGCTGTTGGCGTGCTGGACACAGTGGATGGACAGACAGGTGGCCATCGGGGTGGACAGGGTACTTGGAGGATGACGGGAAGGATGGGGAGGGCACCAGGTGGCGGGTCGGGGTCAGATAGGTGACCTGGGAGAGGGAAAGGGAGGGGGAAGAAGAGGAGGAGAGGAGGAAGAGGGGGAGGAGGAGGAGGACTGGTAGGGTAAGGGGCAGTACGGGGTGACAGGGTCACCATACGGGATGTGGATGGTGGCCCCGGGGGGAGGAGGGGGAGAGGAGGAGGATAAAGTCAAGGACAATGATGATGATTATGATGATGATGATGATGATGATGATGATGATGGAGAGGATGAGGAGGAAGAAGGAAAAGAATATAATGAAGGAGAATATGATGATGAAGGGAGTGATGAAGGAAATGATGATAATGATGAAGGAAATGATAATGAAAGAAATGATGATGATGATGGTGATGAAGGAAATGATGAGGTCAGATATGAAGACGGCAATGATGAAGATGGCAGTGATGAAGACAATGATGGTTGAGACAATAATGAAGAGGATGAAGATGGTGATGATGAGGAGGAGGAAGCTGATGAAGACGATGGTGATGACGATGATGACGATGAAGATGATGAAGGTGAAGATGGTGGTGATGATGATGGAGAGGAGGAGGAGGAGCACACACAGCTCATCCCACCTGGCCCAGTTGCATGCCTGGCAGGCATACTCACCAGCCTCCCCACACCCCACACCCATCACCACCAACGTCCCATTGGGCATCATGGCGGCCCTGGACCCCAGACCACTGACTCACACGCTGAGGGTCACCCAGGTACTGTCGGGGAGATGCCACCTCGGGGGTCAGGAGGCTGCTGGCCACACAGTACACGTGGAGGAGGCTGCAGGGGACCACAAAGAGGGAGAGGAGGATGGTGATGAGGAGGGTGAGAAGAAGGAGGTGGGGTGCAGGGGGTCAGGGCGGCAGATCCTGCTGGCCACCATGGCCACGTCCACCTGCAGCACCACATGGTCATCGCCCACAGCATTGTGGGCCATGCACAGGTAGTCGTCAGCATCCTGTGAAGTCACCTGGCACACCACAAGACTGCCATTGTGGAAGGTGTGGACATGGCCATAGGGACTAAGAGGAGGAAGGAGGGCAGGAGGGTCAGTTGGATGGATGGATGGGTGGGTGGAGGGATGTATCGGTGGGTGGGTGGGTAGATGGATGGGTGGATGAATGGATGGGTGGGAGGGTTGATGGATGGATGGGTGGGTGGATGGGTGGATGGCTGGGTGGGTGTGTGGGTGGGTGTGTGGATGGGTGGGTGGATGGGTGGGTGTGTGGATGGGTGGGTGGGTGGATGGGTCAATGGATGGGTGAGTCATTGGATAGATGGGAGGGTGGATGGACATGTTCCTCCATTTCCGCCGCCCCACACTGCTTCCCATCTCCTCACCTTCCTCCAGCCTCTACAACATGTTTGTTGGGCATCCTCCACATCACCCCTGGCCTCGGGTCACCCCACAGGTGGCAGCGCTGCCTCAGGTTCACCCCGTGTGTCACCCACATATGTGCTGTGTGCCCGGCCTGCACCCTGGACTGTTCTGGGTGGGGCTGGGTCCTGATATCCACTGTGACCATCCCGCGGGCCATGCCCATGGTATTGGCCAACAAGCACTCATTCTTCCCTGTGAGGTGCATGGACAGCATGCCATTGGGAAAGATGAGGACGACCCCAGCTGGTGACATCTGGGAGCACTCATGTGGGATCCGTCGGGGAGGATCCACTCGATGATCGCTGGTGGGGCTGCGGATGGAGCGAAGGATGTAGAGCCCCAGCCCTGCTGTGGCTGCCACAGTCTCCACCCTGGCTTCATGGATCACGGGTGGCAGTCAGGTGACCCGCAGTCGGGCCTCCAGCCCCATGCCAGCCACTGCCATGCACCAGTAGACTGGGGTGTGATCTGCATGATGCTCAGGCTGCGGTTGGCATACAGCCAGATGCACCTGTGGGTCAGCGGGGCCCAGTGCCACATGCAGCTGTCCGGAATCATCCACCTTACGGGGACAAGGGGGGACGGAATGGCCCGGGATGTGCCATGCTCCAACATGACTATGTCCACTGCTGCCACCATTACCTTGCACCAAGGCCACGTGGGGCCAGGGATGGCAGCCCTGTTGGGGTCTGTGACACCAATGGCCTCCACAGCCTTCATGGTGGTGTCTATGGCCTCCACAGCATCCCTGGTGTACCAGGAATCATTGTGACACCAACTATGGTGATGGTGGTGTCCACGGCATCCTGGGCATTGTCTGTGACTCCTATGTTGTCCATACGTGTGTCTAAGGTGTCCACGGTGTCACCTGTGACACCCACAGCTTCCACGGGGTCTATGGTGGTGTTCACAGCATCCCTGGCATCCTCGGCATTATCTGTGACTCCTACAGTGTCCTTGGTGGCCTCCATGTTGTGTGTAGTGTCGTCCACGGTCAAATCTGTGACACCTACTGTGTCCAAGGCATCTGTAGTGGTGTCTATGGTTTCCTTGGCATCATCTGTGACTCCTACAGCATGCATGGTCCTGTCTAAGGTGTCCATGGTATTTTGTAAGGTGTCCATAGCATGGTCTGTGACATCTATGGTGTCCATGCTGGTGTCTGTGACACAGCTTCCACAGGGTCCATGGTCATGTCCACAACATCCCTGGTATCTTCAGCATCGTCTGTGACACCTACGGCATCCTTGATGGCATCCTTGTTGTGTGTGGTGACATCCACAGTCATGTTTATGGCATCCATAGTGTCCACAGTGGTGTCTATGGTGTCTGTGTTGTCCACGGTGGTGTCTATAGCGTCCACGGTGTCTATGGCATTGTCTGTGACACCAGCAGCATGCATGGTTGTGTCTATGGAGTCCACCGTGTCCACGGTGGTGTCTGTGGTGTCCTCAGTGTCTATGGTGGCATCCTTGATGGCATCCACCATGGCGTCCCCAGATGGGCACAAGGCCACATGGGCCCAGTTCTGGCTGTGGTGGTTGGCGGCCACGAAGTCATAGTCGCCAGCATCCCAGGCCCAGGCCCTGTGAAGGAAAAGGGAGCCATCAGAGAGGATGGAGAGTCGCAGGGAGCAGGCATGTGGGGTCAGCACCTTGCCTGCAGTGGGGGTGAGGGGATTGACAGACAAATGGTTGGATGGATGGACTGACACACATGCATTGGGTGTCCACATGTCCACCCATCCACAGACAGAGAGAAACACAGACAGAGGGACTGTTCAACCGACAGACAGAGACACAGACAGAAAGACAGAAAGACACAGACACAGAGACACGGACAGACAGAACAAACAATATTCAGATAGACATACACAGAGACAGAGACAGATGCAGACCCAGACAGAGAGACAGACAGATAGACTCATGCCCAGACAAACACACAGATTGACTGACTGAAAGACAGACAGAAGGGCACAGAGACACAGAAGGACAGACATGGACATGGAGACAGACAGACACAGAGGCACACACAGAAAGATCCATCATCAGACAGAGACACAGACAGACCAAGAGACAGACAGAAAGATTTACTATCAGACAAACACTGAGAGACAAACAAACTGAGATGACAGACAAAGAGGCTCAGATGATGGGCACACAGACAGGCAGGCAGACATGTCAATCTTCAGGCTGACAGAGACACATGGAGCTACACAGAGACAGACTGACAGATCATCAGAGACACAGATGGACACCCAGATTGATCATCGGATAGACAGAGGGGCAGACAGAGAGGCATAGATATAGATAGACAGACCCAGAGACATACAGACAGATGAACACACAGCTGGACAGACAGATACAGACAGACTGATGGACCAGCAGACAGAAGGGCACAGAGATGCAGAGGGACAGACAGACAGACCTCAATACAGACAGGCATAGGAACAGATCGACCCTCAGACAGACAGCCTGACTGACAGACAGACATAGGGACACAGACAGACACACTGGCCGAGATTCAGAAAGAGAGAGACAAAGGCAGACACACGCAGACAGACAGACAGACAGGCAGATAGATTGTTGGACAGACAGAGAGACAGGGAGACAGACAGACAGACACACAGATGGACTGACCGATGGACTGACTGACAGACGGAGACACAGACAGACACACAGACCAAGAGACAGACACAGACAGACAGATCAATCATGGGATAGACAGAGACAGAGGGAGGCAGACAGACAGACAGAGACACAGATGGACAGATGGAGACAGAGGCACAGACGACAGATACTCAAGACAGACAGACAGGTTGATCGCCAGATTGACAGACACACAGAGACACAAGCAGACAGACAGACAACAAGACAGACAGACACAGGGAGACAGACAGAGAGACAGACAGACTGAGGGACTGACAGAAAGACACAGGGACACGGACAAGACAGACAGACACAGAGACATACAGGGAGACAGAAATACACAGAGACAGAGCAGATGGACACAGAGACAGAGGGACAGATGCACATACAGGGAGACAAACAGACAAGGAGACAGACAGATAGACAGGGAGACAGACAGACAGACACAGACAGACAGGGAGACAGATCAGACGGACACAGAAACAGGAAGACAGTCACACAGACAGACAGGCAGACAGGGAGACAGACAGACACAGAAACAGACAGACAGGGATACACATCAGATGGACACAGAGACAGGGAGACACACCCACAGACAGAAAGACAGACAGACAGACAAGGAGACAGACAGACGGACAGACGGACAGAAGGACAAACCCATGAGGAAGAGAGAGCAAACAAGTAGAGCAAGGGACACTCCCCCCTTACCCCGTCCACCTCCCTCCCTGTGCCCTCTGACCTCCCCTCTTTCCACCTCCCCCAGAAGGGGAGTGGTGGAAAGGGGTAAACTGAGGCACCCACCAGTGTGCCACCTGGTCCAAGTCATGCAAGTCACAGCACATCCAGTGGCAGCGCAGGGCAGGGTGACATCGGCGACCACAGCCATGGTCTTGGCAGCCGGGGGCGGGGCCATGAGGCAGGATGCTCAGGGAAACTAAGGCAGGGGACTGCCGGGGGCGGGGTTGTGCATAGAGGCACGGGGAATCGAGGCTATGGAGGCTGGAAGAATGGAGGCCTGATATGTTGAGGCTGGAGACGAGGAGGCCGGGGAATGGAGACCCCAGACATGGAGGCCGGAGAAATGGAGTCCGGGAGAATGGAGGCTGGAGGAGTGAAGGCTGGGGATTTGGAGTCCCCAGACATGGAGGCCATGCCTGGGTGCACCTGGGGGGCCTCGTTTCCCGGGCCTCCCACAGGGGAAACTGAGTCAGACAGCCCATCCTTCTCCTCTTTGAAGGCTGATGGAGATGGGGGGTGGAGGCCATAGAGGTGGAGGCTGGGGTGGAGGAGGCTGAGGTGGTGGAGGCCGAGTGGCAGCCTTGCACCTGGGCCGGGATGTCAGCCCACTGCTCAGGCCGGAGCTCCAGGGCCTCAAACTCACGATGTCCTGTTCCTTCAGGACTCCACCCTCGGTCCTAAATCCTGGGCCTCCAATATTCAATCCCATGTTCTGGGCCTACACGTTTCCATCATGGGCCTCTGCCCTTGATCCTCCTCCACCCCGTGCTTCCAACTCTGATCTTCCTTTCCATACCTCCATTCTGCAGGCCTCCACCCTCGATCCTCCTCTGACCTGGGCCTCCACCCTCAATCTTGTATTCTGGGCCCCCATTCTGTGGGCCTCCAACCTCAATCCTCCTCCATCCTGGGCCTCCACCCTCGATTTTCCTCCATCCCGGGCCTCAACTTTTTCATCCCGGCCCTCTACCCTCGATCCTCCTCCATCCCAGGCCTCTACCCTCAATCCTCTGTTTGGGGAATCCATTCTGTGGCCCTCTACCTGCGGTCCTTCTCTGTCCAGGGCTTCCCCCTTTTCACCCCGGGCCTCTACCCTCAATCCTCCTCTGTCCCAGGCGTCCACCCTGGATCCTCCACCACGGGCATACATTCTGCAGGTCTGCAACCTCAATCCTTTGGCCCATGCTTCCAGTTTTCCATCCCAAGTTCCACCCTCGATCCTCCACCCCGGGCATCCACCTCGTGGCCCTCCACAGCGACCTCCATATCCCACTGGGCCTGGCCCACGCAGTTGGCGGTCACGCACACATTGAGCCCTCTGTCCCCAGCGCAGAAGTCCTCAAAAGCCAGGGTCCCATCTGGTCCAACTGAGGCATGGGAGGACTTCGCTATGGCAGCCAGGATGTGGCCATTCCGAAGGATCCTTGCCACACAGGGGGCTGGGTCAGCCTGAGCCACACAGGGCAGGCATAAGATTCACTCGGCCTCCACCGTCGGGGCCTCCACTTGGGACTTCAGTTGGGGCTGAGGGAGGACAAGGAAGCAGTCAGCATGACGAGCTGTGGCCAACCCTGCGCAGTCCACGCAGTGGAACCAGCCAGAGTCTGAGGGGCACGTGGTATGGAGGTGGAGGTGCTGGCTTCTGTAGGAGAATGCCATGCAGCCTCCATGGCCTGGACCTCTGTTGCCTAGGTCTCCAAGCGCTGGGCTTCCATGGCCTGGGCCTCCACTGTGTGGGTCTCCAAGAGCTGGGCCTCCACTGTGTGGGCCTGCAAGGTCTGGGCCTCCAAAGATTGGGCCTCCAATGTCTGGGCCTCTGTGGTCTCAGACTTCGTGGTCTTGGCCTCCATGGTCTCGGTGTTTGTGGGCTTTGTGGTCTCAGCCTTCAATGACTGGGCTTCCAAGTTCTTGGCCTCCATGGTCTTGGCCTCCACTTTCTGGGCCTCCATGGACTCGGCCTTTTAGATCTCGGCCTTCAAGAATTTGGTCTCCATGGTCTCAGCCTTCATGGTCTTGGCTTTTGCAGCTACTATGTTCTCAGCCTCCATGGTCTGGGCCTCCATGGCTTTGGCCTTCAAAGTCTCTGCCTCCACTGTCTGGACCTCCATGGTCTGGGCCTCCAAGGACTGGGCCTCAGTAGTCTCCTTAGTCTTGGCCTCAATGGTCTTCTTGGTCTCAGCCTCCACAGTATCCCTGGTCTCATCCTCCACTGTCTGGGCCTCTGTGGTCTCGGCCTCCATGGTCTCCTTGGTCTTGGCTTCCACTGTCTTGGCCTCCATTGTCTGGGCTTTAATGTCTAGGCATCCACTGTCTGAACCTCCGTGGTCTGGGCCTCCATGGTCTCCCTGGTCTCGGCGTCTATGGTCTCCTTGGTCTCAGCCCCCACTATCTGAACCTCCACTGTCTGGGCCTCCATGGTCCAGGCTTCTGCCGCCCAAGTCTATCTCCACGCTTCCATTGAGCAGCATCCACACCACACTCGCATGCCTCATGCCCCCTGCCAACACCATGTGACACCACATCCTCACAACGTCCCCCTCGCCCACAACATGGATGCCATCATCCTCGTCCTCCTCCTCTTCATTGATCATCACTCACAAACCCTCCTCCTCCTCCCCGGTGGCCCCCACCTCCATGCAAGCTGAACATGCCAGCTGAACTCCATCCACAGTGCTCCTTCAGAGGTCCGGCTGATGTACACTGAGGGTGGGCAAATCCATGTGGGGGCTGAGACGGCCGCCAGGACCCATGTACACAGGCCAGACCCACGGGGGCTCACATAGGCCATGGCCATGGTGTCTGTCCATTTGTGCTCGTGTCTCCATCTCTCCATAGGGTGTTGTTGGGCTCTGGTTATACCTTTAAGGAGCAGTCCTGAGAGGCCTGTCTCTTCTCCCACCCTGGGGCTGCTTGGCTGTTAGCCACTCCTACTCCCTTCGGGGTCCAGAACCAGAAGAGGTAGCAAACCAGCCCCGCCTTCCGCCTTGGCCACGTGTGGATATCATAATGGCGCCGAGCCGAGCCCAAGAGGATGGTTCTGTGGGCTGTGATCTCCACCTCTGGGGGAAGCTCGTGACATCACTGTGATGGACAGCTCAGATTAACCTGTGGCTAGTTTGAACTAACGACTCCATTTCCTTCCCCTTCCCACTGTCATTACTGCTATAAATGTATTTGCCCTTCCCTTTATTAAACGGAAGTTCCAGAAGCTTACCGTGAAACGCCCGCAAGACTCCCATGTCGTTCTTTAAGTGTGTGAGGGGAGGAGGGGCGTCTCGCGACTACACACCACCAAGGTTTGCACATTGGGCCACACTCCAGCTTTCTACCCGGCGTGAAGGGGCGGGACATGCATGAGGGTGAAAGGGTTCCAGACAGGGTGTGCCAAGGCTCTGTAGGCCACCCTCATGGGGTCTGGTTGTCTATCTGCGCGTGTCTGAGTGTCAGTGTGGTGTGCCAAGGCTTCATGGGCCGTGTAGTCTGCAGCTCCTCTGTCTGTTCGTTGGTCCACGCATTTCCTTGCTTGAGTGGGGTGAGCCAAGACTTTGTAGGCCACAGCCCTGGCATCTGTCCATCCAACCACATGAAAACCACAGGACTCTCAATGGTGAGCTCTTTGAAGGTCCTGGGAATGTCAAGGCTAACACCTTTACAAATGCATTTTTATTCTTCTGAACAGAGAACGGGTCTGTGCAGGAGGGTAGATAGAATGCATGTAGTCCTCCTCTGCAAATATCATTTCTACTTCTGAGGTTCACTGGAAAGCTCAGTAGTTACCATGATTATAGAGTTGGCAAGATAAGAGAAATCCATAACACCACTTCCATGAGAAATTAATTTAAATGTTAATACTGCCACATCCACAGAAGGAATGTCGGGACCCATCCACCTCTCCTAGCCTTGGCTTTCCCAACACCTTGAGCTCCACATCTGTTGGGGATTCATCTTGGCCTTAAGGGGGGAAGGGCGAGGAGAGCGCTCCCAAGATGCTGAGCTTCCCCCAGCCCTGGGGCAGCGTGGAAGTGAGCCACACCTATCTCCTTCTGGGTCCGGAACCAGAAGGGGTAGCTTTGAGACCATCCCCCACCTTGTGCCAGTGAGCACATGTGCCCTCCTTTTCGCGCACTTTGCCCAGAGGGCGGTACTATGGGAAGTGACGTTAGCCCATGAGGGAGGTCCTTGGGAGCTGCTCTTGGATGGACAAGCTCGCCAGCCTATCGCCAGCTCATGCTCAATCCTTGTCATCAGTACTATATTACTGTGAGTCCCTCCCGATTAAATTGGATTGCTCTCCAAAGCGTCTCCGAGATCCGTCTGCACCTGGCTTCCTTGGTGGGTAAGGAGGGAGGAAAAGGGGATCTCGTTCGGCCATGTGCACCTTAGGCTAGCTCGTGTCCCTTGCTCCACCTTGGCCACCTGCTGGTCGGGTGCCTAGGGGAGAGGGTGAAAAGGGGAGCACTGATAAGGAGGTAAGCTTAGCATCCCCGCACTTGGGGAGGTAAATCTAGCCCGGCAATTGGCGCCCAATGTGGGGCTTGAACCCGAGGGGACGGGGGAGTCCGGCAGCTACTGGAAAGCCCTAAGGGAATTGGAGTAGTCTCCGAGACACTTGGTTCTCCCATCAGGTCAGCAAAGACAATGGGACAGGTTCAGAGTAGGTGGAATAATTCGCCTCTTAAAATCTTGAGGTTCACCCTCTAAAACGCGGGGATGAGTATTTCGGAACCCTGTGCTATACGAATTTGGGAGGAGTTGACCCATAGGGTCCCGTGGTTCGCTGGGGCCAACCCACTCTAGTGGGAAACTTGGGATCGATTAGGGCGAGAGTTGGAAGGCAAGGAAACAGAGTTGGGAGAGGAACTCCCCCTTGTGAAACGGCCAGGGGTGGTGCTGTGACTCAAGTGGCAGAGTGCTAGCTTTGAGCAAAAAGAAGCCAGGGACAGTGCTCAGGCCCTGAGTCCAAGCCCCAGGACTGGCCAAAAAAAAGTCAGATGCTAGAATATTTGGGCTGGGAATATGGCCTAGTGGCAAGAGTGCTTCCAAGCTATCAAGACCCTTAAGGCCTGCTTTTACTCCGACCCAGGGGGGAGTCCCTGGACTCAGGAGAGGGCAGCAGGGGGAAATTTTGATTTGGAGAGGGCGATGCCCTGCTCCGAGGGGCCCAGGGACAAGTGTGAGCCCGATCTCCAGGACCCTGGACTAGCTGCCATGGCCCAGTGGCACATAGCGGGAGAACAATGTGCTCAGGAGCCCCTGCTGGCTCGCTACCCCTCCCCGACCGGAGGCCCGGCTTGGCTCCATATATATGCAGATTTAAGGAGCCCAGCTGAGAGGCAGCAGCAGCCCAGTGGCTGCAGCAGCATACATTCACCGAGCTCAGACGATTCAGCAAATCTCAACCTGGTAGCCATCTCAGCCTCCTGGCAGCCCCAGGAGATACAAGAATTCAGAGAATTCAGGAAAATAGTCTTCGAGGGAGGGGGACCAAACACCCCCTGGGGGGAGAGCTTACTCGAGGGCGTGGCTGACCGGTTTTCTACCACTCAGGAGTGGAGAAGCCTGGCCCAGTCACTGCTTGATAGAACAATGTATGAGGAGTGGTGTTCCCTTTTCGGATATGAGTGCTATGCTCAGGTGGAGAGAAATCAGGCCACCGTTCTGCCAATCCCCATAACCTTTGGCATGCTGTTTGGCTCCACCCGCCCCCAATGGGCTGCCTTCCCTTCCCCCTACCGGGAGCAGATACAGGCTGTGGGACTGCCTGCATGGCGTGGCTTGGGAGAGGCGTCCCTAGAGACCCCGGCAGTAAAAGCTACACAAGGGACCAATAAGAGTCTTGCTGCCTTTGTTGGCTGAGTGAGGGACAATCTCCACCGACAGTTTCCTGGGTCCCAGGTAAATCAATTTCTAAGGACCCTGGTGTGGGAAGGGATGACATCAGAATGCAGATTGGCTTGTGCAGGAGTAAAGGAGAGATCTGTGGACAGCTGGATTTACGCTTGTCGGGGTATCAGCGTGGGAGCCCACCAGGTGCAGCCACTGACCACTCTGCTTACTAAGGAGCCTACCCCTGCCCCCACCAGTGAGGTAAGCAGGGAGCGCTGTTACCAATGTGGTGGCCGGGGTCACTTCAAGAGGGAGTGTCCTTCTGGTCTTGTGAGATCTGGTGCCTCGAGAGGACAGCCCTCTGGCTGGGCCAAGGAGCTACCCACAAAACCTTGCCCCCACTGCAAAAAGGGATTTCATTGGCGAAAGAATTGTAAGTCCAGATTTGATGCTAAGGGAAGGCCTTTAAACTATTAATGGGGCGCCCTCCAGCCCCGTCACCCAAAGGAGGTGATCAATCCCGGGACAGGCCCAATAAACAGCCTGAGGCCAAAGCCCTCTGGGCAGTCCCAATAATCCCAGAAATGAGGCCGAAGACAGAAATTGTTATAGCTGGAAAGAAGTTCCGAGTCTTAGTTAATACCGGAGCAGACTGGACCATATTAAAGAAGGAACTAGTGCCTCCATGGTGGGACCTAATCCCCGGACCCCAGACATTGGGGGTGGGAGGCACAGCTGAGAGTGAGACAACCAGGGACTGGCTTCCCTGGGGTGGCAAGGGGGTAGTGTGCCCCTTAATAATGACAGGCTTACCAGATAACCTGCTAGGATGGGATATCTTGGGAAAGATTAAGGCCACGGTCATTACAGGCCAGGACCTGTCAGGCGGCCCTAGTGGCTGCCAAAAAGTGCCTCCCTCTGAGGCCTCGGGGCAGAAGGCTCCTGTTCCTTCTACAGGGCCTGACCCCCAATTCTAAGGGCCACTGTTCCTACCGTCCCTGCCATTCGATGGTTTCCGGGTTCCCCGGTATGGGTGGAACAGTGGCCACTTCCCTCAAACAAGCTAGAAAGATTAAAGGATATAATATCAGAACAACTGTCCCTCGGGCATATTAGACCTTCGCTGAGACCTTGGAACAGCCCTGTATTTGTTGTACAAAAGGCCTCAGGTAAATGGAGGATGGTACAGGACCTAAGAAAAATTAATGAGCGGATAATCCCCGCCAGCACTCCTTTACGGGGGCTGCCATGGATCCCCTCTATTCCTCGGGATCTTAATTTCATTATAATTGACATCAAGGACTGATTCTTTTCCATTCCCCTTGACCCCCAGGACTGTGAAAAGTTTGCTTTCTCCGTGCCCTCGGTTAACTACCAGGGGCCAGACCAGAGGTATGAGTGGGTAGTCTTACCTCAGGGCATAGTTAATAGTCCTGCCTTCTGCCAACATTATGTGTCACAAGTTCTTCAACCTCTTAGGAGCCAGCCAGATATTATTTTATATGTCTATATGGATGACATAATTATTGGAGCAGCAGATATCCAAGT
Source organism: Perognathus longimembris pacificus (assembly GCF_023159225.1). Taxonomy (NCBI): domain Eukaryota; kingdom Metazoa; phylum Chordata; class Mammalia; order Rodentia; family Heteromyidae; genus Perognathus; species Perognathus longimembris. The sequence goes on along the minus strand of NC_063175.1, from coordinate 17,157,399 downwards.
GCTAGATGCTGCCTATAGCAAGCTACAAACACTCCTACAAAGAGGAGGACTGCTTATAGCCAGTGACAAGATTCAGAAAGTATAACCCTTTAAGATCTTGGGGACAGAACTTAAACTAGACTCTGTGTGCCCCCTTAAGCCCCAGTTATCCTTCCAGTCATCTTATACTCTGGTGGAGATGCAAAGACTGTTGGGGGAGATTAACTGGTTAAGACCCTGGCTTCACCTGCCTACAGAGGAGCTGCTTCCTTTCCATGACTCTGAAGGGCAAAGCGCCCACTGATGTTATTACAATAACTCCATCACTTCAAACAGCCTTCCAGAAAATCCAAATGGGCCTAAATATGGCACAGTTGGCCCGCTACAAGCCTGAGTGCCCACTTTACCTTTGGATCCTCTCCGGGTCTGAGCTTTCCTCAGTCACTATTACTCAGTCAGGCGAGCCTCTTCAATGGGTGCATTCATCAGTGGGAGGAGCTCCCAGAGTTTATTCCCAGCTAGACCAGCTAGCCAACTTGATAATCAAGGGCAGGGATAATTCCCTGAGACATTATGGGTGAGATCCCGATGTGCTAACCATTCCCTACCGGCTGTCAGATTTTGAATGGGTCAGAAGAAATAATGAACGGGTATCCAGTGCCTTGGAGGGTTTTATGGGAAAGGTAGATTGCCATTATGGCACCTGGAGGTGGGTGACCTCTTTTTCCAGGCTACAATGCACCCCTCCTGTACTTTTCTCTACCAGGCCTCTTGTCAAGGTTGCCAATGTTTTTAAAGATGGGGAACGAGCGGGGTCTGCCATGGTGGAATGCTCTGCCTCCCCTTCTGCCAATGGGAAAGAAAACACCCATTACTTTGAAGCAGTTACTGGATCTGCACAGTTTAAGGAACTGTACGCAGTCACCCTGGCACTGACCCATGTAAAACAGCCAATGAACCTGTTTTCTGACAGTTTGTATGTGGTTAATTTGCTACCAAACATGGTGTCCTCATATATTAAATTAGATAAAAACCCAATCACCCCTCTGATGATCCAAGTCAGGTCTCAGTTAAAAGAGCACGCTGAGCCTATATTTTTACAGAACTTTTGTGGACACCAAGGATTGCCTGGGGACCTGGCACAAGGTAATCGTATGGCAGACCAGCTGGCCACTAATGGTACCATTATAGCTATGGCCATTGTACAATCTCAAAACCTTCAAATGGCCCAAGGACTCCATGAGTGTACTCACTTAAATTGGAGAGGGTTGGATCAGGGATTTCCTTCAATTCCTATAAAAGACTTTAAAAAAATTATTAGGACTTGCAAGTCATGTATGCCCTTTCTGCAAGTCCCTCCTCTGAAATTTCCTGGGGTTAACCCCAGAGGCCTAAAGCCTAATGTTATCTGGCAGACTGATGTAACCCACTACGCTCCTTTTGGAAGGCTAAAATATATATTTATGTCCGTAGATACCCATTCTCATGCCTGCTGGGCCATGGCCCATTCAAGGAAAAGAGCACGGCATGCTGAGAGCCACTTTCTAGAGTGTTTTTCTATGCTAGGCCTCCCATTACAGGTAAAGACAGATAATGGACCTTGTTTCATCAGCAAGCCTTTACAGGCCTTTGTCCAAAAGTGGAATATTAAACATACCACTGGAATACCATACAACCCAAAGGGTCAGGCCATAAATGAGAGGCACAATAAGACCCTGAAGGATCAATTATTAAAAGAAAAATGGGGGGGGGGGAAGCCCCCATGACCAGCTGAGGACAGCGATGTTTATGCTGAATATTTTAAACTTCTCTAAGGACCAACCTATGTTGGCTTTCCAGAGACATTGGTCAAGCCAAACACCCTACTTAAAGGTGGAAGTCCATTAGAAGGACCCCCTTACAGGAGCATGGCAAGGCCCGGACCCACTTATCAGTGCGGAAAAAGGCTTCGCATGCGTTTTCCCAACTGGGGAACCGAATCCAATCTGGATACCAGCTAGAGACTTAAAATATTGTTCATCTGAATGACCACCCAAGGGCACCTGCCCTTGAGGGATGTCTCTCCTTGTTTTCTCTTCAGGAAAACAAAGACCGTGGTGGATTTTTCTATGGAGAAACGGGAAGCCTGCCTGTATCAGCGATGGACCCAGTGTCGGCCCTGTTTCTTCCCCAGACCTTGCCTGGCACCTTTTGGTGCAATGTTTGCTGTGGCAGCATGGCCCACAGCATTGCACAAGAACTAAAGGGAAATTTTGCACACTGTTGTTCCTTCCTTCTCTCCCCCCTTTGCTGCTTATCTTAGGGGCCCCCATTGGAGGGAAATAGGAGCTAAAAGATTTTGACACCTTAATGTTTTATGATAAATGTTTACAATAAGCAAGGGATTGGTACCTTGCTGCAATGTTTTCTATAAAGTGTTTACTAACTTCAATTGTTAAGTTACCAGTACCCTGGCTGCCAAATCGCCAGGACCTGAACCTGCCTCTACCTCACCATTGAGGGAAGGGAGAGCCATCTGCACTACCTTGAGTGACACCGAAATGGACCAGGACTCCTCTATCTCCTATGGACTGAGCCAGATAGAGACCCTCCATTGCATTGTGCCTGTGTTATAATTGCTCATGTGTTACAGTTGCTCATGTTGCATTTGCCTTGTGTTACGATTGCTTATGCTCATGTCTGCTTGATGCTTCCATTTGCATTATGTTTGCATTGCTCTGTACTAGACAAATTGGTCTCATATTGTGAGCGAAAAGCCAGAGCTGTCCAGACAACAAGTGACCTTTGACATTTAGCAATTTAGGAACCCCATGAGGTTGGTCACATGCCCATTAGGACCCGCTGCTCACTGAGGTCTGCTGGCATGGAAAAAAATTAACAGGGTTTTCTTTCAAGTGCCAATCTCACTCTCCCCAAGTCCCCTCATTGGGCTGGCCGGCCTGGCAGGCAGGTTGGCCTGAAGTGCTAGTGCGTTAGCCAAAGACGGGTAAGATCCCCCATGGGGGGGGGCAACCTAAGACATGGCGTGCCCTCATGTAAGGCGCCTCCTGCTGTTCAAAAGAAAAAAAAATAAAAGGGGCAGATGTTGGGGATTCATCTTGGCCTTAAGGGGGGATGGGTGAGGAGAGCGCTCCCGAGACACCACCCTTCCCCCAGCCCTGGGGCAGTGTGGAAGTGAGCCACACCTATCTCCTTCTGGGTCCGGAACCAGAAGGGGTAGCTTTGAGACCATCCCCCACCTTGCTCCAGTGAGCACATGTGCCCCCCTTTTCTCACGCTTTGCCCAGTGGCAGTACTGTGGGAAGTGACGTTAGCCCATGAGGGAGGTCCTTGGGAGCTGCTCTTGGATGGACAAGCTCGCTAGCCTATCGCCAGCTCATGCTCAATCCTCGTCATCACTACTATATTACTGTGAGTCCCTCCCGATTAAATTGGATTGCTCTCCGAAGCTTCTCCGAGATCCGTCTGCGCCTGGCTTCCTTGGTGGGTAAGGAGGGAGGAAAAGGGGATCTCGTTCGGCCACGTGCACCTTAGGCTAGCCAGTGTCCCTCACTCCACCTTGGCCACCTGATGGTCGGGTGCCCAGGGGAGAGGGTGAAAAGGGCAGCACTGATAAGGAGGTAAGCTTAGCATCCCCGCACCAGGGGACGTAAATCTAGCCCGGCACACCTCCTCCAAGCTCCTCCTGTGCCACCTCATTTGTTTGGTCAGGTAATGGTTACAACACTTGTAGGCCTGTTCTAAGGAAACTGAGGCATGTGTGCAATGGAACACCTTGTGCCCTTGGACTGGCCTTTGGGCAATGAGCTCCTACTTATGGCCTCATGTACACAGATTGCATCTCAGCCATATGCTTAATTTATGGGGTGGCAATTTACACATGTGCAGAGACCTTCCAAAAAAATGAAATGGATGGAATACTAGAAGGTCCAACTGCCCTAGAGAGGGAAGTTACATATTGGCTTAGTGGAATTACATACTGGGTTTTCTCAATCTTCTCAGCCCTATAAATCTGTCCCAAAACATGGAAGCAAATATTCAACAGTACATGAAGAATTTTTTAAATGTACTATATTTATGAAACAAAACAATAACTGAATCATCTGTTAAGGGACAGATACACGGTTCAGTAAATTATACACACACACACACACACACACACACACACACACACACACACACACGCAGTGCCATTTAAGCCAGGGGTGGGGTTGGGAGAGATGGGGAGAATGATGGAAGGGGTGACATTGTTCAGGATGCCTTGTATTCATTAACTGACATGTTGAATTTAAAACCTTTATATGATTACTTAAAGATAATTAAGAAATTATGCAAATAATTTTTTTTTTAAGTTGGGGAAGTTGACAGGTGCTGGTGGTTCACACCTATAATCCTAGCTGCTCAAGAGGTGGATATCTGAGGATCACAGTTAGAAGCCAGCCCAGGGAAGGAAAGTCATGAGACTTTCCAATTAACCACTAATACCTGAAAGTAGAGCTATGGTTCAAATGACTGAGCACTAGCCTTGAGAAAAAATGTTTACGGACAGTGCCCAGGCCTGGAGTTTGAGCCTAAGGTCCAGTGCGCATGCGCACACACACTCACATTCTCTCTCTCTCTCTCTTTCTCTCTCTCTCGCCTTATATCAAAACTTTAATACATGTAAAACTAAGTAATGCAAGAATAGATATGAGAATTATGAGTCATATTTTTCTTTCCTACAGCAGTGAGCTTGTCCAAAAGAGACTTGAGTGGCAATCTCATAAGTCTTCTATCATTGCTGTTATGGTATATCACTTATAGAGAGCAGTGGGTTTCATTATATTTATGTCTTATATATAAATATATAATATGTACCATACAACATATATACAATGTAATATAAAACTATATAATACATGCCATGCAATAAAATAGTACAATATATAATGATTATTATACAGAATATAGTATATGTTATAGTATACTATGAATTATATATATAGTATATATAGTATATAGATAGCAGTGTACTATCCATATGCTATATATCACAAACATAGTACTTATGTACACATAGCATGTAGTAACAGTATTGGGTTTAGTATATGTAGTATGTAAACTATCCTACATATCTTATATATGCAGTACTATACAGTATAGTATAAACATACTACATACTATATATTACAGTATTATATGTTTATACTATATGCACTATATGATCTATATAATATAGTGTATGTCATATACATCCTATATATGATATACACTATAAATATGATAGATAGTATATATCTAGTATTATATGCTATAAATACACTATATACTATCTATATATTATAAATTGCATACTGCTATATATACTATACATGTAATATACACTATATTGTATATTATTATATATTGTATTATTATATTATGTATTATATATTTTATACTATATTGCTATATATTAGAGTATATATACTATATACAGGATGTATATTACACTACTCTGTTATATAATATATATTATATTATGCTATACATTATATTAATAGATTGTAATATAGATGGTATATTATTTGTAAAGTACATAAATATATGTATAAAATATATTTATATACGCTTTATATAAACCTATACTACATATACACTGTATGTATATACTGTACACAGTATAAATTGTATATGCTCTATAGTAAACATAGACTATATGTAGTATATATAGCAATATATACTCTATATATGAACCATATCCTGTATATGTTGTACATAAAGGAATTATATATCCTATGTAAATATATATTCAAATGTTATATATGTAAAAATCTATTTATATGCTGACTACATGTAAACCTATACTGCCCCAACCTTTCCTTCTCCTCTCTCATGATCTGAACTGAGTGACTTCCTTTGTCTAATAGTCCCATTCTGCACCCATGTCTCATCTTTCTGGATGCTCCAGATTCCACATCCATGAGTGGGAGCCCACCCCTGCATTTGCATAGCACTTGGTCCCTCTCTAGATGATACAAGGTAACATCACTGCCTGTGGGCATCTTCAAAGATTCCTACACTGAGATCCTTGACTCTTCCAATTTTGATTTGTGGTTGTCACTCATTATCGACTTTGTTCAGAGGTTGATGGAATTCCATGTAAGTAGAACTGGTCAGATATAACACCAAAACCTATAAGCCATTCAATGAGTCATTAAATCACAGAAATTAAATAATAAAGCCAGGACTTTCAGGGTATGATTACCATTTAAAAGGTGGTAGAGAAAATTCTGAGTTTATTGCTCTATTTTCTAGGCTGTCAATCACCATTTATGAGAAAGAAACTATTTTACTGAGTTGGAATTTTACATCAGCCAATGCAAGCACTCTTCTGCCTTGGGAGTGGAGGCAATTATAACCACAATACCAAAGAATCACTTTTTAAATCATCAACATCGTCATTCTCATTAGTCAGTCAAAAACAAAGAAAAATGGAGGAGTTTCACAACCAGGATATTATTAAATATGAATCCCAAAAGGACAAATTCATAGAAGGAATAATAATCATAATCATAATTTGTTGACACATTCTGGACCCAAATGGTGTACATTATGCAACCTAATTGGGCTTTGCCATCAGCAGTAGAGTTTTGTAATGTGGGAGAATTTTTTTCCCAGTGTGATGGAGTTTGAACTCAAGGGCTTGTGCTTCCTAGGGTTGGCATTATACTACCCAACTTGCCTGCCTGGATTTTCCTCTGGTGGCTGTTTGCCTTGGGTCTCACTTCCCACCCTGGCACGTGCCCAAGTCAAGATCTGCCTGACTCCATGGAATTAATGTACTTTTCTGCCCATGTTGTCCTCAAATCACAATCCTCCCACACTCAGCCTCCCACGCAGGAAAGACAAATTTATTTCTTTTATTTCCTAAAAGAAAGATGATAACATGCAAATTAGATTTTAATTTCTGCAACATTATACTTCAGACATCTAGCAAAGCTTCTTTTCTTAGCAGAGAAAAAAAAATATCCTTTCTTATCATCTAAGCCAATGTTGTCCAAGATGGCAACCAATACTCATGTGCTGGGGACATTTAATATGTCACTGAATTTAGTTTTGTTTTCTCTTGACTTGTCTTTAAACTTTTAAAAAAGGCTCCGAGCTGGTGGATTGTGGCTGTAATCCTAGCTACTCAGGAGGATGAAATCTGAGGATGAAGGTTCAAAGCAGACACAAACAGGAAAGTCCAGGAGACTCTTATCTCCAACTAATCACAACAAAACCGGAAGTGAAGCTGCTGAAGTGTAGACTTACCTGAAAGTGCTCAGGGACATGCTTCTCGGCTCTGAGTTCAAGCCCCACACAGGACAGAAAAAAATTAAAATAGCCATATGGAGATTCCTATTGAACCTAATTATGGTTTTATAGTACAATATTTCTTTTAAATGGTTGAAAATTTAGCACCTAAACTAGGCTGTGCTGAAAATCCATTATCCATACTGCTGATTGTATAATGAACATTTTACCAAATGAATCCTCCTCCAGATAGAATTTAAAAACTGAACGAGATAGAGGAAAAAAGATTTTAATTTTTATGCCAGTACTGGCCTTGAACTCAGGGTCTGGGCACTGTCTCTTAGCTTTTTCACTCAAGGTTGGTGCTCTACCACTTGAGCACAGCTCCACTCCTAGCTTTCTGGTGGTTCACCAGAGAGGAGTCTCACAGACTTTCCTGCCTGTGCTGGCTTTGAATTAAGATCTTCAAACTTCAGCCTCCTGAGTTGTTAGGTTTATAGTTGTGAGCCACCAGCACCCAATTCACAAAGGATTTATGAAGACCAATGAATAGCCAAAAATGAAAGAAAAGGAGTAATTGGACTATGAGAGAAGGGGAAATTTTGGATATAATCTCACTCCAAAGCATCGCTTAATCTGCAGGAATCTGACTGGACAGAACTCAAACACAAAGTCCCAGGCAGAAGACCAGAAAGGAAGAAGCCAGAGGCTATCAGAAGGTGAGAGGAAGCTGCAGGAAGCCAGGAGGCCTTACCTCTATATGTGAATGTCACTCAGTGGGAAGCTCCAGGGTTCACAGTCTAAAACATCTGTGAAGTTGAAGACACTGAGCAGAGATCTTAGTTTCTATCCACTACAAGCATGACAGTTACATATTAATAAATTTGGAAAAGAAATAAAATCTTGAGTTGGCGTCACATGTATGTGTGGGTACTTGTTGTTGGTTATGGATCTTGAACCCTGGGCCTGGGAACTATCCTTGAACTTCTTTTTGCTTAAGGCTAGCACTGAGTCACAGCACTATTTCTGAATACACTGAACACTTTTTGTCTGTGTGTGCTGATCCTAGGACTAGATGTCAGAGTCTGGGTGCTGTCCCTGAGTTTTCTTACTCAATACCAGTGCTCTACCACTTGAATCACAGCTTCATTTCTGGATTTTCTGATAGTTAATTCGAGATAGTTAATTCTGATAGTTAATTCCTGCCTGGGCTGGCTTTGAACCATGACCCCAGATCTTAACCACCTGAGTAGCTAGGATTACAAGTGTGAGGCACCAGTGCACAGCCTAAACTAAAACAGACACACACACACACACACACACACACACACACACACACACAATTTTCCCTGTCTCATTCTATTTTAGAATTAGATGCCAATGGGAGAAAGGTAGAAACATTCAAGATCTGTGTCTGTGAAAGGAGTTCATGTCAATGAACTAAATCTCCATGGATGTCACAAAGAAAACATCTGCCCAGCCAGATGCTAGAATGTTCCGAACTTTCCTGTGTGGGAGGGGTGGTGAGTGAGAAATTGAGTAGGAGCTCTCAACCCAGGACATCTGCCAGACTTTATATCATTCAGTAAGACTAACTAGCTTCCCCTTTGGGGAGACTTTCATAGGTCTTTTGTTGTTGCTTACAACTACTGTATAAATAGTAACCCCATTTTAAAAAGGAATACTTAGTTCAAATTGATGCAAAACAGCAATGAGCAATTAGTGCACCTAGTTCTGATGAGTGCTCTACATGATTTCTCAATGTTGCCTGGATAATTCCAGCATCAGAAAACACTGCCTTCTAGTGGCAGAAAAGTCATGACAACCTGAAACACTCCTGATTCTCTCTGGGTAATTATTCATCCGTGATCACTTTGATTTAATCCACCCCACACTACTTTCTTCCCTTCCTTTAATTTATTTTGTCAGCATTGTGGCTTGAACTCGTGGCTTTTGACTCAATTTTTCTACTTGTCCCTCTACTACTTAAGCCGCAGCTCTATTTTTGTCTTTTTGGTGGTTAACAGGAAATAATGTGTCTCACAGACTCTCCTTCTGTCTGACTTTGAACTGTGACCCTCAGATCTCAGCCTCTTGAGAAGCTAGGATGACAGGTGTGAGCCACCAGCACCTGCTTGGCTCATTACATGATCGGAGCATAGCCTAGAAGCTGGCTACCTCGGATGTGCAAAAAAGCTCTTCTTTCATGTAATTCCAGTTAATGAGCTCATAGCTTCTTATATGTCTGTGTGCTGTGTCTGAGCTTCTTTTGCTAAAGGCGAGAACTCTAGACTGAGCCACAGCATCACTTCGGACTTTTTTGAGTAGTTTACTGAGTCTGAGTGTTTCCTGCCTAGGCTGGCTTCAAATGGCAATCCTCAGATCTCAGCCTCCACAGTAGTTAAGATGACAGGCATGAGCCACGGGCACTTGGCCTTTTATGCTTGTTTATAGCTTCCCAATCACTAGAATTAAGTAAAGTGACTGCTTAGGCTTCAGAGGGGTATTTGATAAAATACCCATCAATATTTTTATCATAGTAATCAAATACTAGCATCCTCACACTAGCTAACTGAGAATGAATGAGGGCTCTACCACAGCTGAGATCTTTGCTGTTATCTTGGTACCACTTTCGCGAGCACACACAGAAAGGGAGCACTGTTTGCCTTTTCTCCTGCAGCTACTGTGGATCAGCAACACATCCTTCCTGAATTATCCCAATGACCCCTAAGCTCCAGCCTCCCCTTCAACAACTCTTTCCCTCACAGACATGCAGAGCTTGTACCACATCAGAGAAATGCATTCTCTGAACACACTGCGGTGTCCAGGGGTCATATATATCTCCCTCAGAGATGCCTACCATTCCTACTGGGATCAAGAGAAGACAGAGAACTGGAGAAAGGAGTTTATAGTAGAGATGATGATGTCACGTCCTGTGGGTCCATTCCTACCACTGCCTGAGGAGCAGGTCACATGATCTGCTTAATAGGATTCATGCAAGTTCTTTCTAATAAGAAAGGATTTGGCCATCTCCAGGAACTTATCTAAATCCCAAAGTAGTCCTTGTGGAAGATGTTACTGAAGAATATAAGAAGTGTTGAAGCGGCTGGGGAATATGGCCTAGTGGCAAGAGAGCTTGCCTCATATACATGAGGCCCTGGGTTTGATTCCCCAGCACCACATATACAGAAAACAGCCAGAAGTGGCGCTGTGGCTCAAGTGGCAGAGTGCTAGCCTTGAGCAAAAAGAAGCCAGGGACAGTGCTCAGGCCCTGAGTCCAAGGACCAGGACTGGCAAAAAAAAAAAAAAAAAAAAAAGAAAAAGAAGTGTTGAAGGGCAAAGTAAAAGAGAAAATGATGCTCATCCCACTTCCCCAGTAGATGCACACTTGGAGATTCACTGGTTACAGTGGCATATTGAAAATTCAAGGAAATCCAGCAATAGTAAAAGAATGTCACTCTGTCTGACATGAGTCTCAGCACTTGCTGAGAAACTTTGATCAAACCACCTTGTTTTCCCTTTTATCTCTTCACAGGCCATTCCTCAGGAGCTTGTGACATCTGGATTTGAACAGACTGAGAGGGGATGTCAGAATGATAGGCTTTCTGTCTCGGCATGGCCACCTCCCCCTGGAATTCGTCTATGTGGGACCTGCCTGCCTTTCAACTGGAGCTTCAGATGCCTCCTCTGCAGAACCTAAGGTAAGAATCATTACACGTTCATGCAACTTTCCCCGGCCAGACTGCTTTATGGGTGTCTGTGTTTCTGTCTGATCTCAGGGATGAGTTACTTGGGATGAAGTTGCCAACTCTTTTTAAATAACAGTTTTGTAATATAGCTTCAACCCACTTTATCTCACAGAGCCAATCATGTCTTGCTCTCTTATGCCCTCTGAGCATTTTTAAACATTTTTTCACTTGCAAAGAAGGCAGTTAGTGATTAGATCGGCACTTTAGCTGACCTGGAACTGATTCCCCCAGGAAGAAGGCTGTTACACACCGCACAGGTGGGTTGTAAATTGAGGGGGCTCACTCACCAGTTACCAGTGAAAATGGAATGGAAGCCATATCCATACCTAGACTGTGCCTTGGAAATCCATTTGCTTCAGATCTCCAAGGTTACACTACTCCTTTGCAAAAATAAATAAGCAAAAGTGTCAAGAGGACATTCTCTTGCTTTGCAAAACAACTCTGGGGCCAATGAAAACACAAGCCTTCTTTCTTCATGCTGAAGGCTGTATTGGTTTATTTACTAGAAGTCCTTTCTTCCTCCCCCTTTCTCATTCTATAAAGGGGCCATCAATCTCTCTATTTCACAGGGTCTTGAACATTTCCAAGCCCTACCTTTGAGAATCGCAAGCAAGCCTGAGAGATGGATGTGAGGAAAGAAGAAAATTAGAGGCATGGTAGAGGCAATGAGGGCTAAAAGGCTATGAAAGAATGGAGGTTGGAGTGAAGATCAGAATCAGAAAGGGTAAGAGAAAGATTGATGAAGAAATAGACTTTATTTGGAGGTGGAAGGATGGATCAAGCGCTCTTTTTGCAATTGATCTTTGTCCTTTGTTTGCTAATAAGGTAGCTGCTTAATAGGAGATTTTCTCTTTGGTAGCTTGTTATATGAGCATCACTCCATGTATCTTTGTGAAGGAGTAGGCCTTCTGGGCTAGGTAAACTATGGCAGCTAGGACCAGGTATAATATGGGAAACAGATGACTCAACAATATGCATGCTGGAGGACTCAGCAAGGAGCATAAAAATCACATTGGGGGTAAATGACTCAATAGAGATAGGATACCAATCAGGAGACTCTGTGCAGCACATATCCACCCCTAGACCCACCAACTGGACAAGGCCACGCTACAGACGGAGGAGTCAAGGCTCTCTACACACTGGGGCAGGTAAGGTGAGGATAGACAGGAGACAGAAGGCTTACACAAGGAGTGTGTGTGTATGCTTCTTCTACTGCTCCTATTGCCTTTAAATAACCTTAGACTGTTTAAACACTTTCCCTGCTCTTGAATTCCTTAATGGGCTGAGAAAAACAAACCTGAATCCTATCCAGGTTCACTTCCCACGCTCATGTTCAGTATTAGGGGAAAAGCAGTAGATCATGCAGAGTGAATTGGATCAGAAATGACAACCAGGGAAAGAGATATCTGATATTCTAGGAAGATCCAGACAAATTTCTGGAGAAAAGAGATGGAGGATCTAAATTTTGGCAGGTAATGTTTAGAAGTTAGATACAAATATGCTTCATGGTGGTAGGAACTGTATATGTATATTACACACACATATTATATAATTATACTACACTTCATGTTATAATATGTAATTAGTTTTCCACATACTATTTTTGTTTATGGTGGATGTTTTGTGCAGGTAGTAGGGCTTGAACTTAAGAGACTCATACTGTCACTTAGGTTTATCCTTCAAGACCACTGCTCTCCCACTTGAGCTACATCTCCTCTTAGGCCTTTTTGGTGGTTAATTGGAGGTAAGAGTCTTGCAAATATGTCTACTGGGCTGGCTTTGAACTGTGATCCTCCAATCTCAGCCTCCTGAGTAGCTATAAGATGACAGTGTAATCCACCAGTGCCCGCCTCCACAAACTATTTTAGCAGTATGTCCTTCTGCTTTCAGTGATACGTTATTTAATCCTCATAATCACTGAAAGTTACATTTTCTTATTTTCATAATGTTTCCTAGGAGGATCTTGTGGTTCAAAGAGGTTACAGTTCTCAAGGTATCACTATGACAGTCACTGCCATGGTTTGGATCTTGAATGTGCTGACATGGCGATACCAGAAAGATGTTGGTGGCCCAACAAGAGATAGGTCTTCATGGGGAGGTTCCTTGGCCCCTATTTTGATTGTAATCTGAGCATCTTCTCTGACACATGTTCCTATCAGGGGATGTAATCCTTGTCAGAAGCCCAGAGCAAGAGACCACCTCACCATGGACTTGAACCTACAAACTGTAAGGACCTAAAGGACCTTATCAATTATAAGCTAACTACCTGAAGTATGTTTCTGAAGTAAAGCAAAGCTGACCAATGCAATCATGATGACAACACGTGCTCCCCTTCTGTTGTCTGTTTGTTTTTGGTAATGGGCTTGAACTGAGGGCCTGGGTGATATCCCAGTACTCTTTTTCTCAAGGCTCGTACTCTACCACTTTGAGCCACAGCACCACTTCCAGCTTCCTGGTGGCTAGCTTCAAGCACTGATTCTCATGTCTCAGTCTCCTGAGCAGCTAGGATGACAGACATGAGTCACTGGCTCCCAATTACCCTTCTTTTTCATGGCAGGGCTTTAGAGTAACTTCTGTTCTGAACTCAGAGGAATTCTCTGCACTTTCCCCTTGACACTCTTAGCTGTCTGTCCTCCACCTATATAAGAGCTGTGGGGCGAGGACATTTGTTATTCCCCTTAGAGTCAGAAAACCATGAAGAATGGAAAATAGATCAGAAATACCAAGAATTCTTGTATTTCTGTACTTTTTACTTTTTCCTGCCACAGCAATTTTATTTGAGAGTGTAACAGTAATTGTGATGGCTCTTACCGTGACTCTAATGATTAATGGTTTTTAAGAAATCAACTGGGGGCTGGGGATATAGCCTAGTGGCAAGAGTGCCTGCCTTGGATACACGAGGCCCTAGGTTCGATTCCCCAGCACCACATATACAGAAAACGGCCAGAAGCGGCGCTGTGGCTCAAGTGGCAGAGTGCTAGCCTTGAGCGGGAAGAAGCCAGGGACAGTGCTCAGGCCCTGAGTCCAAGGCCCAGGACTGGCCAAAAAAAAAAAAAAAAAAAAAAAAGAAATCAACTGGACATCCCAGAATTGTCACAGAGGCTAATGAAATCCCCACAGTCGGATAAAATGCCTTATGCTGTAGACTTGAGTAGTTCTCAAGGAGAATCTGGACCCTATAGCTCTTGGGATTAAGGTGGGCAATTCTGCCATCTAGTGGACTTTGAATCAACTTCAATTCAAAGCTTTCTGTTATTCAGTGAATCCTATTTAAAAAGACAAGGCAACCATGGAGTTGAGGGCTCCTGACTATAGTCCTAGCTACTCAGGAGACTGAAATCTGAGGAGCAGATGTTTGGTTTAAAGCCCTTCTGGTCAGGAAAGTCTATGAGATTCCTATATGTAATTAATCACCAGGTAGCTGGATGTGGTGCTGTAGCTCAAAGTGGTAGAGTGCTACCTTGAGGAAGAAAAAGTTCAAGGGCAGCACCCAGGCCCTGAGTACAAGCCCTATGACCGATCAAAAGAAAAAATAATCAGGATAAAACAAAAACAAAAAATGCAAGTGTCACTGTGGCTTAAAGTGCTAGATTACTAGCCTTGAGCACAAAAGCTCAGAGAAAGCCCCCAAGCCCTGAGTTCAAGCCCCCCAACCAACAAGAACAAGAAAAAATGTCAGTGCCAGAATGGCCTTGTGAGAAGAATATCATATATCCTTTTATTTTTCAGATCTATTGGGAGGAGTAAATATGAACCTGGCACTCTTGCTTGCTACTAGGAAATTTTGGCCATAACTGTTAACACTGATGTTCTCAGTACCCCTAAAATAAGCACCATAAAATCAAAGATTATGACTTTTTTACAGACATCCCCAGTGACCAGAAACAGTCAGCACACTACTAGTCGGCAATCAGAAAATATTTGGTCAATAAATACATGTGCTTGGGATAAGTAAATAAAAGATGTGGTAACAGACTATCTCAAAGGTAGGAAAGTAAGTTTTGAGATATTTGCTTTGTCAACAAGGTAAATCTAGTTACTGCAATTACTGGGTGAGCAGTGAGAAAAGATCTTAGGCCATTTGACAGCCTTTGTGTGGTCTTATTTCTTGGAGATGTCTTTATGGTGCTTAGGAGTGTAGAGCAAGATTACTTTCTAAGTAGCGCATGGAAAACCAATCATGTTCTTGTTCCTGCTGAATACTTAAACAGCGAGGCTGAGAACTGGTTTAAGAAGTTTAGGAGGGCTGACACTGACATCACAAGCCAATAAGAAGACCTGTTTTACAGATTGCTATTTTAAGACTCATTTGGGTGAACCCCATCTAGGCATAAAAGACTGTGTTCCCTGGCTGACCTGAGAACAGCACTAGGCTTTGGGAATTAGGGTCAGGAATTGCTTTTAAAATAGAAAATGCGAGAGACTAGAGCCTCAGGAGCACAGCTAGAACTTCCTTTTCTGTCCCGAATGCACAGTTTGGCTGTGGTTTTGTCATAGCTTGTGTCAGGGCCTTTGGGGGTCAGCGTGGGTGAAGATCGACCCCCTTTTCTGTTGAAGGGTTGGTCATTTCAATTGACTATAGTCAGTATGAAATTATTTCCATTCTTTCCAAACCAAGAACAACAGGGCTAAGGAAAGTGTACGAGGGTTGATTTTCACAAATAATTTTTAGGTGTATTTTTGTTGGTGGTGGTTGTGGGGCTTGTAATTGGGGCTTGGGAGCTGTCCTTGAGCTCTTCAGCTCAAGGTCAGTTCTCACCCATTGTGAGACATAGCACCACGTCTGGTTTCCTGGTAGTTAAATGGAAGTAAGATTCTCATGTGCTTTCCAGCCAAGTTTGGCTTTGAACAGGGATACTCAGCTTTTTAGGATTACAAGTGTCACCAGGAGTCAAGTCACAGGACTGCCCCCATGAGGTCATCTCAGAAAGGTGGCTGGCCAGGGCTTTACTGAGCTTAGGTATGGCTGCTCAACTCCAGCAATGCCTCCAAGGGCAGCAAAACCAGGGTTCTGTCTCAGCCACAGCTACACTCAAGAGGAACCCAACTTCCCCACAGCTACTGGGAGTCAAAGAAGCACTGGGAATGAACATGGGACCTAATAAAGCAGCTCCCAAGCAGAACATATGTAAATTAGGAAAAGCCCTGGACCATCTGACCAGCAGCTTGGTCTACCCATGGAAGAACCCAAACTTTAACAGGGATAAGAACTTGCAGAGCCAGTGGAACCCTGATGACCTTGGGAATATTGTCTGAGGAAGGAAGGGAAGACTGTGGCATTTCCTAGGTTTATTGCATCACCATTGACAGAGCAGCTTACAGCGCTAGTGAGACCTTCCAAAATGAGTGAACTAGCGTGTAAGGGACTGGTAAAGGGTCACAAGAACTAAGTCTCTGTGAGAGCTTCGGGCACTCTGCCATTCTTCCATGAGGCCCAGAGTCTCCTCCTGGGAACTATCAGGGGAAAAGATACACCATACCCAAAGAGGCTGTGTCATGTAAGGGCCTCTCTGGAGACTCATAGGGACTCAGTGCTGACACCCTTGCACTGTGCGCATCTTCTCCCATGCCCATTCTGCACACCAACAAACCACCCCTTTCCTTCCACAAGCATTTTTAAGGTGTGTCCCACACAGCTGTCTGTCAGAATAGTACCCAAAAGTGAAACCAATCTCTGCTACATTAGATTCACAAGTCAAAACCATTGCTAGATGACGGTGGCTCATGCTTGTAATGCTAAGTCCTCCTGATGTTGATAGCTGGAAGATCTAAGTTAAAGAGAGCCTGGGTAGTTTCCATCTCCAATTCACTAGAGAGTGCAGGCTTGGATGTGTCACTCAAGTCATGAAGCACAAGCAATGACCATGCAAATTGAAAGAGAGAGAGAGAGAGAGACACACACACACACACACACAGATAGACAGAGACACAGAGAGAAGTAGAGACAGAGAGTGGAGAGGTAAGGAAAGATTCAAGAGGAGGAAGAGGGAGAGAGGGAATAGAAAAGAAAGAGAAGAGGGAAAGAGGAAGAGAGTAGGAGAGTAATGGGGCAAAATTAAAGTAGGGAAGGTAAATAGCACAGGGTTGAGAGATGGGAAGAGGGGAGAAAGGGAAGAGAAGGGAAAGGAGACAGAGATAGAGAGAAAAGCACTCGGTTCAAGCCCCAGTACCAGCACACACTCGCAAACACATATACACAACAAACAAAAAACGGGACAGGAGGAGAAAAAGTATTGAGAAATCATGGAAAAGCACAGTACGTCTTTTCCACCCACCCAGTCACTGAGGACTGGTCCATGTGCAATTCAGAATTCCTCAGCCTCCCCTCTCAGTTCTTCTTGAACATTAGGGTCAACCCTGTCTTTCAAGGTGCCCAGACTTTGCCCTATTTAGGCCCTCACTGCCTCTCTCACAAGAATCCCATCTTATTCTCTGAGCAGAACCCAAAGGTGAACCACTAAGCCCCCAGGAGCCCCAGCCCTCCTCATGAAAACGTCACCAGTCTGCTCTGCAAGCTCAGTCTCTTGAACCCAGAGAAAGCACACCAAAGGCCAGGTATGCACAACTCCTCCCATCACACACCTGTCACCAGCCTCAGCCCTACACTGCCTCTCTGTGGAAATCTAATGCCCCTGCCTGGACCAAAACACATAATCCAGTGGTGAAGGGTCACATGCAATCTTACAGAATTTCTGTTCATGTGCGAACACCCTCAGCCCAGGCAAGGTGCATCCACAGGTGCCACTACACCTCCATGCTTTCTCAGGTCCCTTGTTCCTCCAGAGAAGAGGTTTCCCCATCCCTAGCTGAAATGAAAGGAAATATTTTAATTCATAAACTTTGTGATCACAAAAATGGAAACTGGATGTCTAGCATATTGTAATATTTGAAAGTCAGCTGTCTGATAGTCTGGTTCCCTAAGGCATAATAAAGGCTCTCCTATTCCAGAGAAGGCCCAGAGCCTTCAACAGAAATATGACAAGGGAAAGGAACACCATGCCCAAAGCCTGTTCCTCTGGAAAAGGGGGTGACACCTGGGGCATCTCAGGGGACTCCCAGAATCTCTACCAACATATGCGAACACTATGTGCTGACACTCTTGTATAGTGCACATGTCCCTCCCTCCCTGCCATTCTGCACACTTGTCAACCATCCCCTACTTCCCCAACACTGTGAAGGTGGCCCTCTCAGAGCTGTCACTCAGGTAAGTCCACAAATTCCTTGTGTCACGTCAGAGAAACTAACTTGTATTACACAAGGTCGACAAGGTCAAATGCACAGCCAGGTGCAGGTGGCTCTGAACTGCAGTTCTAATGGTTCTACAAGTGGATGCCCAGGAGACTGCAGTAAAAGCCAGCCAGGCAGATTCCATCTGTGTTTACTAGAAAATGCTGGCCTGGAGGAGGGACTCAGCTTCTAGATCACCAACCATTCACATGATAACCCAGTGTCCACAGGAGTCATAAAGACCCAAAGGAACACATAGTGTCACATTCTGCACACTCAACAGTGTAATTAATGCCATATCTTATCTTATGATATTTCTGTTCATGTACAAAGGCAGTCAGTGCAGGAAGGGTCCATCCACAGGCAAAATGCATCCAGGCACGGTCCACTCACAGACTCCACTGTATCTGCAGCCTTTTCAGGTCCATGCTCCTTCATAGGTTTCTCCACCTCTAGCTGAAACAAAGAAAAATTATTTGTAATTTGTATATGCTGCTAGTCAAACAATGGGCTCTGGGTATTCAGTATGTTCTCACAGAGGAAACTCAGCTCCCCAGCACTCTGGATCCCCTATGAGAAAAACTGGGCTCCTGGGAAGACCTACGATTCTAAGTAACCTGTCTAGGTAACACGGTATGTAAAATGTACTAAGTTCTTTCTAATGTGAGCAAAGAACTCTGAAGTGAGGGACTCTTGGATGATGGCTTTGTGTTAGAATAGATGGAAGAGTACAGAGAAAACACCATGCAGGAATCTGCACTGAAATGGAGGAGAGCTGGGAAGAAACTACTGACATGGAGCCTGGGGACAGACCCCTCCTCTTTCCTGTGATGACTGTGCTCATGCTTCCACCCAGCCACCATCACTGGTGTTCTCAGCAGGGTCTCCAGTCTCCTCGAGAGCACCAAAGGGGAAGCAGAGTCCAGGTGGCCTCCTGCCCCTCAGATCCATGGCCTACCACACCACCAAGCTCTAGGACCTCACTTCAAACCTACATACATACATATATAAACAAACAAGAAAGTCACAAGGCAGACAAGGGGCATACATGGAAGGTCAGGTGATGACCTGCAGGAACATTCAGGACAAAATCACCATAGTGTTTGGGGAGCATAGTATGAAAGATTTTTGAATGAGGTGACAAGACTCCCCTCCCCCTACCTTTGTCAGAAGGTACAGGCAACCAAAGGCACCTTTCAACTTACCTTTCAGCTTTGAAAGCCAGCTCCATGTCAGCTGTTCTTTCCCCGGAATCCAAGCTGCAGGATCCCTTAGCACTTGCTGCAGGCCCTGGCTGTGCTGGGCTGTGATAAGGCCTCTGCTGGGTGTGTTGGTCACGTGCAGTGTGAACTTCAAGTATGACTTGCTCCTTCAGAATTTATGTGAACACATCTCTGATTTTCCCTACCCCACTGAGAGAAAGTTTCTGAGTTCTGCTGTTCCTGGAATAGCTGTGTTTGTACACTGTTGGCATTAATTCAGGTCCTTCATATAGCAGCAGAGTCTGTGAAGAATGGTGACTATCCTGACAGCCACACATAATCCAGTCCTGCCTTGTACTCTAGCTGGTGGCTGTGGCCTCCACTTGTGGCTGCCCAGAGGCAAGGGCATTTCCTGTGACTGGCAACTCTCTAGGCTGCTCAACCAGTCAAAGGAAAACTTGGCTCCCAATTTTGCTAGAACTGTATCTGGGCAAGAAGCAGAAGTGAACGGCAGGCAACCTAGCACTTCAGAATCTCTTCACATGTGTCTGGGTGCCAGTATCATCCCACTGAATTTCTGAGGACCAGCTGAAACTGTTGAGTTGTGTGGGTAAGCTGGATGTCCTTTATGGATGTAAAGGGCTGGGGGATGTTCTTCATGAGTTGGGCATGGTGGTACCATCCAAGGCATTGTTCTCAACTCCAAATGGCCAGCATTCTGTTTTAAGTTTTCTCTGATCACCAGGTAGGTGCCCATGACTTCATTGAATACTCTGTCCTGTATTGCCTCTTGAGTCTCAGCTGCATTGTACCCCATGTGGCACATGACTGCCACAATAATGGGGTCCAGATTTCTTGGTAGTGGCTCATCAGGACCCAGGCCAGATCCCCCATCAAGTCTCAGCCACAGGTGCTCCAGTATTTGTTCAACATTGGGTCTCTGACTGGAGTCCACAGTCAGCAGTTGGGAAAGTAGGTCATGTCCCTTTGCAGATAGGTATAGTGGAGGGCTGTACTTGGCCTCTAAGAGTAGGAACTCTACTTCAGCAAACTTCCTCCCCTCAAATGGGAACTTTCCCACTGTCATATACAAAATGATGCCTAAGTTCCAAATGTCCATCTTGTAGGCATAATACATTTTGTGAAGGAACATTTATGGGGGTCAGAATATCAAGGCTCCACAAGCTCCCTTTGTCAACTGCCTCTGAGTCATCCTGACAGCACAAAATCACTGACCTTGGCATTGCATTTGGTGTCCAACAGGATATTGTTGGGCTGGAGTTGTCAGTGTGCAATTCTGTTCTTGTGAAGGTAGTGCACAGCACTCATGATCTGTTTGCACAGCCTCCTGGTTTCACGCTTGAATATGCATCTGCAACTGGATTTGCTCATCCACCCCATGAGGTGTCCCTGCATAGGCAGCTCCATGACAAGATATAGTCTTTATTCTCCATCACCTCGAAAAATCGGATGGTGTGTGGGTGACTTATGCTCTTGACAATGTCCACATTGTTTTCAATGGCATGGCTCTCCAGGTTTTTCTTCAGGAGTTTTTTCATAGTCAGCCTTGTTTCTGTGAGACAGTGCTAGGCCATCTTCATATATCCAAAGCTACCTAGGCCGATGGTCTCCTTCAGTTGATACTGTCTGATGATGGTTATCTCCTCCTCCTCTTCTGAGGAAGAATTAAAGGAAACTTTGTTGTATTTTGACATCTTTCCACTGGATGGCAAGTAGTCAAACTTACAATTATCTTGAATGTTCTAAATGAAGATAACACATAAGAAATCTTAACCAAAATGAGCTAAACTAAAAAGCAAACAAGTAAATGCAAACATCAGAATAATGAAAAGAAATACCCAAACCCAAACCATACCAACACAGTTCCCTCCCACCCGTCTACACAAATAAAGCCTTAGAGTCATTCAAAGTTAGTCCAGCGGGTCAAGTGACAGGTTCTACTTACCTTGAATCTACTCGGAAGTGCGGGTGAAGGGACTGGAAGTGTGTGTGAAGGGACCAGAAGTACAAGTGACAGGACAGGAGACTTGGGTGTAGGAATTAGAAGCAGGGTGATAGGACACTCAAGAGCACCTGCAGAGCCACATGATCACTCAAGAGGCCCACGGAGAAGGAAGGCCAGCAGACTCGGAGGCCTCCTTGCCTGCTCTTCCCCAGTATGGCCCAGGGTTTCAACATTCTACCGAGTCCTCCAGTGGTCGTGGGGCTGGAGCCATGTTCACTGCTGCCTTCCCTGAACTGGCACTGCACCTGCTACAGTGATGTGGTGCCAGGGTTCTTGGGTTTTTCCATGGTCTGTGTGGGCTTGCGTGGGACCAAAGCCAGATAGGGCAGGACTCTCATTCCTGTTGTTGTCAAGAAAAGATGGGGAATTGGAGAAAGGAGTTCTCATTGAGAATGGAAAAGTCCTGTCACATACATAGGGTTCAATCCTGCCCACTGCTTCAAGAATTTAATCACAGGACCTCCTAGATTGGATCCTTGAAAATTGCCCAGGCTGGCATTAAATGAGATTCTAGGATCTCAGACTTCTTAGTAGCTAGAATTGCAGGTGTGAGCCACCACTGCTCCACCCATTATTTTCCTTTAGAAAACCTCTTGAAATGAGCACCGTGGCTCACACCACCAGAAAACCAGAAGTGGTGCTATGGCTCAAGTGGTAGAGAGCTAGCCTTGTGCTTAAGATCAGCTCAGGGACAGCATCCAGACAGAGTTCAAGAACAACCAAAAAGGCCTCTCAAGTAGAATAAGCTTCTGGTCCATGTTGTCAATGTATTTGATTTCAGTTCCCTTCTTACTGTATATACATTTATCTGAATTAGGGAAGGGAAGGGGAAACATCAAAATGGTGAGGCAAAAGATAAAGGGCAAACCAATGCAACAGTGATACTCGCAAGAAAATTTTCGGAATGTATCTGTACAACCGAGGCAAAAGGAATTTTAGAGGCAGGAATATGGGAGAAGAATGAGGGAGGTGGTAAAAAGTATGACAAGAAATGTACTCACTACCTTATGTATGTAACTTACCCTTCTATACATCACCTTGACAATAAAATTAAATTAAAAAAAGAAAAAATCATTAGGCTAATCAAAAACAAAAGCAGGAAAAAGCAGCATAGAAAATGGTACAAACAGGAAACAAACTAGAATGGCAGATGTGGACAAAACTATGAATTACTTAATCTTGCATGTCTGCTCTCCCTTCTCAAGTAGAAAGAATATTTGAGTCATATTGTTGTATTCCCAGAGCGAGAATAATCCACAGAGGCACACTTATGGTGGGAAGGGGTTTTACTTACAAAGGTATTTTACTTGCAATCTAAAACCCTGAACAAGAGCCGCCCTCCACCTTCTAATGCTTGCCTGAGACTACCAAGTCCTGGGTTAGTTACCCAGAACCCAGATCTGAGACTTGTCTTAACTTGAACTCCAAACCTCCACTTCAACTTTTAACCACCTCAGCCTCCTGGCCTCCAAACGTCCAAATTTCCAGATCTCCAGAGGAGCAAGTTTCTTTCCTGCAAGCTTCGCCTCTCTCCAAACTTTAAGCGTCAAGCCTCCCCACAGGCTTTAGGCTTCTCTGCCAGCATCAGGCTCCAGACTCCTCCTTAGGCCTAAGGCTCCGGACTCTCCCTCAGGCCTCAGACCTAAGACTCTCCTCAGGCCAAGGCTACGGACTCTCTCTCAGGCCTAAGACTCCTCCTCAGGCCTAAGGATCCAGACTGTCCCTCAGGCCTAAGGCTCTGGAGTCTCCCTCAGGCTTCAGGCCTAAGACTCCTCCTCAGGCCTAAGACCCCGGTTATGCTCCACCCCTCCTCCAGCCGGCTCGGGTTTGGCTCTGCCCTGCTTCTCCTGCTGGCTTCACTTTGGTTCACCTTGCTCCTCCACGTTGGCTCGGGTCTGACTCTGTCCCGCTTCTCTGGATGGCCCGGTATGGCTCACCACTCCATTCCTCTCCACAGACCGGCTCAGTTCTTGTCTCTGCCCTGCTCCTCTGGCCGGTCTGGTTCTGATCTGCTCTGATTCACTCCTCTTGCTCTTCTCTTCACCTCTCCTGCGGAAGTGCTCCCCTGTTTTATTTCCCTGCACCAGTAGTTGGGGGTGGAGGTTCTGGTGCCCCCAACCTGGAGAACAATCTCTTTCTTCTACAGTGGGGCATGGCAATCACACCAACATGGGGAGAGGCTTCTGCACCTCAGGTTATTAGAAAATTGTAAAGTCTTCTCCCCGGGGGCTCTTTTGTAATTAGATATAGGTAATGCTATGGGACAAGAACAGTGTTGGAATTTCTGTACAAGGATGGAGTACACTGGGTGATGTTCCCCCAGGAACAAACCTAAGGTACTCTGCCCTCCTTACTCCCACCCCAGAAAGGTCAGGGGCCACTGGCCAGTGTCCTCCCCTTATGGTTCCCACATGGCTGCCATGAGAGCAGGAGCATTGTCCCATGTACCTGGCTTTCTTGACAACATTCCTCCAGGCTCAAGAAGATACTTATCAGTGGGTGCCTGCTGAGCACTGGATTGGTCCATTCCTCAATGATGTTACTGGTCCCACTTGTGATTGGTCCATTTGCTCCCTGATGTCATCAGGCATTGTGAGGCATCCACAGTAGGGTATAATAGAAGCTACTCTCCACTTTTGTCAGTTACAGCACTGGGAGCTTTTCTTGGTGACCTGCTGGACTAATTTTGAATGACTCTAAGGCTTTATTTGTGTGGTGGTTTGGGAGGGAGCTGTGTTGGTGTGGCTTGGGCTTGGGTATTTCTTTTCATTATTCTGGTGTTTGTATTTACTTGTTTGTTTTTTAGTTTAGCTCATTTTGGTTAAAATTTCTTGTGTCATCTTCATTTAGAACATTCGAGATAATTATAAGATTGACTACTTGCCATCCCAGTGGAAAGATATCAAGATATCACAAAGTTTCCTTTAATTCTTCCTCAGAAGGGAAGGAGGAGATCACTATCATTGGAGAGTATCAACTAAAGGAGACCATCGGCTATGGTAGCTGAAGTACTTGTCTGCCTGCTGTTCACTTCTGCTTCTTGCCTAGCTACAGTTCTAGCAGAATTGGGGGCCAGTTTTCCTTTGACTGTTTGAGCAGGCTAGAGATTTGCCAGTTAGAGGAGAAAGCCCTTCCCTTTGTGCAGCCACAAGTGGAGGCCACAGCCTCCAGCTGGAGTACAAGACAGGGTGGCTGACAGGGTAGTTACCGTTCTTCACAGACTCTGCTGCTGTGTGAAGGCCCCAAATTAATGCCCATAGCATGCAAACACAGCTATTCCAGAAAGGGGTGTAGAACTGAAACTTTCTCTTGGTCGGGTGTGGAAAATCGGAGACGTGTTCACATAAATTCTGCAGGAGCAAGTCGTGCTGGAAGTTCACACTACACATGGCCAGCACACCCAGAAGAGGCCTTAGCACAGCCCAGTCCAGCCAAGCCAGGACCTGAGGCAAGTGCTAGGGCATCCTGCAGGTGGGATTCTGGGGAAAGAAGAAGAGACATGGAGATGACTTACAAAGTTGAAAGGTAAGCTGAATGGTACCTCCACCTGCCTGTACCTTCTGAGAAAATGTGGTAGGCAAGCCTTTTTAATAATGTATACAACATGCCCGCAAATACTTTATACATTGTGCTTAAGGGCAGCAAAATTGGTTGAGAAAATAATGTCCATAGTGATATAATAGTGCAAAGTTTGTTATAAATTTTCTGTTTATTGTAGCCTGGGATTTCTCAGAGAAGGGTGATCAGGGAAGCCAGGCAGGCAGGCAGGTACAGTCAACATCCTGAAATGATCACCCTTCTCTAAGATATATGAGGCTACAAAAAGCAGAACTTCCAGCAATGTCCCAACACATCTGGGAAGGCAAGCCTTTTTAATAATGTATACAACGTGCCCCCAAATCCATTATACACTATGCTTAAACACAGCTAGATTGACTGAGCAAATAATGTCAATTATGATATAATAGTAGCTATAGTTTTTTTTGTAAATTTTTTGTGTTTATTGTTGCCTGGGATTTCTGCAAGAAGGGTGATCAGGGCAGCCAGGCAGGCAGGCATTATGAGGTACAATCAACATCCTATAATGATTAACCTTCTCTCAGAAATCCCAGGCTACAATCAACAAATTCCGTGAACTTTATCAACACATGTGGGAAGGTAAGCACTTTTAATAATGTATCCAACATGCTCCCAAACTTTATACATTTTGTTTAAGGGCAGTCAGGTTGGTTGAGCAAATAATGTCAATTACAACATAATAATAGCTATGTTGTGTGGTACATTTTTACTGTTTATTGTAGCCTGGGATTTCTGAGAGATGGGTGATCATGGAAGGCAGGCAGGCACAACTGGGCAGGCAGGCAGGGATTAGGTGGTAGAGACAACATCCTGTAATGATCACTCTTCTCTCAGTAATCCCAGGGTACAATAAATATAATGTCTTGCCCTGTGTTACACATCTGGGAAGGCAAGCATTTTTAATGATACATACCACATGTACCAAAATACTTTATACAATCTGCTTAAGGACAGTCAGATTGGTTGAGTATCTGACATGATAGTACCCAAGATTTATTATAAAGTTTTTTTGGTTTATTGTAGCCTAGGATTTCTGAGATATGGGTCATCTTGACAGGCAGGCATGCAGGTAGACAGGCAGGCATTAGGAAGTACACTCAGTAACCTGTCATGATCACCCTTCTCTTGGTAGTCCCAGGATACAATAAATAGAACTTTGTGCACTGTCTGAAAACATGTGGGAAGGCAAGCCTTTTGAATAATGCATACAACATGCCCCAAATCCTTTATACATTGTGCTTAATGGCAGACAGATTGGTTGAGTAAATAATGTCAATTATGACATAATAGTAGCTATGTTTTGTTGTAAACTTTTTGTGTTTATTTTAGCCTTGGATTTCTGAGAAATGGGAGATCATCACAGGATGGCAGGAAGGCAAGATGGAGGCATTAGGAGCTATATTCAACACCCTGACATGATTGATCTTCTCTCAGAAATCCGAGGATACAATAAAAAGAACTTCATACACTTTGTCAACACATCAAGGGAGGCAAGCATTTTTTTTGCTTGTTTTTGTTTCTGTTGTCTGTCCTGGGGTGTTGATTTGGCTTGAGCTCTGTACATGGCTTATTTTAGGCTAGCACTCTATCTCTTGAACCACAGCAACACTTCTGGCTTATTTCTATACATGTGTTGTTGAGGAATCAAACCCAGGAATTCATGTATATGAAGTGAGCCCTTTAACCCTGGGCCACATTCCCAGCTAAGACAAGCATTTTTAACAGTATATACAACATTGCCCAATCCTTCATACATTGTGGCTAAGGGAAGTCAGATTGGTTTATCAAATAATGTCAATTTTGACAAAAATATAGCTATGTTTTTTGTAAAAAATTTCTTTTTATTGTAGCCTGGGATTTGTGAGAAATGGGTGATCATAGCATGCAGGCAGGCTGGCAGGTAGGAAGACAGGCAGTCATTAAGAGGTAGGGTCAAGATCCTGTCATCCTTCTCTCTGAAACTCCAGGCTTTACAAAACAGAACTTCATGCACTGTCTCAACACATCTGGGAAGGCAAGCATTTTAATAATGTATGCAACATGCGCCCACAGCCTTTACACATTGTGCTTAAGGGCAGTTAGATTGGTTGAGCAAATGATGTCAATTATGACGTAATAGTACTTATATTGTTTTGTAATTTTTTTCTGTTTAATATAGCCAGGGATTTCTGAGAGATGGGTGATAATGGCAGGCAGGCAGGCATAGAGGCTAGCAGTCAGGGAGGCAGGAAGACAGACAGGTAGGCCAGAAGGCAGGCAAGCAGGCAGGCCAGCAGGTATTAGGAGGTACAGTCAACATCCTGTCATTATCACCCTTCTCTCAGAACTCCGATGCTACAATAGATAGAACATGCTGCACTGTCTCAACACATCTGGCCAGGCAAGCATTTTCAATATTGTCTACAAAATGCCCCCAAATCTTTTATATACTGTGCTTAATGGCTGTCAGAATGGTTGCCAAATAACATCAATTATGACAATGGTAACTATGATTGATTGGAAAGTTTTACTGTTTATTGTAGCCAGGTATTGCTGAGAGATGGGTGGTCATGGAGGCAGACAGCAAGGCTGGCAGTGAAGCAGGCAGGCAGCCACTCAAGCAGGGAGGAAGGAGGCATTAGGATATGCAGTCAACATCTTCTTGTGATCATCCTTCTCTTAAAAGTCGAAGGCTTCAATAAACAGGTCATCGTGCACTGTCTCAAAACATTTGTCAAGAAAAGCATTTTTAATAAAGTATAGAACATGCCTCCAATTCCTTTATACATTGTTTTTAAGGGCAGCAATATTGGTTGAGCAAATAATGTAATGTATGGGCTGGGAATATAGCCTAGTGGCAAGAGTGCTTGCCTCCTACACATGAAGCTCTCGGTTCAATTCCCCAGCACCACATATATGGAAAACGACCAGAAGGGGCCCTGTGGCTCGGGTGGCAGAGTGCTAGTCTTGAGTGGGAAGAAGCCAGGGACGGGGCTCAGGCCCTGTGTCCAAGGCCCAGGACTGGCCAAAATAATAATAATAATAATAATAATAATAATAATAATAATAATAAAATGTATGACATATTACTATGTCCTCTGGAAAAATTTTTCTATTTATTGTAGCCTGTGGTTTCTGAGAGATGGGTGATCATGGCAGGCAGGCAGGCACAACTGGGCAGGCAAGCAGGCAGAAAGTCAGGCAGCTAGGCTTGAAGGCATGCAAGCAGGCAGGCAGGCTTGAGGAGGTAGTGTCAATAGCCAGTGATGGTAACCCTTCTCTCAGAAATCCCAAGCTACATTAAACAAAACCTCGTGTACTGTCTCAACACTTGTGGGAAGGAAGGCATTTCTAATAATGTATACAGCATGCCCCCAAAGGATTTATACATTGTGCTTAAGGGAAGTCAGATTGGTTGAGCCAATAATGTCAATTATGACATAAGAGTCCAAGAAAAGAGTCCTTAACGCTGTTGGGGAGAAGAAAACAATCACATGTAAAGGAAAAGCAATCAGAATTACCCCAGACTTCTCAGCAGAGACCATGAAAGCAAGGAGAGCCTGGAATGGGCTATACCAAATCCTAAATAAAAATAACTACCAACCAAGAATACTGTACCCAGTGAAACTCTCATTCATAGCTGAAGGTCAAATAAAAGTTTTCCAGAATAAGGAAAAACTGAAACAATATTTCTCCAAACCAGCTTTACAGAATACCCTCAAAGATGTACTTTACAGGGAAAATAATCAAGATCACAATACAGACAGAGAAATGAACCCTAAATAGTAAACCAGAATATTAGATCAAGAAATGGGAAGACGCAGCTTTCTACAAGATAGATAGAATGAAAGAACAAACGATCATATCTCAATCCTAACTCTCAACATTAATGGACATAATTCTCCACTCACACGACATAGGATCATAAGTTGGATCAAAAATCAAGATCCATCTTTCTGCTGCCTCCAGGAGACAGATCTATCCAGCAAAAGTAAACATCTTCTAAAAGTGAAAGGCTGGAATCAAATCTATCAAGCAAATGGCTCCAGTAAGCAAGCTGGAGTTGCAATCCTAGTATCAGACAAAATTGACTTCAAATTAAAAACAGTAAGAAGACACAAAGAAGGTTACTACATTCTAATAAAGGTATCTCTCCTTCAGGACAATATAACCATCCTAAATATCTACATACCAAATACAGGAGCACCCAACTTCATCAAACAAATACCACTGACTCTAAAAACACTCATAGACCCAAACACATTGATAGTTGGGGACTTTAACACTCCACTATCACCGCTGGACAGATCAACATGCCAAAAACTGAATAAAGAAACCACAGAACTAAACAACTGCATAGACCAATAAGACTTAACCAATATCTACAGAATATTCCATCCAGCAAAAACTGAATACACATTCATTTCGGCAACATATGGATCATTCTCCAAAACAGATCACATCTTAGTGCACAAAGAAAATCTGTACAAATTCAGAAGTATCAAAACCATTCCCTGCATTCTCTCAGACCACAATGGAATACATTTAGAGCTCAACTCAAACAGCCACAGCAGAAAATCCTACAATACATGGAAACTACACAACACACTGCTGAACCATCAGTGGTCATGGAAGAAATTAGAACAGAAATTCAAATGTTAATGGAATTCAACCAAGATGAGTACACAAATTACCAGCTCCTTTGGGATGCAGCAAAGGCAGTACTCAGAGGAAAATTTATATCTCTGAGTGCCAACATCAACAAAATGGAAAAACAGCAACTCAACAACTTAAGGAAGCACCTTAATCTCCTCGAAAGAGAACAACAAGCCAAACCCCAAGTCAATAGACAGAATCCAATAATTAAAATCAAATAAAAATTAAATGAATTAGAGACAAAATAACCCATGGAAAGAATCAACAAAGCAAAGAGTTGGTTCTTTGAAAAAATCAACAAGATAGACAGACCCCTAGCAAACCTGACCAAAAAATGAAAGCAGCAAACCCAGGTAAAGAAGATCAGAGATTAAACCGGTAATATCACCACAGAAATAACTGAAATTCAGAAAATAATAAGGGACTATTATGCAAACCTTTATGCCAACAAATTCGAGAACTTGGAATAAATGGATGATTTCCTAGAAAAATTCATATCCCCAAACTGAACCATGAAGATTTAAAACTTCTAAACAGACCCATATCCAGTTTTGAAATAGAAATGGCAATAAATGATCTCCCATCCAAGAAAAGCCCAGGTCCAGACGGATTCACAGCAGAATTCTACAAGGCCTTCAAAACAGAACTCACACCAATATTTCTCAAACTCTTCAATGAAATTGAAAGAGAACGTTCACTACCAGACACATTCTATGAAGCCAGTATAACCCTCATCCCCAAACCAGGCAGGGACTCATCAAGGAAAGAGGGGTATAGACCAATTTCCCTTATGAATATAGATGAAAAATTCTCAACAAAATTCTAGCCAATCGAATTCAACAGGTCATCAAAACAATCATACACCACGATAAAACTGGATTCATCCCAGGGATGCAAAGTTGGTTTAATATACGCAAGTCAATTAATGTAATCCACCACATCAAATGGAGCAAGGTAAAGAACCACGTGGTTTTATATCTAGATGCCGAAAAAGCGTTCGATAAAATCCAGCACCCATTTATGCTAACAGCCCTGGAAAAACTGGGATTCCAGGTAACATTCCTGAATATAATAAAGGCAGTTTATGACAAACTGACAGCAAGCATAACTCTAAATGGTGAAAAACTAAAGCCATTCCCTTTAAAATCTCCTAGGAAGAAGGCAGGGATGTCCACTCTCTCCCTTGCTCTTCAACATAGTACTAGAATTCCTAGCCAGAGCAATTAGGCAAGAAGAAAATATAAAGGGGATCCAAATAGGAAAATATGAAGTTAAACTTTCTCTCTTCGCAGATGACATGATCCTATACCTAAAGTATCACATAGATTCTACCCCCAAGCTACTAGAGCTGATCCAAAACTTTGGTAAAGTTTCAGGATATAAAATAAACCCTCAAAAAATCAATGGCCTTTCTCTACGCTAACGACCCGAAAACTGAGGCGGAAATAAGGAAAGCAACTCCTTTTGCAATAGCCGCCAAAAACATAAAATACCTAGGAATAACCTTAGCTAAGAAGTGAAAGACCTCTTTGAGGAGAAATTTAAAAGCTTGAAAAATGAAATTACGTCAGAACTAAGGAAATAGAAAAACCTCCCATGCTCCTGGAAGGGGAGGATTAATATAATCAAAATGGCAATATTGCCAAAGGCTATCTACAAATTCAATGCAATACCCATTAATATCCCAACACCATTTTTTAATGAGAGGAAGCAATTCAGAAATTCATATGGAACAATAAAAGACCTAGAATAGCAAAAACAATCCTAAGCAGAAAGAACAGTGCTGGAGGAATTACAATACCCAACATCAAGCTGTATTATAAAGTTATAGTAATAAAAACAGCTTGGTATTGGCACTGGAACATGCCTGAAGACCAATGGAACAGAATTGAAGACCCAGAAATGAACCCACAGAACTATGCCTACTTAGTCTTTGATAAAAGACCTAAAACAATAGTATGGAAGAAAGATAGCCTCTTTAACTAATGGTGCTGGCAAAACTGGCTCAACACATGCAACAAACTAAAACTAGATCCTTATATATCACCCTGCACGAAAATCAATTAAAAATGGATTAAAGACCTCGAAAGCAAAACAGACACACTGAAAACACTAAAGGAAGGAGTAGGAGAAACACTTGGGCTCCTTGGCATAGGACGGAACTTCCTTAACAATGATCCAGAAAGGCTACAAATCAAAGAAAGGTTGGACAAATGGGACTGCATCAAACTGCAGAGTTTCTGCACGGCAAAGGACATAGCTCACAAGATAAACAGAAAGCCTAAAGACTGGGAGAAGATCTTTACCGGCCATTCAATGAACAAAGGCCTCATCTCTAAAATATATGCATAACTAAAAAAATTAACTTCTTCCAAAACAAAACAGCAAAGAACCAATAGCCCCCTCATCAAGTGGGCTAAAGACTTACAAAGAGACTTCTCTGATGAGGAAATGAGAATGGCCAAGAGACATATGAAAAAGTGCTCTACATCAGGGGCCATAAAAGAAATGCAAATCAAAACAACATTGAGATTCCATCTCACCCCAGTAAGAATGTCATATATCAAGAAAACTAACAATAACAATTGTTGGAGGGGATGTGGACAAAAGGGAACGCTTCATCATTGTTGGTGTGAATGTAAACTGGTTCAGCCACTCTGGCAAGCAGTATGGAGATTCCTCAGAAGGCTAAATATAGAACTCCCCTATGACCCAGCAGCCCCACTTTTGGGTATCTATCCAAAAGACCACAAACAAAATCATAGTAATGCCACCAGCACAACAATGTTCATCGCAGCACAATTTGAGATAGCTAGAATCTGGAACCAACCCAGATGCCCCTCAGTAGATGAATGGATCAGGAAAATGTGGTACATATACACAATGGAATTTTATGCCTCCATCAGAAAGAATGACATTGCCCCATTTGTAAGGAAATGGAAGGACTTGGAAAAAATTATACTAAGTGAAGTGAGCCAGACCTAAAGAAACATGGTCTCTATGGTCTCCCTTATTGGGAATAATTAGTACAGGTTTAGGCAAGTCACAGCAGAGGATCACAAGGCCCCAATTGCTATACCCTTATGAACACATAAGATGATGCTAAGTGAAATGAACTCCATGTTATGGAAACGATTGTTATATCACAGTTGTAACTACTATCAACGTCCCATCTGTATCTGTAGCATCTATTATTGATGATGTTCTTGTATCACCTTCCTGTGGTTGTACCTACACTATCTCTGTAATCTTATCTGAGTATATTGGAAACCGTATATTGGAAACTGGTATTAGAAGTAGGAAATTGAAAGGGAATACCAAAATTATGAGACACAAGGTAAAAAAAAAGACAAACAACTACAAAAGCAATACTTGCAAAACTGTTTGGTGTAAGTGAACTGAACCCCTCAGGGGGGAAAGGGAAAGTGGGAGGAGGGAGTGGGGGAAGGGATAAGGTAACAAACAGTACAAGAAATGTATCCAATGTCTAACGTATGAAACTGTAACCTCTTTGTACATCAGTTTGATAATAAAAATTAGAAAAAAAACTAAGAATAACCTTATCCAAAGAAGTAAAAGACCTCTTTGATGAGAACTTTAAAAGCTTGAAAAAACGAAATTAAGTCAGAACTAAGGAAATGGTAAAACCTCCCATGCTCATGGATTGGGAGGATTAATATAATCAAGATGGCAATTTTGCTAAAGGCTATCTACAAATTCAATGCAATACCCATTAATATCCCAACACCATTTTTTAATGAAATAGAGGAAGCAATCCAAAAATTCATATGGAACAATAAAAGACCTAGAATAACAAAAACAATCCTAAGCAGAAAGAACAGTGCTGGAGGAATTACAATACCCAACATCAAGCTGTATTATAAAGCTATAGTAATAAAAACAGCTTGGTATTGGCACCGGAACAGGCCTGAAGACCAATGGAAAAGATTTGAAAACCCAGAAATGAACCCATGGAACTACACCTACTTAATCTTTGATAAAAGACCTAAAACAATAGTTTGGAAGAAAGATAGCCTCTTTAACTAATGGTGCTGGCAAACTGGTTCAACACATGCAACAAACTAAAACTAGATCCTTATATATCACCCTGCACCAAAATCAATTCCAAATGAATTAAAGACCTCAAAATCAAAACAGACACCCTGAAAACACTAAAGGAAGGAGTAGGAGAAACACTTGGCCTCCTTGGCGCAGGACAGAACTTCCTTAACAAAGACCCAGAAAGGCTACAAATCAAAGAAAGCATGGACAAATGGGACTGCATCAAACTGCAGAGTTTCTGCATGGCAAAGGACATAGCTCACAAGATAAACAGAAAGCCCACAGACTGGGAGAAGATCATTACCGTCCATTCAACGGACAAAGGACTCATATCTAAAATATATGCAGAACTAAAAAATTACCTTCTTCCGAAACAAAACCGCAAAGAACCAATAGCCCACTTCTCTGATGAGGAAATGAGAATGGACAAGAGACATATGAAAAAGTGCTCTACATCAGTGGCCATAAAAGAAATGCAAATCACAACAACATTGAGATTCCATCTTGCCCCAGTAAGAATGTCCAATATCAAGAAAAACTAACAATAAAAATTGTTGCAGGGGATGTGGCCAAAAGGGAACCCTACTTCATTGTTGGTGGGAATGTAAACTGGTTCAGCCACTCTGGCAAGCAGTATAGAGATTCCTTAGAAGGCGAAATATAGAACTCCCCTATGACCCAGCAGCCCCACTTTTGGGTATCTATCCAAAAGACCACAAACAAGATTACAGTAAAGCCAGCAGCACAACAATGTTCATCGTAGTGCAGTTTGTCATAGCTAGAATCTGGAACCAACCCAGATGCCCCTCAGTAGATGAATGGATCAGGAACATGTGGTACATATACACAATGGAATTTTATGCTTCTATCAGAAAGAATGACATTGCCCCATTTGTAAGGAAATGGAAGGACTTGGAAAAAATTATACCAAAGTGAAGTGAGCCAGACCCAAAGAAACATGGACTCTATGGTCTCCCTTATTGGGAATAATTAGGACAGGTCTAGGCAAGGCACAGCAGAGGATCACAAGAGCCCAATAGCTATACCCTTTTGAACACATAAGATGATGCTAAGTGAAATGAACTCCATTTTATGGAAACAATTGTTATATCATAGTTGTAACTACTTTCAACGTGCCATGTGTATCTGTAGCTTCTATTATTGATGATATTCTTGTATCACCTTCCTGTGTTTGTACCTACACTATCTCTGTAATCTTATCTGAGTATATTGGAAACCGTGTATACTGGTATTAGAAGTAGGAAATTGAAAGGGAATACCAAAATTATGAGACACAAGGTAAAAAAAGACAAACAAGTACAAAAGCAATACTTGCAAAACTGTTTGGTGTAAGTGAACTGAACACCTCATGGGGGGAAAGGGAGAGGGGGAGGAGGAAGGGGGAGTATGAGGGACAAGGTAACAAACAGTACAAGAAATTTATCCAATGCCTAATGCATGAAACTGTAACCTCTCTGTACATCAGTTTGATAATAAAAATT
This sequence comes from Perognathus longimembris pacificus, assembly GCF_023159225.1. NCBI lineage: Eukaryota > Metazoa > Chordata > Mammalia > Rodentia > Heteromyidae > Perognathus > Perognathus longimembris. Next base: position 17,122,181 of record NC_063175.1, on the reverse strand, counting down.
TGAAAAAAAAGAATTAAAAAAGACAGATATTGTTTCATGGAGAATTTAAGATTTTCTTTTCTTTTCTTCTTCTTTTTTTTTTTTTTTGGCCAGTCCTGGGCCTTGGACTCAGGGCCTGAGCACTGTCCCTGGCTTCTTTTTGCTCAAGGCTAGCACTCTGCCACTTTAGCCACAGCGCCGCTTCTGGCCGTTTTCTGTATATGTGGTGCAGGGGAATCGAACCTAGGGCCTCGTGTATCCGAGGCAGGCACTCTTGCCACTAAGCTATATCCCCAGCCCTAAGATTTTCATTTTTGAAAGTGATGTTTGATTAATCGAACTGTTAATAAATAAATAAATAAATAAATAAAAATAGTCTTCCCTGTTAATTTGATATAACAGATATTAAACTTACATAATTTATTGTTTGAAAACAACAGAGTGGAAAAATTAATCCTACATATAATTCAGAGCCCATAACTTACTTTTTCAAGGAACAGCATCATTAGTGTTCATTCACCATGAAATTACTAAGTGGGGGAATAAAATGCTTAATATTGCAATACTAATACACGTGTTTTGCACTGCATGGATCTGATGACACTAGGAGAGAGTTTAAACTTCTTCAAGTCCCATTAGCCATCTCATTCTCTGAGCAGGGGGTGCAATCAAAGCAACAGGCAGCCTTTTCCTCCTGAAGAGATTTCCTGAATCCAGGACCACATCTTTCACTGCAGAGAGAGTGAGGAGGCTGAGGAAAATCATATAAATGTCAATATTTTTTCAGACTTTTATCTGACACTTCAACTATTTCATCATTTTAGTGAAAATGGTTACTAAGCATAGTATATCATGCACATACATATGATCAGTTAATTAAATACTGTTATAGATTCCACATCAACCTCAAAAGGTCGATATTCTATAACCTAGATCTCTAAGTAGCCTGTTGAGTACGGAGATTTGTGAGACCTTTAAAAGTTGAAGATTAATGTTGAGAAAGTATGTCCTAGTTGCTGGCTCTACAGTGTTTACTTGAACTCATGTCATTATATGTTAACTCCTACTCATTTGTACTTATGAGGAGTAAGGACAAAGACTCCTCTTTGAAACTTTGAATGTATGATGCAAGATAATCCACTGGCTTCCCCATTTTAGGGTTATTTAACCCCAGGCCCATAATATCATCTTCTTATTCATTTAGTGGCCATGTAGTGAGAAATGTTTTGGTTCAGGCTCCTTCAACTATTCCTCTCAGCAAAGATGCATAAATTGCAGGAAATTAATCATTGAATGGAACTTTCACAAGATGGAGCAAAACAAACCTTTAAAACACAAGAACTGTTTGCTCCAATATTTTGTCACAGAATAGAAACCTGCTTAGAAAATGCAATTTATATTTTAAGATAATATTTTAAATAAACACTTATAAATAACCCGTTAACTTTTTTTGAGCTGATTCCGGGCCTTGAACTCAGTCTTGGCTCTGTCTTTGAGATTTTTCCCCCTCAAGATTAGCATTCTATCACTCCAGCCAAATCTCCATTTAAGCTTCTTTGTAGTTAATTATGATAGTATTCCCACAGACTTTTCTACCCAGTTCAGCTTTAAACTGACCTGTAATCTTAGATGAGAGTCTGTCAGCCTCCTGAGAAGATAGGATTAGAGGCATGAGCCACCAGTACCCAGCCCTATTAAAATATCCTGCCACTTTCCTATCCAACATTCAGTCAATACAATTTCTTAATTTGGAAATATTTAAGCTTACAACACTTGGTTGTTAGGAAGCACATAGTGTATAAAATGTTGTTGTTGTTGTTGTTGTTGTGTGTGTGTGTGTGTGTGTGCCCAGAACTAAGTCTTAAAGTGAGAGCATTGGCTATATATCTGAGTTTTGTTGCTTAAGGCTGGTAAGGTAATGTTTTATGCCCAGCTCCACTTACAGTATTACTGATGGTTAACTGAAGATGAGGCTCTCCTGCTAGGACTGATTTGAAAACTTGATATTTTGATAGCAGCTAACCAAATAGCTAGTATTACAGGAGTAGTTGTTGGCACCAAAACAGTTATGAATTTTAAGGGTGGATTTTGCTTAATTATAGGTCCAACACACCTCTGTACTTTCTATGGCCCAATCTACCATATTTACAGATAAAGAAAGTTGATAGCCATTTGGAGTATATTCAGAAAACTTTCCAACTTTTAGTTCAAGTTCAATACCTTCTGGAAAGTTCCAAATGTTCAAAATGTCATACTTTGACTCCAGTTTCCTTTTGTCATGCAAAACCACTTGATCTCTAGCAGGATTGTGGAACTGGATGTTCTTCAGAAAAGGATGCAGCTAAAATAAATACATTTGACTATGGTAAAGTACATCCCAGAATTAAGAAGGAAAACCTGAACTAAAAATGTTTCAGATTGCCTTAAATTTCAGATCCAGAATTCAAGACTAGCATAGACGCATAATGAATGATCCCACAAGAAAATTTAGAGGGGAATAAAATTAATCTTTCAGAACTCTGATCACTCAGCAAAGAAATAGAATGTGTCTTTTCAAGAGGAAAAAATTCCATGTAAATAGTCATGAGTGAAAAAATTGTCATTTGACTAGCTACAGTTTTCCACATCCACTAATTTTGCAAATGTTTATTAGTTTGAGCGTGGTAAAATTTTAATATGTAAAGTAGAACAAAATTTGATCACTTATTAAAATATTAATGAGTTCATTGTTTGCATCTACTTAAGTACTGCAGAGGTAAATGGTAATTTTTACAGTTTTGAGAATATTAGCTATTAGCATATTGAGATTATTTGCAATTAAAAGGATTCTTAGAAAAATGAAATACATTTTGTCCTTGCTACTGGCATGGTCTTCCTGAAGAATACATGAATACATTTGTAGAGAATCTCAAAGACATTTAAAGAAGTGTGGTTTTGTGGGGTTTGGAAAAATACCTAAAATATTTAATTCCATAGAGTAAGAGACATCTCTACAAAGTCACTTTCTTCTTAGTGTGTAAAATTCAAAACAGAAGGCCTTACCTGTGCAGTGGAAGGCAATGCCCCTTTTCTGTTTCCCATTGCTCTTACTTCTGTTTGATGAAGAAGCATCTCATGGAGAGCCTGGGCCACAGCATACACAGCGTTGTATATACCATAACAGTCTGCAGACATAGTCATGCCAAAAACATGCCCAGCCAACCAATCCAAGGAGGCATCTTAAGAACAGTTCTCCCACATCACACAGTCAGAGTCAGAATCTGAGCAATTAAAGGAAATTAACCATAGCCTAGCAAGGAAAAAGTCTTCTGGGTATTTTGAAGGGTTAATTTTCTTGACAAAATTTGTGAACCCAGAAACCTCTGGGTGATTGTGTGAAAAAATGAAAGGTACATGGAATGAACCTAGAATGAAATATATTGTTTTCATGGTGAAATTCCACTGTGAATTCATGATAAAACTTTGCCTTTTATTAAGAATTTCTCAAAACACACCACTAAATATAGTAGGAATTCATTATCAGCATATATGATGATGACATTTGCTGGAGATTTATTAATCTGGTTAATATTGTGTCATGATTGTGAAAATATTTGAGATGGCATAGTTTGAGAATGCTAACTCGAAAGCTACAAAGACACTGTTTTTGGCCATCTCTTCTTTCAATGTAGAAAGAATCCACAAACTGTTCTCATCATGTAAGGTTATCAGTCCCACCCAATTCCAGCTGAAGTGAAGCAGTAATAAGACCATGGCACTAACTATTGATGTGTTCTTTGGGGCCATCTGATAGAGACCAGGAAACTTATTATTGTCACTAAGGGCATGATCAAAAGTTCCAGAGGTAAGCTAAATAGCAGGAAAATAGAACAGTGCATGAATGAGAAGGTTCCCAACTATCACAATCCCAGTCATGATGTATGGTATTTGACCATGTGAAGTAGGTGGAAGGTAGTTTTCCTTTTCCTTTAAGAATTTTTGTTTAATTTTTAAAATTATTTTACAATGGATCAATTTGTTTCTACAATTTCTCTTGATCCTTTTAACTGTTTTCATCAATTCCTATCAACTGTATCCAGTTCACATAGTCTCAGAATTTCCTAGTTCTGTTTTCACAAATATACATGCAATAATATGTGGTATTTACTTACACATGTACTCCCTATTCCTGTACCACTTTCCAGATCGCCGTGTCTCCCATTCCCTCCTCACCCTTGAGAAGATATGCTTCATTTTCTGGTGTTCATTTTTTATATTGTGTGTTTTTTTCAGAGGTTACACCGTGAAATTCTACCCCGATATCTACTGTAATTTAGTCAACTTGATCATGTATATATGTAAGTGGGTATGTGTATGTTCATATGTTTTTAATATTACAAGTTTCTATTTTAGACCTAATATCTCATTTGAGAGAACACATATCTCATTTCTCTTTCTGAGCTTGATTTACTTCATTCCATATATCTTACACCTGAATGTGTGTGTGTGTGTGTGTGTGTGTGTGTGTGTGTGTGTGTGTGTGTGTGTGTTTGTACCAGGCCAGGATATCAGGGCCTCATGTACTTCTTGGCTTTCTCCCTCAAAGCTAGCACTCTACCACTTGAATGACAGATTACTTCCTGCTGCATTTTTCTGGTTAGAGATATTTCCTTAGATGCTTGGATTACAGATATGAGCCACAATTATGTAACAAAACATACCTTGATACTTTAGAGTCATTTTCCATTTCCTGATTTTTAAAAGTAAGTGCATGATAATGTTTAAAACTTCAAAAATATTTATGTTTGTTCTAACTTCCATTCCCTTTTACAAGCCAAATGGGACTTAGATATCCCATTATGTTTGAATACTTATTTTTTAATATGACACAATTGGATAGGTTCATAAATCTGGCCTTTTAAAATATTCTCTTCTAATGTCTCAAGAGGCTTGAAGTTAGACATTTTTAATATCCCCCACTCCTCCCACTCTTACCTGTGGAAACTTATACATGTCTAGCAGTGACCCAATCTAGGAAGATATTGCTCCTGAAGTTCATGTAAGTACTGTTACAGACCTCTTCTGTCTCATACAATTATAGTTTGTAATCTTTCGCTTCCCAAAGAGAAAAATGAAGGGATTTTTAAATTCAGTCCATGTTCCATATTGGACATCATAGTTATTAAATCCCAGAGTGAAATTATGTAAAAGATCAGGGTTTTTGTTGATCTCTTCAATAGCAAAAGCAAAGGCCAAAATTAACTTGTAATTCTTGAAGGTAAACCTGAATAATGATCATAGAAATTCAGGAGGAGTGTTTCAAACTCATGACTTTGATAGAGTGAATGTTTGCTTCTCTGCCAATGAATGTGTTAAAACATTTTCCTCAATTGGGATGGAGTATGAGAGTAGAATCTTGTACTTTTATGTAGGATTATGTAAGGACATGGAGGCAATTTGTAATGAACCACATTTAGAAATTTAGTTAAGCTGAGAGTGAGTTGGGTTTATTTCCACTACCACATATATATACCACAGCTAAAATTTTTCATTAAACCGCGCATTGCCTTTCACGAGACACCAAATATTCTGTTTCCTTCACCTTGGGTAACTATCTCCACCTGTGTGAAAAATCTTGTTTTCAAATCACCCAGTTTATTTATGTTTGTATTTGTTTCATTTTCATTTCTTTATTGTTAATGTGATATAGGGGTTACAGTTTCAAACCTAAGTCAGCATGTACAATTCTTGTCCAACTTGTTATCTCCTCCCTCATTTCCCTCTCTTTCCCCCTCTCATTTTGCTCCCCCCATGATTGTACAGTAGGTTTACACCATATAGTTTTGTAACTATTGCTTTTGCATTGGTTTGTCTTTTTATCCTTTTCTCTCGATTTTTGTATTTCCTTTCCCTTCCCTAGTTCCAACGCCCATATATACAATATTCAGGGCCAAAATTTGTTACAATAATATCAAGGGTAAAACCATGGGAAATAAAGACAAAAGAAAAAGGGCATAATTTCACATTGCATGTTGAAAATAACAACAGCAATGATAAACCACTTCTTTCCATAACTTGAGTTCCTTTTTCTTAATATCATCTTATTTGCTCATATGTACATAGCTATTGAGCTATTGTAACCATCTCTAGGATTATTCTACATGTGGACTAATTATTCTAAATAAGGGAAACCATAGATTCTATTTTCTTTGGGTCTGGCTCACTTCACTTAGTGTGATTTTTTCCAAATCCTCCCATTTCCTTAAAAAAGAGGAATGTCATTCTTTCTGATAGATACATAAAATTCCATTGTGTATATGTACCACATTTTCTTGATCCACTCATCTACTGAGAGAAATCAAGTCACCCAGTTTGTGTTATGACATTTCACCACTGCTCATAGAGCAAACAATGAACAGCTCTTCATGAAGTGTGAACCAGAACAACAGCTTAAATATCAAATGAGGAAATTTTCTTCTGATTTGTGATAAGAAAGGCAAGGTAATCTTCAAACTCCAAGGCACTCAATATGTAAAGAAGACCCTCCAACATAAGGGATGAGGAAATAATTTGTGGGAAATTCTGCATTGAAATTTATCTTCCAGGGCCTCTTGGGAAATTGCACCGATCATTACTATCTTCCCAATATATGTAGACTGAAAAACTGGAAAGGAAAGAACAGAGTGGAAGAAAGAGGATCAGTGTACTTTTCTTTCTCTTTTGTCATATCTATGTGAGCATTAATTTTGAAAGAAATATAATAAAAATCAATGCACAATATTCAAAGAAGGATACAAAGGAGGAGGCAGGGAAACATGAATGATTCCTAGTAGACAAAAAAAAATTCATAAGAATACAACAAATTGGGGCTGGGAATGTGGCCTAGTGGTAGAATGCTTGCCTCATATACATGACTCCCTGGGTTCCATTCCTGAGCACCACATGTAGAGAAAAATCCAGAAGTGGTGCTGTGGCTCAAGTGGAAGAGTGCTATCTTGATCAAAAAGAAGCCAGGGACAGTACTCAGGCCCTGACTTCAAGATCCAGGACTGGCAAAAAAATATAACAAAATGGCAATTAAATGAAGCCTAATTATTACAGAAAATAACCAGGCTATATGGCAGAAAGACGAAGAACATAGAAGATAGTACTAAAAAGATTCTAAAATACTGAGCTAAATGTGTATGATAAGAAAGCAAACATACTCAGGGTAAGTCATCAGCATGATGAGACTAATGTTTATTAGAAGAATTCATGCATCCACAAAGTGAAGCTAAATGAATATCAGAAGGTAGAAAAAGATCTAATGAAAATAGTCTCCATCCAAAAGGATATGAAAGAAGACACAGATAAAGCAAAGATGTAAAGGAGTCCATATAAGACCAAAAAGAAAACTTCAGGAAAGACATTGAAGACATCAAAAACCATCCATTAGAGTGGAAAGAAAGAGAAAAGTAGAAAGTCTCAACAATGGAATACATAACATAGAAGACAGAATAGATACAAAGAGGGGACAACTTTCTAGAGAAGAATCTAAGAAAAAATGAGTTTGCAAGAACTTTAAGCCTCAATCAAATGACCTAGTTTAAGTCTAGATATTCAGGAAGGAAAGAGCACATAATGAAAGAGATAGGAAACATATTTAACATATAGGAGAGAAGTTCCTGACCATTTAAAAATATTGAGACACTCAAGTACAAGAGGCCATAGAGGTTCACACAGAAAAAAAACAGAAAAGAACATACTCTGCCATCTTGTAATTTCCACAGGATCAATACAGACCAAGCAAAGGGTCTTTGAAGCCAGCAGAGTGTAATAACTGATTAGTTGAGGAGAAAAAAGCTGTCAGAATAACTACAATTTTCTCATTTGAGACCATTAAAGCAAGGAGAACCTGAAATGGTGTATGCCAGAGCTTACAGACAACTACCAACCAAAAATAACGTAACTAGCAAGCCACTCCATAACTGAGAGATAGATATAAAGCTTTGTAACAAGAAAAAATTGAAATAATTTTCTCCACCAAACCAGCAATACAAAATATAGCTACAATGTCCTACATATAGTAAATGAATAAGAAATGGATAGTGGCAGACAGAAGTACCCTTACTAGAGAGCCAGATTAATATAGTAAGCAAAGATGAGTAACAGCCATGTAGTACGTGGATAGCATGTAAGGTGTTACCAAACACAACTCATCACTCAATATTAATCGACAACCCTCCAAATAAATGGCACAGGTTGAGTAATTAGTCAAAATTTGAGGCCCATCTACAAGAGACACATTTTGCCAACAAAATTGACCATTCTCAAATTGAAAGCTTTTTTTAAAAAACTTATTAATCTTATATGATGGGAGGTGGCAAAAATCAGCTCTTTTTTAGTCTAGAGGATGTTATTTAATGATGAGTTTCTTGCTTTAGTTAGGCTCTAGGTAGAGGCAGTTATTCAAAAGTAAAAAGCAAACTTTTATAAAAACTCTTTGAGCTTTGTGAAAGTTAAGTTTACAGTTGTTCCACTTATTAGTTCAATCTTCAATTCATATAAGAAAAACTGGGAATTTGCAAATCATAGCAATAAAGGGAGGGACGACAAGGAGTTGAGTTTCCTCTAACGCTTGGATGTTTGCTGGCTTCATGAAGGTTTTAAAGAGAAAAGTTGAAGTCCTAGTTCTGCTTACCCTTAGTTACTTACCCAGATGGAGTGCATTCTTTGGGAAAACCATTTCAACCTTGTGTTTTGTCTTCAGGTACATGGTCTGTTGCAATTGAGAAATGGTAAGAAGGGCCATTCTGAATTGCACCTCTACGTTCTGTCTGGTGGACAATAGGTTTTTATATTTGACATTTGATGGGGAAGTGTAGCATGATTTAAGGACTGATTTATGTGGCAGCTCTAGTATGGGCTAGGAACATCTTCTTTTTCATAATCATGTTCTAACACGGGGATTATTGGTGTTAATGAGGCAACCCACTTTCCAGCCGTCTATCACTTCAAGAAGGTAACTGGTGACTAAACACAGAGGACACATGCTTTACACTGGCTTCTGTGCTGTAGGCTGTATGGTGTGTGGTGTGATTGAGATCTGAGGATGTGTGAATATTCTAAGTCTAGGTGGTGTCAGAAATACATTTGTGAGAGGAAGATGGCATCATCACAACAGGCAGGCACCCCAACTCACTCCAACTGAATAGTGAGCTGGGAACTCCAACACCCAATGCCCCATCAAGAGACCAGAAAACCCAACAACCAGAACAAACAGAGAAACACAGGAAACAAAAAAGAACAATGAAAGGAAATCTTATAACCTGCACGGAGCCAGAAAATCTCTGATACCCCCAGCCCCCACTGACCCTGGCCCAAACAGGGCCAGGCCTGGAAAGCAGCCCCAGTGCTGGTAAACAGGACAGCAGACTGTCAGCGTCCAGAGAAGCAATAGCCGAAAAGTCATGCCACGAGTGCCGAATCCAGACAGCAGGAGCTCCACGGGCCCCAGACTGCACGCAGACTGGACCGAGACAGAAGGCGGCGCAGGACCGGAGGCAGGGACCGAACGACTGGGACCAGACAACAACAGCAGGGGAACTGGAAAGTGCAGACAGGGAGAGCCGGACCGGGAGAACCGGAACTCCACTGCCAAGCAATTGATCGCCACACCTCAGCCCGGAAAGCCCACAGCAGCAGGGGACACACACACAATCCAGGACCAGTAAATTCCCCATTGTGCCCCCCCCACGGGAAATCAGCTTTAGCAGAGATTCAAAACCTCATGTAGAGCTCATTACAAGGGGACAAAGAAACTAGAGCTCCCTCCCTCCCCCTTCCTACCCCAAGGAAACAAAAGAGCCTCATATCTTGTGGCTCTAGGACCCTAAAGCTCTTGGGAGGACACAGGAGCTAGCAGCGGGTGGAGCAGCGCCCAACAAAGTGACTGGGAGACACCTTAGGGCAGCATCCCCCAAAACCCCAGCTTGGGAGCCGGAATCTCTCCACACCAGCACCCTCCACTGCAGGGACCTGGGGACTGGTAGGCATTTGAAGGCCACCTGAGGTGCCCTTGTCTGCAAGGACTTTTTGAATAACAGTCACAGGCTTGCTGGTGTGCAATACCAGTCCAGCAGGTTCACCTGGGCCCAAGCACACGCAGAGGTGCAGAGTGTCTGTGAGCACCACCCCACGCCCAGACACTGGAACCTGCTGGGGCCCACACATACTGCCCCCACAATAGACTCATGAGAGGGCACAAGCACCCTCCAGCAATCTGGGGCAGCGCACCCCCAAAAGAAGCACAAGAGCACACATGCATGCACCCCACAGAGGGCCATGTGTGTCAGTGTGCTAGCCCTCCAGCAGGAGGATCTTGTGCCCAACCACCTGCGGGAGCACACAGTGTGCAAGCTGCCTCCTCAGCAGCAATGCCCGCTCTGATAGGCGCATTCTGCACAGGTGGGAAAGACTCCCCCAGCGGAAACGCCCACTCTGACAGGTGCACTCTGCACAGGTGGGTCAGGCCACCCCTCGACAGCAACACCTGCTCTGACAGGAACACTCCGCACAAGTGGCCAAGGCGCCCCTCAGCAGCAATTCTCAATCTGAGAGGTGAGCTCTCTTGACTAACAGCAACTAGCAGGAAAAGAATCAAAAAGAGAGAAGTCTCCATGCCACGCTGAATCAGTGACCCGCGAAACCCCAACAGGGGCACACGAGGGTCAGCACAACACAGTGGCAGAGCATTGTCCTGCAGAGAAAGACACAGAACCTATGAACCCCTAAGTGCAGTGAGGGTGAATGCCTGGGCAACAACCGAGATGGTCACGCTCACCCATTGGGCAGTAAGGTACAACAGCCAAACTCAAACCCAGAGCCAGGACTCAAACAAGTCCCTACTGACAAACCAGCAGGAACCAATGCAAAACCAAGCCAAGGTCGCCACCTACAGGTGCAGATCTCCAGATGTGTAAATCACAAAGAAATACAAATTTCATGAAAGGTCAAGCCAACTCACCAACTCCAAAAACTAGTATGACCGAGGAGATGGAGAATAAAAAGTCAACTGAAACTAAGATAGAAGAAATGATTGAAAGCCTCAGGACTGAATTCAGAAAACAGTTACAGGAGCTTAGAATGGAAGGCTCGAAGGACCTTCAGGAAATCAAGAACGAAATTAAAGCAAAAATGGATACAATCTATTCCTCCATTAAAGAAGACCTTAACATCTTGAAAAATGAAATGCATGAAAAAAATAGATTCAAAACACAACTCAATAAAAGAAGAAATTACCACAATGAGAGCTGATCTGGCAACCTTACACAGCTCACTGACAGAGCTAAACACCACACTCAAAGGCACATGTCAAAGAACTGAACATATCAAATCCCGAATATCTCTTTTGAACGATGAAGCAGCTGATAAGGACCAGAAGATTACCACACTCCAAGAAACTGTCAAACTCCAAGGCAAACTATTCCAGGAGATTTTGTACAGGGAGAAGAGATATAACCTGCGAATAATTGGAATAGAGGAAGGAGAAGAATGCCAAAGCAGAGATCTGTAACACATTTTCAATAGAGTTATTACAGAAAACTTCCCCAATCTCACAAGGGACCTCACCCAAGTACCGAAAGCTTAGAGGACGCCTGGCAGACCAGACCCTAGAAAATCCTGACCTAGGCACATAATTATCAACACCTCAGATCTCTAGAATAAAGAGCCAATTTTGAAAGCAGCCAGAACAAAGAAAGAGCTGTATTACAATGGAAAAAAAAGGTCAGAATCACAGAAGACCTCTCCACACAAAACTACAATGCATGAAGAGCCTGGAAGAACACAATCCAAGTCCTCCAGGCCAACAACTGCCAACCCAGAATTAGATACCCAACAAAATTAAAATTCACCTTCTAGGGAAAAACCATATTATTCCATCACAAAGAGGACCTAAAGGATTATGTCAATAAAAAACCAGCTTTACACTGAATACTAAGAGGGGAACCCCACCCAACAGAAAATGTACAGGACCCCAGACAGAAACTCAAGCAAATTACAATAGCCAGAGCCCAACAGGAAGAGCAGCTTAATAAAGACAAGAGAAAAGGGAGAGGAAAAACAGCCTAACCAGAAAATAGAAGGAAAAAACACACACTTATCCATGATCTCTTTGAATATAAATGGTATAAACACTCCGATAAAGAGGAGCAAAAGTTGCTATCTGTTGTCTTTAAGAGACCCATCTTACAGCAAGGGACAAAAACAGGCTCCGAATGAAAGGATGGAGCAAGATCTTCCAAGCAAACGCACCTACCAAAACGGCAGGGGTAGCCATCCTGATTTCAGACAAGCTGGACTTCTCATTAAAATAAACTCAAAAAGACAAAGAAGGGCACGACATTTTAATGCAAGGAAAAATCCAGAATCAAGACATCACGGTGATTAATTTATACTCACCAAACAAAAGAGGCCCTCAATATGTCAAACAAATTCTCACAGAACTACGTAACAATATAGACCCAAGCACAATCATAGTGGGAGACTTTAATACTCCACTCTCTCCAAGAGACAGATCCAACACACAGAGGATTAGCAAGGGAGCCGAAGACCTAAGTAACACCATATCCCAAATGGATCTGAGATATCTGTACAGAGTCTTTCACCCCACAGAGACCCAATCCACATTCTTCTCAGCAGCCTATGGAACATACTCCAAAACAGATTATATCATAGCCCACACAAAGAACCTCAGCAAATACAAGAGTATTGACCTCATCCCATGTATTATATCTGATCACAGTGGAATCAAGGTAACCCTAAATAACAAAGGATACCACAGAGGCTACACAAATACTTGGAGGCTAAACCCCTCACCATTATCTAACACTTGGGTGCAAATTAAGGATGAAATTAACCAATTCATAAGCCACAACAACAATGAAAATACATCACAAAGAAACGTATGGGATACAGCAAAGGCAGTGCTGAGGGGCAAGATCATTGCCCTCAGCAGACACATTAAAAGAATGGAATCAGAGCAGGTGAAAAACCTCATGGTGAAACCAAAACATTTGGAGAAACAAGAAATAATTGAATCTAAAACGACTAGGAGGAGAGAGATCACAAAGATTAAAGAAGACATAAATCTGATTGAAAATATAAAGACCATTCAACAAATAAAACTAAAAGCTGGTTCTTTGAAAAAATAAATAAAATTGACAGACCCCTTGCAAGACTTAAAAAGAAAAGAAGAGAAGAGACCCATTTCCATAAGACCAGGTGTTCCGTCCTGTCCCGCAGGTGGAAAAGCTGGAGTGCAGCCTCACGTGCAAGCCTTGGACTGTGTGTAGATGCGAAGACACCTGCCCACCCTCTTACGCTTAAAAATGAGGATGCAGGACACACGGACATTCTCAGGGAAAGCTTCTCAGAATTCTGCCGATTTAATGAGGGGAGTGGTTTACATGACAGTAATGGCGGCAGGAAGGGGAAAGATTTGGAGTGGCTAATTAGGCACGGCGATAGGCTGATTATGAACTGTCCATCACCATGATTCACGGAACTTCCCCCAGAGGTGGAGATCACAGCCCACAGCACTGCTCCCTGGGTTCCGCCCGACACCATTTTGACATACATATGCTCCGAGATGGGAGGCGGGGCTAGTTAGAGCTGCCTTTCCGGTTCCAGACCCGGGGAAATGGTAGGAGTGGCTAACAGCCATGCAGCCCCAGGGCGGGAGAAGGGGTGGCCTCTCGGGACCGCCCCACTCAATGCCAAGCCAATGCCCAACCTCTCCCCCTTCTGTTTTTTAACATAGCAGGAGGCACTGTAAACATAAGGCACATGTAGGCATGAGGCAAATGTTGACATAAAATATATGTGGGGCCTCTTCCACAAGCAGGGGGGTAAGTGAAGGGGCCACCCATTTGGCTCCGTCTGGAGAAATTGGAGTTCTTAGCCCATTTCTGCACCACTCAAGATAATGCAGACAGCATTCCCCTCTTCTGGCGGTGAGGTAGAAAGTTCAAGCTTTGGTGACTCTGGTGGTTCGCAGCAGCCAAGGCGCTGGTAACTTAACACATGTGGTTAGTAAAACATTTTATCAAAAACATTGAAGTAAGGTGCTAAACCCTTATGCCTATCTTATAAACATTTTATCATAAATATTGAGGCACGGTGTCAAAAACTTCAACTCCTATTTCCCTCCAACTGGAACCTCTAAGTTTAGCAGCAGGGAAGAGACAAAAAGGAAACAACAATGTAATAATCCTTTCCAGTTCTTTTGCAAAACTGCAGGCAATATTGCCACAGCAAAACATTGTGCCACAGAGACTCTAAGGAGTTCAGGAAGCAAGCAGGGCTGGCACTGGTCCACCGCTGATGTATGCAGGCAGGCTTCCCGTATTTCCATGGAAGAGCATGAAGAGATCCACCACAGTCTTTGTTTTCCTAGAGAGAACAAGGAGAAGACATTTCTCCAGAACGAATGCTCTGGGCTTAGTTCCCCAATCAGGGAAGGTGCATGCAAACCTCCTTCCCGCACTGATTTGGGGAGATTTAAAAATTTTTAGTGTAACTTTAAGATATTTCATGTAAGCCTAGCTGTCCTTAACTGGTCATAGGGGCTGTTCCCCTTTTTGTTTCAATAAATAACAGAGGAGGGCACCAGGTTGGGAGTATGGGCGGAGGTCATCTCTTCTGAAACTACTTCCTGCTGAAATGGGGCAAAGTAGTCAGGGGGTCCCTGATTTGTCATATGGCCTGGTACCGTCCAGTTTGGTTGGTAAGAGTCCTTATTATTACTACGAGAATGGATATTAGGGTGAGAAGGTGTCATGGTCTCCTCTGGCTACCTTCTGTAGCTTAGGCACATCAGGGAGTCCCTAGGGCTGGGGCTTCCAGGGTCCAGATCTGTGCTGGGAACAGCAGTGTAGTAAGAGGATGGCCTTGAATTGCAAGTTCCCTGGTGGTGTCCTCAGTGAGGGATGTTATTCTGTTAAAAGTAGACTTTTGAAAAGGTAAGACAAAAGGCTGACAAGTTCACAGGGCTAGTTAACATGAATGACATAGAAGAACATACCCTGGGCATAAGCCAGAAAAGTTTCATTTGGAACATAAACCTAATTGTGGTCAATTACAAGGAAGGAGGGATATCTGAAGGAAGTGTTTAGTGCTGGTGGGTGGGCCAGTTTGGAGTAGCCAGTCAGAGGCTAAAAGAAATATACATACATATATACAACTAGCAGGAAAAGGAAGATGGATAAGTATGAGCATTAGGTGGGTACAGTTGTTCCTCCTGATCTCCAGGCTCTGATTAATTTTGAAAGGGCAAGACAAGGCGACTCCATTTAGGATGTGACATCATTCTCCTCTTACTCCTCTCCATATCCCTGTTTCCTGAACTGGCTGAGTCCCAGGAGTCCAGGTGCTTGTTGCTGGGATGGCATGATCCCATCGGCATTTACAGGTTTGAACTCAGGGCCTGGGCACTGTCCCTGAGTACTAATGCTCAAGGCTAGTGCTCTACCACTTGAGCCATGGTGCTGCTTTCAGCATTTCTCTGGTTCTCTTCAGCGAAGCTTCCAGCCTGGCTCTTTGCCGATTAATTGGGAGAAGGAATTTTAGAGATATTTTCTGCCTGGGCTGGCTTCGAACTGCGATCTGAGGAGTTCTAGCCATAAAAGCCCTTTTTATATCCAATTAAAGCAACAAGGAGAACAATAGCAATAGAGGCCCATCTGTAATTTGTCGAGAATTGACCAACAACTACTTGTCAGAGTTCTGTCATAACACTTAGAGAACAGCAGATTGAATGAGATCTATGTGCCATTAATTTAAGTCATACCATTTGATCTTACCAGCAGGTGGAAGAGAGTACAAATGAATAATAATTAGGAGGGCAAAATAATAATTAGGAGGGCAAAAAAATAATTAGGAGGGTAAAAGTCTAAACTTTGGTGGATCTGAAGTGGCTGTGTCTTCCATCCAAAATTAGCAGGCGAGCAGGAGAGATGGGTTGCATCTGGGTAAGGCTGTAGTAGCATCTCAAAGAGTCCTCTGGACAGGCTGTCACACCTCCTGCAAGATTCTACATAGACTGTTTAAAGACATTTGTAATCCCCCAGTATTTCCTGGTTGGTTGCTCTGAGTACTCTGGCTTTTGTAGGCTGATACTCTTCTGGTTCAAGCAGGGTGACAATTTTAAAAAGATTTTCCTAGTCACAAAATCCCAAGGTAACTCTGTGGCCACCAACATAGCTATGATGTCTTTAACCTGGAGTAACTGTTATGATAGGACTATTATGAATGCAGATCTAATCTTGGGGCAAGGTAAAAATCCTTACAAGACTCCTAGATTGCTTGAACAGTTTCCTATGTAAGAGAGAGAGAGTAAGGAATCGTTAGTAGTGAAACCAGGCAGTTTGGGAACAGACTGTGGAAGCTTCCTGCCACAGTCCACGCAGCTAGCACACATTTTGAGCTGTATCCTATGAAGCAAAATGTTAATTTTGGGTCAGGAAAATTTAGATTAATAGTCACATTTGTATAAAATGACTTTGATCCACCGATCTTAAAGAGTTTATGAGAGCACAGGAGAGAAAAATGGAAAAGCAAAATCTTAGTCTATACCAAAGAATTGTCATGAACAGATGTACATTTGACTTTTAACATAAAGAATAACACACTAGTTTTACATTATTGTACTTATACCACATGCTGTATATTAGAACCTTTTAGAGTTTTTCTTAGACATGTTTGTTTGCACCCCAAACAATCCGTTTGGGTTTAAAACCTGGGGTTCTTTTTTGCTGTAAACACACCTGCAGGCTGTAAGGGAAAGTTTAACAGAACTTAAGCAAGTTAATGTAGTAGTTAAAAAGGCAAGTAGATTTTAAGCCATTGTTGGGGTCCATCTTCCCCCTTGATGGAAGGGGCTTGATGCCCCTCCCCCAGCCCTGGGGAATGCAGCCCTGCTACCTTCTCTGGATTGGAATCCAGAGAAACCGGTTGGACCAACCCCATGCCAGCCAGCCCGGTGCCTACCAACCCTGCCCTGGCTCGGAGCGCTCAGAGTGACGTTAGCCCTTGGGGGTCAGGTGACAGCTCTTAGCCTGTTGGAATCCTGGCCAATCCCCTTCCCTCAAAATCATCTCCCCTTGTCCTTCTCTCAATAAAGTTAGTTCGCTCTAAGAAGCTAGCCCCGTAGCATATGTACGCCAGCGTCCAGGGAAAGGAGGCGGACACATAACTACGGCAGGTCACGTGCTCGTCAGGTCCGAGCGACCCCCACGTCCCACTCTAACTTACCTGCAGGCCGAGGGTTAGGGGAGAGGACGAAAGGAGGGTGGAAAGAAAGAAGGAAGAGTCCGAGCCGGGGGGGGGGGGTGCAAAAAAACCCCCAACAAGCCATGATGCTAGATTTTACTTATTTTACCCACAAACTGATAAGACAGACAGAAACATGCAGAGAAGCAGCTCTGCACAAGCTTTGGGCGCACTTAGAAAAATCTCTGTATTGGCCATGTAAATTTTCTGAAATTCCAGTGACAAAATGGTATTATTTTGCCCATATTTTAGAATCACGTGGTAAGTCAAAAAACAAAACCTTTTCTAGGAAACAAAGATTTTCACAGATTCAGGCTCACGTTGCAAACTGCAGACAGGCTGCTGGAGTCTCACAGCTGGGCCCAGCCTCCAGGAATATGGCACCTGGTGCGCCACTTGGGGTGAGGGCGGGAGGATCCCACCAGCCAAAACCTTTCCTTTGTCCACCAAAAGCTTGTCTTTTTGTCTCGTTTAAAGCAGATTAGCCAACAACGGGTCTGAATTTAAGTGAATCCTCAAACTCATGAAGTTTCAATAGCAAAAAACCTAAAGCCTTTTTGTCTCTTTTAAAGCAGATTAGCCAACAACGGTTGGAATTTAAGTGAATCCCCAAACTTATGAAACATCAATAGCAAAAACCTAAAGCCTTTTTGTCTCTTTTAAAGCAGATTAGCCAACAACGGTTGGAATTTAAGTGAATCCCCAAACTTATGAAACATCAATAGCAAAAACCTAAAGCCTTTTTGTCTCTTTTAAAGCAGATTAGCCAACAACCTCTTAGGTAGGTCAGCAAATTTCCCAGGCCTCAGAGGCAGGGAGAGGGAGGAGGGGCAGGCTAGCCCAGAAAAACGGCATGCACCGCCAGGCCACAAATGGCCCGAGTGCGGCTCGGCCCTCCCCCCATCCCCTGCCAGGCTTGGACACATGAACACTGCAGCATCTGCTCCCGCCAGTGCGCGCACTGCCAGTGCCACTGGCGCCGCTGGCGCCTTGCCAGGCCTCAGAAGCAGGAAGAGGGACAGGTGAGTACAGGCAGACAGGCCAAACGAGGCGCAAGCCACCGCCGCCACAGCCGCCATCACCGCTGCCGACACCCCGCACGTCCTGGGACCACCACTCACAAATCGGGACCCCCAAACCCACACGCGAGCTCATCCCCCAGGACAGTGGAAAATCTGTTCCTCTCCCTAGCAGCCAGTTTAAAAAGGCTGGTAGCATGTTCTGGAGTCTTCCGGCTTTTGGCCTGAGTGTCCCAAAAGTGCAATCCGGTATTTTAGAGCATTCTACTTTGGCTCTGCCCCATTGTTCCCTATCTGCCGACGGGGGGACTACAAACCCAGAAAATACCATCCATGATCCAAGGGATTACTGGTAGCTAAAAATCTAGGTTTCCCGTGGGCTTTTCACCCCAAGTTACGGCGCCATATGTGAGACCCTTTCACCCTTGCGCGTACTCTGCCCTGTCCCATGGGTGGAAAAGCTGGAGTGTGGCTTCACGTGCAAGCCTTGGACTGTGTGTAGACACGAAGACACCCACCCACCCTCTTATGCTTAAAAATGAGGATGCAGGACACACGGATATTCTCGAGAAAAGCTTCTTGGAATTCCTCCAGTTTAAGCAGGGGAGGGGTTTATATGACACTAATGGCAGCAGGAAGGGGAAAGATTTGGAGGGGATAACTAGGCATGGCGATAGGCTGATTATGAGCTGTCCATCACAGTGATGTCACGGAATTTCCCCCAGAGGTGGAGATCACAGCCCACAGGACCGCCCCTGGGTTCCACCTGGGGCCATTTTGACATACATGTGCTCCAAGATGGGAGGCGGGGCTAGTCAGAGCTGCCTTTCCAGTTCTGGACCCAGGGAAATGGTAGGAGTGGCTAACAGCCACGCAGCCCCAAGGCGGGAGAAGGGGCGGCCTGTTGGGACTGTCTCCCTCAATGCCAAGCCAATGCCAAACAACCAGGGACTTTACCGGAAAAATTACAACAAATAAACACGACATTCAAACAATCATAAGGAACTACTTCCAGAACCTCTACTCACTAAAGAACAATAATTTTACAGAAATGGATCAACTCTTAGGAAAGTATAAACTACCCAAACTGAATCAAGAAGAAATAAACCAAATAAATAAACCAATAACTTACAGCAAGACACAGGGGGTAATCAAGAGCCTCCCAACAAAGAAAAGCGCAGTCCTGGATAGATTTGACAATGAATTATTTAAAACCTTTAGTGAGGAGTTAATACCAGTACGCCTCAAAGTCTTCTGTGAAATAGAAACAGAGGGAGAAATCCCAAACTCATTCTATGAAGCTAATATTATACTAATCCCCAAGCCAGGCAAAGATACAACAAAAAAGAGAACTACAGACGAATGAACACGAATGAACACAGATGCAAAGCAACTGGATAAATTATTAGCTAACAGGATCCAGAAACTGATCAAGAAAATTATACATCACAATCAAGTAGGCTTCATCCCACAGATAGAAGGATGGTTCAACATCCATAAATTGATTAATGTAATTCACCACATAAACAGAGCTAAAATCAAGAATCACATTGTTATCTCAGTCAATGCCCAAAAAGCCTTCGACAAAATAAAATATCCATACTTGTTAAAAGCTCTAGAGAGAACTGCAATAGAGGGAACATTCTTTAAAACAATAAAAGCCATATACAACAGACCAATGGCTAATATCATATTACATGAGGAGAAACAAAAACCATTCCCCCTAAACTCAGGAACAAGACAAGGATGCACACTCTCTCCATTTCTTTTCAACAGAGTGATGGAATCCCTAGCCATAGCAATGAGGCAAGAGGAGAGTATGAAAGGGATCCACATCGGCAAAGAAGAAATCAAACTATCCCTATTCATAGATGACATGATCTTATATAAGAAGGACCAAAAAAAAGTCAGTCCCAAAACTCCTAAACCTAATAAACCATTTTGGCAAAGTAGCAGGATACAAAATCAATCCACAAAAGTCAGCAGCTTTTCTGTACACCAGCAATGTACAAGCAGAAAAGGAAATTATGGAAATCATACCATTTACAATAGCTAAAAAAAGAATAAACTCCATAGGGATCAACCTAACTAAAGACATGAATGACATAATTAATGAGAACTATAAAAATCTAAAAAGGGAAACCAAAGAGGACACAAGAGGATGGAATGACCTCCCATGCTCATGGGTAGGCAGAATCAATATAGCAAAAAGGGCCATATTGCCCAAATTGTTATACAAATTCAATGCAATCCCCATCAAGATCCCAGCTACATTCTTCACTGAAATAGAGCAACTCATAAATTCATATGGAACAGCAAAAGACCTAGAATAGCAATTCTAGGCAAAAGAAGCAGTGCAGAAGGTATCACAATACCAGATTTCAAGCTCTATTATAGAGACATCATAACAAAAAACAGCCTGTTATTGGTATAAAAACAGACCTGAAGACCAATGGAATAGAAGACCCAGAAATGAAGCCGCATTCTTACAGTCAGCTGATATTTGACAAAGGAGCTAAAGACATACAATAGAAAAAACATAGCCTCTTCAACTACTGCTGCTGGGAAAACTGGGCAGCCACATGTAGAAAACTCAAAGTAGACCCTAGCCTATCACCATGCACCAAGATCAACTCAAAATGTGTCAAGGACCTCAACATCAGACCTGAATCTTTGAAACTACTGAAGGACAGAGTAGGAAAGACGCTAGAACTTATAGGCACAGGAAGGAACTTCCTGAATAGAGTCCCAGGGGCACAACAGATAGGGGAGAGTCTCAACAAATGGGACTACTTCAAAATAAAAAGTTTCTGCACAGCTGAAGTCATAGCCACCAAACTAGAAAGACAGCCAACCATATGAGAAAGAATCTTTACCAGCACAGCAACAAAGGCCTAATATCCTTCATCTACAGAGAATGTAAAAAACTAACCCTCTCCAAGTTCAGTAAACCAACTATTAAATGGGCAAAGGACCTAAAGAGAAAATTCACAAGAGAAGAGATAAACATGGCAAAGAAACATATGAGGAAATGTTCAACATCCCTGGCAGTAAAAGAAATTCTAATAAAAAGATACCACCTCACTCCAGTTAGAATGGCCTGTGCTCTGAACTCAGGCAACAACAAATGCTGGAGGGGGTGCAGGGAAAGAGGAACTCTTCTCCACTGTTGGTGGGAGTGCAATTTAGTACAAGTACTTTGGAGAACAGTATGGAGGGTCCTCAAAATCTCAACATAGACCTACCCTATGACCCAGCCATACCACTCCTAGGCATCTATCCTGAACAACAGGTCTCAGGATATCAAAAAGACATCCGCACATCCATGTTTATTGCTGCACAATTCAAGATAGCCAAAATATGGAAACAACACAGATGCCTCTCAACAGATCATTGGATCCAAAAAATATGGTACCTGTACACAATGGAGGACTACATAGCAATTAGAAAAAAATGAAATATTGATATTTGCAGGGAAATGGTCAGAACTTTAATAAATAATGTTGAGCAAGACAAGCCTAGAACACAGAGAACAAAGGGGCATGGTCTCCTTGATATATGACTGTTAACGTTGGGGGAGGGAGGACAGTAGAGACCAGGTCTGCGAAACAAATAAACTTCTTGTCAAATGGTATTTCCCACAGGTTTGGATCAGCGATCTGGCATTATGTAACTAAAACCAAACAACTACTAAAAATAAAAAGATCTAAAATAGACCTCTCACTGGATCACAAGAGCTCCAAAGCTTTGCATGAATGATCATATAATTCAAGGATAAGCAAACTCTATTGTTGACATTACATTTAAAGTTCTAGGTGAATTTCCTTTGGGGTATGCCACGTGGCTACTGTCTATATTTTTGGTACATTGTATTGTATACATGCCCTTCTGATCTAGGGAAGGGAAAGGAAAACGAGGGTAAGGGTAAGGGTAAGATATCACAAGAAATGTACACACTGCCCTATTATGTAACTGTACCCCTTTTGCACAACACCTTGTCAACAAAACTTAATTAATAAATAAAATTTTTTAAGAAGAAATACATTTGCAAGATCCAGTTGATGTTGGAAAATGATTTCGGTTTCACATAACACATTGCAGAACATCACATTCAGTGTCTCTGGGAGTGGTTTATGACTGGTTATGCTTTGTTCTGTGAAAGAAAGAGCCACAGAATTGATTACTTGATTTCTTGATTCATCCCTTCCTCCCTCCCTCCCTGTTTGCTTCCTTCCTTCCTTCTCCTTTTTTTTTTTTTTTTTTTGGCTTGTCCTGGGGCTTGAACTCACAGCCTGGGTGATGTTGCTGAGTTTATTTTTGCTTAAAGTTATCACTTTACCATTTGAGCCACAGCAACACTTCTAGCTTTTTTGTGAGTACTTTATTGGAGATGAGATTGTCATGCATTTTCCTGCCCTGTCTGGCTATGACCCAATCTTCATATCACAGCCTCCTGAGTAGCTTAGAATATACTTGTAGCCTTACTATCTATGATAATTTTGCCTATCTTGGATTCTAACATATTTTTGTTTTTCATCTATTTATGCAGAAAAAGTTTACTTGGTAGCTTACTGGGTGTAAATGCTGATATATATATATATATATATATATATATATATATATATATATATATATATATATATATATTACTACATTACTACATTTGCTCCATTACTACAGTTGCTCCATGGACCAGTAGAACAAGAGGAAGTCCTCTTGTTCTACTGGTCCATGGAGCAACTGTAGTAATGGCTGCATTTAACTGACTTTATTAAAGCAGAGTTTCTCTGTGGTCTTTTTAATGATCTCTAAGCTTTGTTGATATTTGTTATGCAAACATCTTCCCCTTGTTCCTAAGGTTTTTTTCTTACTATAGTTTCTCTGAGCCCTTTTATCACACTTCTGACAGCTATTAGTGTTGTAGAATTAGTCTGATGTCCATGAATTGTCAGAAATTATTACATTTCCATGAATAAAAAATTTCCCCTTTTCATTATTGATAGTTTTATTATTTATGTCTACATTTTATTTTAATACTTTTTGTCTTTATTGTTACTGGAAAGGGGACACTCGCATGACAAAGTGGCATAAGTTTAGACATCAGGTTCACTTTTTTGCTATGTAGGAATCTTTGGTTGTGGAAATTTTTGAGGTGGTTAGGCATTTGTGAAACCTGTTTTGTTTGTTTTACAGCAGAACTTAGGCCAAACCCCAGAGTTTCAGTCTGGCTTCCTTACCTCTTCTTGCTATTGTCAGAAGTAGGTAGGAAATTTTCTCTATAAGTCAGTGTGATAACATGGTAAAGGATTACTGTTCCTCTTTCCTGATTGTAAAATTATGTTTATTGAAAATCAGGGATGTTCAAAAATCTGATTGGTGTAACCTTAAGGAAAACATGAGGAGAGAAAGATGGTGCCGAAAGAATAGGGAGGCACCCCGACTCGCACCAACTGAATAGCCAGCTGGGAACTCCAACACCCAATACCCCATCAAGAACCCAGCAAAACCAGCATCCAGAAGCAGTGGAGAAAAGCAGGAAAACAAAAAGGAGCAAAGGAGAAGAACCAAAAACCTACACGGAGCCGGAGATTCACCTGGGCACCCTCCCCCCACCAGCCGACCCTGGCCCAAACAGGGTCAGGCTGGGAAAGGGGAACACGGCGATTGGCAGACAGGCTGCCACGAGCGCAGAATTCATATAGCGGGAGACCCCACGGACACAAGGCAGGGTGCGGACCAAGACACACACCGGCAGCGACGAGAAGTTTGGGTCCACACTGGGTTCGGACAAGGGAACCCAGCGTGGCAGAAAGAGGGAATGGGGAAGCCACCACGACACTTCGCCAACCCCTGAAAGGCCAACGGCTGCGCGGGACACACACACAAAGCAGCAAAAGTGAGACCCCCATTATCCCCTCCCCCAACGGGAGACCAGCTATCAGAGACCCAAGCCCGACAAAGAAGCTAGATCTCCCTCCCTCCCCCTCCCCACCCCTGAGGGAACAAAGAACCCCCAAATCAGGCGGGAAGCTCCAATCAGGCGCTGGGAAGCCAGTTTATCAGGGGAAGGGTGGAACAGCCCCAAGCCCCCACAGGTTCCTGAACTGGCAGAACCGGCCCCGCCCACTTCCCAACAGGGGCTGGGGGACGGCTGGCAGGGCAAGCCCCACCCGAGGCGCCTGGACCTCGCAGACTCTTACAACTAAAATCACAGGCACTGGTGGGCAATACCAGCCCAGCAGGGTCACCTGAGCCTGATCATGTCCCCCCCCCTCGCAGCGGAGGCGAGGTCTGAGGGTACCAAGCCACACCCGGACAGTTGATCCCACTGGGCCCCACACATACCGCCTCCCCCAACGGACTCGCGGGAGGGTGCAAGCACAACCCAACAACCCAGGACTTGCTCTGGGAGGCATATCCCGCTAAAGTGCATGTTGTAGTGGACAACAGCACACAGGAGGGCAGGAGCCCTGGCGACAGTGCCCGCTCTGGTAGGCGTACTCTGCACTGGTGGGCGGGGCCACAGCGGCAGCACCTGCTGCCATAGATACGCCTACACAGGAGGGAGGAAAGAGCTACAAAACCTGAGAAGCCATCCACAGATTTCCAGATGTGCAAATCACAAAGAAACATAACTCAGTTCATCAAAGGACAAGCCAACTCGCCAGCTCCAAAAAGCAGCACGACTGAAGAGGAGATGGAGACTAAAAAAGCAAATGAGGCCATGTTAACAGGAATGATCGAAAGAGTCAGAAATGAAATTAGAAAACAATTCCAAGAGTTTAGAGCAGAAATCTGGAAGGACACCCAGGAAGCCAAGAAAGAAATGGAAGCAAAAATGGATACAATGCAATCCTCATTTAAAGAAATGGAAGCAAAAATGGATACAATGCAAGCCGCCTTTAAAGAAAATCTCCACATCCTGAGAATTGAAATGCATGACAAAATAGATTTAAAATACAACTCTTTAAAGGAAGAAATTTCCACAATCAGAGCTGATCTGACAACCATAAATAGCTCTCTGACATCCATAAACTCCGCAATTGAAACCATAACACAAAGAGTGGACCATATAGAATTCAGAATCTCTCACCTGGACGATGAAGCAGCTGACAACAACCAGAAAATGACCACACTCCAAGAAAAGGTGAAGCTTCAGGGAAGAATAATCCAGGAACTAATGGACAAAGACAAGAGATATAATCTGTGCATAATTGGAATAGAAGAAGGAGCCGAATATCAGAACAGAGGGCTTAATCATGTTCTCAATAAAGTTATTGCAGAAAACTTCCCCAATCTCACAGGGGACCCCATCCAGGTAACCGAAGCCTATAGGACACCTGGCAGGCCAGACCCCAGGAAAATCACCCCAAGGCACATAATATTCAAGACTTCAGACCTCAAGATTAAAGAGCAAATTCTGAATTCAGCCAAAGCGAAGAAGGAAACTTTTTTCAATGGGAAGAGGATTCGAATAACATCCGACTTATCCACACAAACTTACCAAGCTCGAAGTGAGTGGAAGAACACCATCCAAGTACTTCAGAATAACAATTTACAACCTCGGATCAAATATCCAGCGAAATTGAAGTTCACATTCGAAGGGAGAACCAGATCTTTACACACCAAAGAGGAGCTAAAGGAGTATGTGAATAAAAAACCAGCCCTACAGCGAATATTAAGAGGGGAACCTCACCCAACAGAGATCGTAAAAGACACACAGACAGAATCAGAAAGAAACTTCAATAGCCAAAGTCCAGCAGAAAGACCAGCTCACTAAAGACAAGCAGAAAAAAACAAAAGAGGAAAAAACAGCCCAACAAGAAAATGGAAGGAGAAAAAACACCCTTCTCCTTGATCTCTTTAAATATAAAAGGCTTAAACTCCCCGATTAAGAGGAACAGACTGGCAGAATGTATTCGCAAACAAAAAGTTGACATCTGCTGTCTACAAGAGACCCACCTTACAGCAAGGGACAAAAACAGGCTTCAAATGAAAGGATGGAGCAAGATCTACCAAGCAAATGCACCCACCAAAACGGCAGGTGTAGCCATTCTGATCTCAGACAAGCTGGACTTCTCTTTAAAGTCCACTCAAAAAGACAAAGAAGGACACTACATATTAATACAAGGAAAAATCCAGAATCAAGAAATCACGGTGATAAATGTATACTCACAAAACAAAAGAGGCCCGACATATGTCAAGCAAATTCTCACAGAATTGCAGAGCAAGATAGACGCAAACACAATCATAGTGGGTGACTTTAATACTCCACTCTCTCCAAGAGACAGATCCAACACCCAGAGGATTAGTAAGGGAGCTGAGGACCTAAATAACACCATTTCCCAAATGGATCTAACAGACCTATATAGAACCTTTCACCCTACAGAGACCCAATACACCTTCTTTTCAGCAGCCCATGGATCATATTCCAAAATAGACCACGTCATAGCCCACACAAAGAACGTCAGCAAATACAAAAGTATTGACGTCATCCCATGTATTATATCTGATCACAGTGGATTAAAGGTAACCCTCAACAACAAAGGAAACCACAGACACTATGCACACTCTTGGAGGCTAAACCCCATGCTGCTATCCAACACTTGGGCCACAGACCAAATTAAAGATGAAATCAACGAATTCATAAGCCACAATTACAAAGAAAACACATCACAAAGAAACCTATGGGACACAGCTAAGGCAGTACTGAGGGGCAAGATCATTGCACTCAGCACCCACATTAAAAGAATGGAAGCAGAGCAGGTGAATACCCTCACAGTGAAACTAAAACAACTGGAGAAACAAGAAATGACAGAATCTAAAACGACTAGGAGGGGAGAGATCACAAAGATTAAAGAAGAGAAAAATCTGATTGAAAATAGAAAGACCATTCAACAAATAAATAAGACTAAAAGCTGGTTCTTTGAGAAAATAAACAAAATTGACAGACCCCTTGCAAGACTTACAAAAAAAAAAAAAGAAGAGAAGAGACTCATATACGTAAAATCAGGGACTCCACCGGAAAAATTACAAGTACACACGATATTCAAACAATCATAAGGAGCTATTTCCAAAACCTCTACTCAGCAAAAAACAATAATTTTACAGAAATGGATCAATTCTTAGAGAAGTACAAACTGCCCAAACTGAACCAAGAAGAAA
Organism: Perognathus longimembris pacificus; assembly: GCF_023159225.1. Lineage (NCBI taxonomy): Eukaryota > Metazoa > Chordata > Mammalia > Rodentia > Heteromyidae > Perognathus > Perognathus longimembris. The sequence continues at coordinate 17,094,729 of NC_063175.1, read as the reverse complement.
TAAATCAACTAAATAAACCAATAACTTACGGTGAGCTACAGGAGGTAATCAAGAACCTCCCTACTAAGAAAAGCCCAGGCTCAGATGGATTCACCAACGAATTCTACAAAACCTTTAGTGAGGAGCTAATTCCAATACTCCTCAAACTCTTCCGCGAAATAGAAACAGAGGCAGAAATCCCAAACTCATTCTACGAAGCTAATATCATACTCATTCCCAAACCAGGCAAAGACCCAACAAAAAAAGAGAACTACAGACTAATATCACTAATGAACACAGACGCAAAGCTCCTCAATAAAATATTAGCTAACAGGATCCAGAAACTGATCAAGAAAATCATACATCACGACCAAGTAGGCTTCATCCCTCAGTCACAAGGATGGTTCAACATCCGTAAATCAATCAACGTAATTCACCATATAAACAGATCTAAAATCAAGAATCACATTGTTATCTCAGTCGATGCCCAAAAAGCCTTTCACAAAATACAACATCCATGCCTATTAAAAGCTTTGGAGAGAACAGGAATACATGGAACATTCCTCAAAACAATAAAAGCCATATACAACAGACCAACTGCTAATATCATATTAAATGGAGAGAAACTTAAATCATTCCCCCTAAACTCAGGAACAAGACAAGGATGCCCACTCTACCCACTTCTGTTCAACATAGTGCTGGAATCCCTAGCCATAGCAATAAGGCAAGAGGAGGACATCAAAGGGATCCACATCTGCAAGGAAGAAATCAAGTTATCCCTATTCGCACATCACATGATCTTATATCTGAAGGACCCAAAAAACTCAGTACCCAAACTCCTACAACTAATAAACCAATTTGGCAAAGTAGCAGGATACAAAATCAATCTACAAAAGTCAGCAGCTTTTCTGTACACCAGCAATAGACAAACAGAAAATGAAATTAAGGAAACAACTCCATTTACAGTAGCCAAAAAAAGAATAAAGTACCTAGGGATCAACTAACCAAGGATGTAACGGACGCATTTGATGAGAACTATAAAAATCTAATAAGGGAAATCAAAGAAGACACAAGGAGATGGAAAGACCTCCCATGCTCATGGGGAGGCAGAATCAATATAGTGAAAATGGCCATAATGCCCAAATTGTTATACAAATTCAATGCAATCCCTATCAAAATCCCAGCCACATTCGTCACTGAAATAGTGAAAGCAATCCATAAATTCATATGGAACAGCAAAAGACCTAGAATAGCCAAAGCAATTCTAGGCAAAAAAAAAAAAAAAAAAAAAAATAGCGCAGGAGGTATCACAATACCAGACTTCAAGCTCTACTACAAGGTCATCATAACAAAAACAGCATGGTATTGGTATAAAAAGAGATTGGAAGACCAGTGGATTAGAATTGAAGACCCAGAAATAAAACCGCACTCTTACAGCCAACTGATATTCGAAAAAGGAGCTAAAGACATACAATGGAAAAAACATAGCCTCTTCAACTACTGGTGCTGGGAGAACTGGGCAGCCATATGCAGAAAAGTCAAAGTAGACCCAAGCCTATCACCATGCACCAAGATCAACTCAAAATGGATCAAGGACCTCAACTTCAGACCTGAATCCTTGAAACTACTGAAGGACAGAGTAGGAAAGACACTAGAACTTATAGGCACAGGAAGGAACTTCCTGAATATAGTCCTAGGGGCACAACAAATAGGGGAAAGACTCAACAAATGGGACTACTACAAATTAAAAAGTTTCTGCACAGCTAAGGTCATAGCCACCAAAATAGAAAGACAGCCAACGATATGGGAAAGGATATTTACCAGCACAGCAACAGACGAAGGCCTGATATCGGTCATCTACAGAGAACTCAAAAAACTAAGCCCCTCCAAGCCCAATAAACCTATTAGGAAATGGGCAAAGGAGCTAAAGAGAGACTTCACAAGAGAAGATATAAAAATGGCAAAGAAACACATGAGGAAATGCTCAACATCCCTGCTAGTAAAGGAAATGCAAATAAAAACAACCCTGAGATACCACCTCACCCCAGTTAGAATGGCCTATACTCTGAACTCAGGAAACAACAAATGCTGGAGGGGCTGTGGGGAAAGAGGAACCCTTCTCAATTGTTAGTGGGAGTGCAAATTCGTACAACCACTTTGGAGAACAGTATGGAGGTTTCTCAAAAAGCTCAATATAGACCTACCCTATGACCCAGCCATACCACTCCTAGGCATCTCTCCTAAACAGCAAATCCAAGATATCAAAAAGACATTTCTACTTCCATGTTTATCGTGGCACAATTCACAATAGCCAAAATATGGAAATAACCCAGATGCCCCTCCACAGACGAATGGATCCAAAAACTATGGTACTTATACACAATGGAATACTACATAGCGATTAGGAATAGTGAAATATTGTTATTCGCAGGGAAATGGTCAGAACTCGAACAAATAATGTTGAGTGAGACAAGCCTAGAACACAGGAAACAAAGGGGCATGATCTCCCTGATATATGACTTTTAACAAAGGGAGACGGAGAGACAGTAGAGACCAAGTCTGTGAACACTGTATATGTGCTTGATACATTGTATATTGCATATGTGTCTACCTGACCTAGACAAGGGATGGAAAATCAGGTTGTAAGATATCACAAGAAATGTACACACTGCCCTACTATGTAACTGCACCCTCTTTGCACAACACCTTGTAAAAAATTTATGTTCAATTAATAAAAAAAATGAAATATAAACACAAACTCATTCATCTCCAGCTTACACTAAGATTTTCTCCTGTCATGTTAATATATAGATTTCTGTGTTACTTGCTTTTTACAAGCGGTTCTATTTTAAGGGGAATCTTTTCTTTTTTTCTCAATATTATTTTATAACAGTGGAATAAGAAAAAAAAAAAGGAAAACATGAGATTCAAACTCTCTGTGATTGCAATTCAATGCAAACTATTTATCTAAACTTAGGCCATGAGCTCAAGATTTCTTTTTCTAGTTTTAAAGTATATGTGAAAGTCATAGGTTCATTCCAAGGGTTCACTACCAAAGCCCTCCAAAGCCTTCATCGGGGCCCATAGGCCCCCCCAAGGGCTTCATCAAGGCCCATAAGCCCCCTAAATGTTTCACCAGGACCCAAAGGCCCCCCATAGACTTCATCAGGTCCTGTAGTCCCCCCAAAGGCTTCATTGTGGCCCGTAGACCCCTCAAAGGCTTCACCAGGGCCTGTAGGCCCCCCAAAGGTTTCATCGGGGCCCAATTGCCACCCAAAGGCTTCACCGGGGATCGTATGCCCCCCAAAGACTTCACCAAGGCCTGTAGGCTCCCAAATGCTTCACTGATGCCTTAGGCTTCCCTGCACCTTGATTGAGCCATACCTGAATCCCACATCTCCCTCATGCCCAACCCAACCCCGAGTCCACCCCACAATGCCCTGCGTGGGCCCAGGGTGGGTGGGGAAACTGAGGCCTGCTCTCTCCTCCCCGCAGAACCCACCAGGAAGCCTGGCTCCAGTGAGTTCCTCCCCTATGTGGAGGCCCAGGGGGTTGGAGGCCTGGTTGGAAGCAGCCAATGGGTGAGAGGGGGACAATTGGTAAACTGAGGCCTCCTCTTCCTCCTCCTCCCCCCCCCACAGGCCTCTACTCACAGCTGCCTGACCCACCCCAGCTGGCAGCCCTGGACCATGGTGGCGGAGGAGGAGGAGGCTATAAGTGAGGCAGGAACCCCAGGGTGGTGATGGAGGCCAAGATGGGAAGCTTGGGAATGGAGGCTGAGATGGGAGGAGAGAGGGTGGAGGCCCAGGTGGGAGGCTGTGTTTCCAGCCTGTGGGCCTCAGCAAAGCCTTTGCCCCTCTGCCCCTCTGAGTAACCCTGAAGTCTGGAGCCAATAACCACGCCCCTAGTAACCATCAACCATGCCGCACATGCGCAGTGGACTTCCAGGCACCCATCCGGTGCATGTGCATTGCACTTGAGGCACCCATCTTGCCCCTGGCTTCCAGCAAAGAAGCCCAGGCAACCTGAGACCAAAAAGGGGCTAGTCCTTGGCCTGAGTGATGGCACATGCATCCATCCAAGGACTGGAGGGTGGGGCCTCGAGGTGATGGACAGCCATGCCGTCCCTACAATGTCATGAGGGCAGGGCCTCAGCCTGAATGACAGCCCAAGCATCCATACATGGGTTAGTGGGCGGGGTCCTGCTTCTTCCATCCATCCTCGAAGGGGGCGGGCCTTAAAGCTGACAGGCACCTGGGTCCTTCCACCTCACCAGAAGTAGGGAATCACTGGAAGTGACACAGAGGGAAAAGCTGATTGTCAGATGCTTTGGGGAGGCAAAACTGGCTGCCCACCAGAAGTGCCAGTCCTTGGGGGAGGGACCAAGGTCGTATCCTAGCTACCCAGCAGAAGTGGGAGGCATTGGGGAGTGGGAGGAAGCCTTTATCCTGGATACCAACCGGAAGTCACAGTCATTGGGGGAGGGAAGGGTCCTGTATACTGGATACCAACCAGAAGAGGCCAGTCTGCATATGGAGAGGGCGTGGCCTACCAGTTTCCCAGAGACTCATGGAGCATGACAAGATGGGGAAGCAGGACCAGCTCCATATCCTAGTGACTCAACCGGAAGTGGCTGGTGGATTGCTGGAAGTGTGGAGTGAGTAGGGTGGGCGGGATGAATGTAGTCTCCTGGCCACCCATCGAAAGTGGACTTGGTGGGGTGAGGTGGTATCTGGGTCTCACTCCTGACCTGAGTTCTAGGCCCTGAAGCCCAGGCTGTGGGTCCAAGGCCTAGGCTGTGGGCTCAAGGCCCAGGCTGTGGGTTCGAGGCCCAGGCTGGGGGTTTGAGGCCCAGGCTCTGAGGCATTGCCTGAGATTTTGAGACCTGTGCTCAGGATTCAAGGCCCAGGCACTGAGGCTCAGGCTGCAGGTTCCAGGCCCAGGCCCTGAGGCCCAGCCTGGGGGTTCGAGCCCCAGCCTGGGGGTTCAAGGCCCAGCCTCTGAGGCCCAGGCTGTGGTTAGAGGCCCAGGCTGGGGGTTTGAGGCCCAGGCCTGGGAAACAGAAGCCAACAGCCCAGGAGGGGAAGTCAAGGCACAGGTCCACCAGGGACACTGAGGCCTTGATGGAGGGAGATACGGGGACAGAGCAGGGTGCTCCTGCGGGCTGTGCCCTGTAGGGGTAAAGGCGGTTTTGGGGTGCTGGTCGCTCAGTGATGTCAGGGTGGGTGTGGGGTTGTGTGGTGTGGTGTGGCTGGGTAACCTTGGGGAGAGGGTGTATGGATCTTTTCAGGAGCCCAGGGACAACACAGGGGTCTCCAGGGAGAGTTTGGAGTCAGGGATACCCCTGTCTCACCCCTCCCAGGTGACCCTTGAGCCCCCTCCCACACACAGATGGTTCACGGAGGGTCACACACACAAAATGAAGAGGAGTAGGAGAAGGAGGCGGCCCGGCCAGTCCTGCTGGGCATCTAGCTTGGGGCCCAGGGTGTGTGGTATGGCGAGGGGTGGGGGAAAGCCATCTGTCTGTCTGTATTTCTATGTGTCTGTCTCCATCTCTGCTTTTCTGTCTGTCTCCCTGTCTGTGTCTGTCTGTCTGTGTCTGTCTGCCTCCCTGTCTGTCTATGTGTCTGTATCCCTCTCTGGCTGTGTGTCTGTCTGTCCACTTCTTGGTTTATGTGTCTGTCTGTCGCTCTATTTGTCTTCCTATCCATCTGTCTGTGTGTGTCCATCTGTCTGTCTATGTCTGTCTGTCTCTCTATATGTCTGTCTGCCTGTGTGTCTGTGTATGTGTGTCCATATCCCTTTCTCCATATCTGTCTGCATGTCTGTGTGTTTTCCTGTCTCCTTGTCTGTCTGCCTGTGTGCCTGTCTATGTGTCTGTCTGTCTGTCTATGTGTTTATTTGTGTGTCTGTGTGTCTGTCAGCCTCTTTGTCTGTGTCCGTCTGTCTGTCCATCTCCCCATATGTCTACGTGTCTGTCTCCCTGCCTGTCTGTCCATCTGTCCCCATCTCCGGTCCCACCCCTCTCCCACTAGGTCTTGGGGATCCCTCACACCTGGGATTTCGGGTGCTCCAAAGTGGAGGACAGGGTCAGTTGGAGGTCTGTGAATCCCAGGACTTGAGTTCCAGGCTTAGGCCCCCAGTTGAAGGCCCAGGCCTCATGTTCAAGGCCCAAGCCCCCAGATTGAGGCCCAAGTCCACAGTTCCAGGCCCATGCCCCCACTCCAGTTCAAGACCCAGGCCCCAAGTTCAAGGCCCAGGCCTCGTGTTCAAGGCCCAACCACCCAGCTTGAGGCCCAGGTCCACAGTTCCAGGCCCCACCCCAGTTCAAGGCCCAGGGCCCCAGTCAAGGCCCAGGCCCCAAGCTGGAGGCCCAGGACCTCAGTTCAAGGCTCAGGCTCCCACTTCTAGACCTGGGCTACCAGTTTGAGGCCCAGGATCCAAGTTCAAGGTCCAGGCCCAGAGTTCAATACCCAGGCACCCAGTTGAAGGCCCAGGACCCATGTTCAAGCTCCAGGTCCCCAGTTCAAGGCCCAGGTCTCCAGTTCCAGGCCCAAGGCCCAGTTCAAGGCCCAGGCCCCCAGTTTTAGTCTTAAGCCCCCAGTTCAAGGCCATGGCCCCCAGTTCTAGGCCCAGGCCCTCAGTTTGAGGCTCAGGCCCCCAGTTCTGTGCCCAGGCCACCAGTTTGAGGCCCAGGACCTGAGTTCAAGGCCCAGGTCCCAGTTGAAGGCCCTGGCCCCAGTTGAAGGCCCAGGCCCCGTGTTCAAGGCCCGGGTCCTCAGGTCTATGCTTAAGCCCCTAGTTCCAGGCCCAAGCCCCCAGTTTGAGGTCCAGGCCCTAAGTTCCAGGCCCAGGCCCCCAGTTCAAGGCCGGGGTCCCCAGTTCTAGGCTTAAGCCCCCAGTTCAAGGCCCAGGCCCCCAGTTGAAGGCTCAGGCCCCCAATTCAAGGCCCAGACCCCAAATTTGAGTCCCAAGCCCAAAGTTGAAGGCTTAGGCACCCAGTTTGAGGCCCAGACCCCCAGTTGAAGGCTTAGGCCCCTAGTTTAAGGCCTAAGCCCCCAGTTAGAGGCCCAGGCCTCCAGTTCAAGGTCCAGGCCCTCAGTTCAAGGTCCAGGCCCCAAATTCCAGGCCAAGGCCCTCAGTTCAAGGCTCAGGACCCCAGTTCTGGGCCCAGGCCCCCAGTTGAAGGCCCAGGCCCCATGTTCAAGGCCCAGGTCCCTCGTTCTAGGCTTAAGCACCAGTTTAAGGCCCAGGCCCCAAGTTCCAGGCCAACCCCCCAGTTCAAGGCTCAGGCCCCCAGTTCTGGGCCCAGGACCCCAGTTGAAGGCCCAGGCCCTGTGTTCAAGGCCCAGGTCCCCAGTTCTAGGCTTAAGCACCAGTTCCAGGCCCAGGCCCCAAGTTTGAGGTCCAGGCCCCCAGTTCAAGGCCCAGGTCCCCAGTTCTAGGCTAAAGCCCCCAGTTTCAGGCCCAGGCCCCCAGTTCAAGGCCCAAGCTTTGAGTTCAAGGCTCAGGCCACCAGTTCCAGGCTCTGGCCCCCTCGTTCTGGGCCTAGGCCACCAGTTTGAGGCCCAGAATCTGAGTTCAAGGCCCAGGCCTCATATTCAAGGCCCAGGACCCCCAGTTCAAGGTCCAGGCCCTCAGTTCAAGGCCCAGGCCCCGAGTTCCAGACCCAGGCCCCCAGTTCAATGCTTAAGCTGCAGTTGGAGGTCCAGGCCCCCAGTTGAATTCCCAGGCACCATTTAAGGCTTAGGCACCAAGTTTGAGGCCCAGGCCCTGAGTTCCAGGCCCAGGCTCTGAGTTCAAGGCCCAGGCCCCCATTTCTAGGCTTAGGCCCCCAATTCAAGGCTTAGGCTCCCAGTGCAAGGCCTAGGCTCTGAGTTCAAGGCCAAGGCCCCCAGTTCAAGCCCGGGATGTGAGTTTGAGGCCCAGGCCTCTCTGGTACATTGAGACAGGGCCTGGACCTGGTCCTGTCTCCTTCCCAGGCCATGGGACCTTCATGTCTGCATTTGGCATGGGGTGTGTGAGCACTGTGGTCAGAGTCTACCCTCACCTCGGGTCCCCAGTGGGTGTGAACCTGTCCCTGGGTGTCAGCCAGGGCTGTGGCAGAAGCCATGCCCTCCTCCTCCTCCTGAATCCCCTGGGCCTGGCAAACAGAGGCAAGCTACAGGAGAGGAAGTCAAGGCAGAGGTCTGGGAAGGACTGCAATGGCGGCCATGGGGCCCCCTGGCCTGCTGCTCCTGGTGGCCATACAATGCTGGGTGCCACCCAGTGTGGGTGAGGGGGTTTCTGGTGCTGGGCACTGGGGATTTCGGGGGGGTTGGGGAATGGGGTGTGTCTCACCTCCTCCCTCCCCTCTGTCTGGGTGACTCCTCACACCCAACCCCCAGAGGTCATCCGGCCCATGGGGGGAGAAGGACTTGCACAAAAGGCAGAGTCATGGAGGACGCTGCCCAGCAGGTCCTGGTAGGGGGTTGGGGGGGTGACGGTGAGTCAGTCCCTCTGTCTGTCTGTCTGTCCATCTGTCATCTGTCTGTCTCCTTCCCTGTCTGTACTTCTGTCTGTCTGTCTCCTTCCCTGTATCCCTGTCTGTCTCTCTGTCTGTCTATCGGTCTGCCTATCTCCCTGTCCATCTCTATGTCTGTCTCTCCTCTCTGTTTCTCTGTTTGCCTGTGTGTCTGTCTGTCTCTCTGTGTATCTGTGTGTCTCCTTGTCCATCTCTCTATATTGTCTTTCATCTGTGTGTCTCCCTGTCTGTGTGTCTCTGTGTCTGTCTGTCTGTCTCTCCATCTGTCTGTGTGTCTCTCTCTGTTTGTGTGTTTGTCTGTGTCTCTCTCTGTCTGATGGTCGATCTGTCTCTTTGTGTCTGTCTGTCTGGCTGTGTCTGTCTGTGTATGTGTCTGTCAGCCTGTCTGTCTCCCTGTCTGTCTGTGTGTCTGTCCGTCTGTGTGTGCGTTTGTCTCTCTGTCTGCCCATCTGTCTGTCTCTCATTTGTGTGTCTCCATGTCTGTCTGTCTTTCTGCCTGTTTCTCTCTTTATATTCCCCTGTCTTTGCTATGCCTTTGTCTGTTTGTCTGTTCCTCTGTGTTCTTCTGTGTCTGTGTGTTTGTCCACCTGTCCCTCCATCTTGACTCTTTGTCTCTGTTTTTCTGCATCTGCTTGTGTCTCTGTCTGTCTCCATGTATCATTCTCACCATGTCTATCTACCTCCTCTGTCTGTGTGTTCTTGTCTGTTGTCTGTCTATCTACCTCATCCCCCATCGGAGCTGACTTGGTTTCCTTAGTTTTCGGTGGTCTCAGGCCTGGCCGGTCCCTGATGGCCTCTCCCTCCTCTTCCCCTTCCACCACCTCCTCCCTCCCTAACTCACCTCACCATCCACCCCCCCACAAGCAGGCACAGAAGACTCTGACCTTGCCAACACCCTGCATGACCCTGGGATGCCCCTCCCCTTGACCCCCACGACTTCCTATCCGGATCACACCACAGGTGGAGGTCAGTGAGGCTCGAGCCCTAGGGACCCCAGCTCATCCCAGGTGGGAAGGGAGGGAGGGAAGGAGGGAGAAAGGGAGGGAGGGAGGGCAGTAGGAATGGAGGGAGGGAAGGAAGGAAGGAGGAAAGGAGGAAGGGAGGGAAGAAAGGAAGGAAGGAGGGAGAGAGGGAAGGAAGGAAGGAGGGAAGGAGGGAGGGAGGGAGATAGGGAAAGAAGGAAGGAGGGAGGGAGAGAAGGAGGATTGGAAGGAGGGAGGGAGGGAGGGAGGGAAGATTGAGGTAGAAGGCCGAGGATGATGTGGAAGCCCTGGGTATGGAGGTCAGGGTGTGGAGGCCAGGCTGAACCCCCATTTCCTCTGCCCACAGGTGGAGGTGGCGATGGAGGCCTCAGTTCCAGAGCTTATCATGGTAGTTAGGGGGGTTGGGGAGCCCAGGGATGGTGCGAAGGCCCAAGATGTGGAGGCTGAGTTGGCCCCATATCCTCTGCCCCAAGGTGGAAGCAGTGGTGGAAACAACAGCTCCAGAGGCTTAGGCGGTATGTCAGGGGGAGGCCGGGGAGGGTGTGGAGGCCAAGCAGGTAGAGGCCCAGGTTATGGAGGCCGGGCTGACCACTGTATCCTCTGCCCCCAGGTGGAGGCGGTGAAGGAGGCTGGGGCTCTGGAGGCTCATGTGGTAGGTTGGGGTGGGAAGGCTGGGCATGGGGAGGATCAGGTGGTGGAGACCAAGGATGTGGGGGCCCAGGATGGGGAGGCCAGTGGTGAATCCCGTGCCCTCTGCACACAGATGGATGTGGTAATGGACGCCTTGTCTGCAAATGCTGACCTGGTAAATAGGGGTGGAGGCCAAGAAGGTTGTGGAGGCTGGGGATATGGAGCCTGGGATGTGGAGGCCCAGGATGGGGAGGCCAGGGGTTTACCTCATCTCTTCTGCGCACAGGTGTAGGTGGTCACAGACTCCATGGCTGCAAATGCCAACCCAGTTAATAGGGGGAGGGAGGCCATGAAGTGGAGGCCAGGGGTTATGAGGAGGCCATGATGTGGAGGCCCAGGGTATGGAGCCTGGGTTGGCTCCAGTGTCCTCTTCTCACAGGTCGAGGTGGTGATGGAGGCCAGGACTCTGAAGGCAAAGTCAGTAGGTAGGGGGGAGGCTGGGATGTGGAGGCCGGGAAGTGGAGGCTGAGATATGGACGCCCAGGGATGTGGATGCCTGAGGCTGATGGCATTTCCTCTGCCTCCAGGTGGGGGCAATTGGTGTACCAACAACAGTTCCAATGGCTCAGGAGATAGGTGTGGGGAAGGGAGGGCGGGATGTGGAGGCCCAGGGTGTGGAGGCCCAGGGTGTGAAGGGCTGACCCTGTGTCCTCCAAACACAAGTGGAGGCTGGGAATCCAAAGGCAAAGACGGTAGGTACTGGGGGGGTCAGGAAGATATGGAGGCTGGGATGTGGAGGCTCAGGATATGGAGGCTGGGCTGACTCTCTGTCCCCGTCCTTGCTTCAAGGCAGCCTTGTGGCGGAGATCGTCACCCTATCACCTCCATGGTGGTCCTGGCATTGGCCAGCGTCGGCTTCAACTACTTCCAGTGGGGATGCCATGTGTCAGGGTCGACACCACACATGAGTTCCTAGAGGGAAGGTGGGTGGGGTCAGGTGTCGGGAGTCATGTGGCATCCATGCTGACAGCCTGAGCGTTCATAGAAGACTGTGGGGGCAGGGACTTGGGCTGACTGACAGCCTGTGAGTCCATACAATGACCAGGGGGTAGGCCACTGTGGTGATGGACACCATGCGTGTCCACACAAGGCAGAGGGGAGGGGCCTGCAGATAACTGACAGCCCCTGAGTCCACCCAGTGGCAAGTGGGAGGGGCCTGCAGGTGACTGAAAGCCTATGCTTCCACACATGGACTGCTAGGTGGGGCCCCATGTAGATGGGCAGCCTGGTCTCCCTGACCAGAAGTGGGCGTGGCCTGGAGCGGATACACCCCTTCTTCCCCCACCCTTCTGTTTATCATCCTCTGGTAGGGGACAGGGCATCCCAGTGATGGGAGCTGGGGGTGGACATGGCCTTGATGGGGTTACACAGCCCTGCTCTTCCAGTAGCAGGCAGGGCTTCCGGCCTCCCTCTGCTGGCCCTTTTCCAGGAGGGCGCTGGAAGGGACTGGACCTGAGGATAACTGACCCTCCCTCCTTGTTGTTCTCATGTGCAGTTAGAATATCACTTTTTAAAAAACTCATTTATTAATTAAAATTTTTAACAAGGTGTTGTACAAAAGGGGTACAGTTACGTAATAGGTCAGTGTGTACATTTCTTATGATATCTTACACCCTGTTTTTCTTTCCCTTCCCTACATCAGGTAGACATATATACATTACACAGTGTACCAAAATCATATACAGTAGCCACGTGGCATATGCCAAAGGTAATTCACCTTGGACTTTAAATGTAACGTCAACAATAGAGTTTCCTTATCCTTGTCTTATATGATCATACATATATAGCTTTTGAGCTATTGTGATCCACTGAGAGGTCTATTTTATACCTTTTTATGTTGAGTAGTTTGGTTTTAGTTACATAATGTAGGGTCGCTGACCCAAACCTGTGGGAAATGCCATTTGACAAGAAGTGTTTTGTTTCGCAGACCTGGTTTCTACTGCCCCCCACCTTAACAGTCATTATCAAGGAGACCATGCCCCTTTGTTCTCTGTGTTCTAGGCTTGTTTCCCTCAACATTATTTGTTTAAGTTCTGACCATTTCCTTGCGAATACCAATATTTTATTGTTTCTAACAGGTATATACTATTCCACTGTGTATAGGTACCACATTTTTGGATTCATTCATCTGTAGAGGGGCATTTGGGTTGTTTCCATATTTTGGCTATCTTGAATTGTGCAGCAATAAACATGGATGTGCAGATGTCTTTTTGATATCCTGAGACCTGTTGTTCAGGATAGATGCCTAGGAGTGGTATGGCTGGGTCATAGGGTAGGTCTATGTTGAGCATTTTGAGGAACCACCATACTGTTCTCCAAAGTGGTTGTACTAATTTGCACTCCCACCAACAGTGGAGAAGGTTTCCTCTTTCCCTGCATCCCCTCCAGCATTTGTTGTTGGCTGATTTCAGAGTATAGGCCATTTTAACTGGAGTGTGGTAGTATCTAAGGGTTGTTTTTATTTGCATTTCCTTTACTGCCAGGGATGTTGAACATTTCTTCCTATGTTTCTTTGCCATTTTTACCTCTTCTCCAGTGAAGTCTCTCTTTAGCTCCTTTGCTCCATTATTTTGCTTTGCTTATTGTTCTATTTTCTTTTACTTTTCCTCATTTTGGTTTTTTAACCTTAATTTGCTCATTTTCTTTTTTTTTAACTTATTCTATTTTACTTCATTTCCCTTTATTTTCCTTTATTTCATCTTGATATGTTTAATTTTATTTTAACTCATTTTATATTTTTGTTTTATCTTTGTATGCTTTGTTTTATTTTACTTTATTTTATTTCATTTCCCCTTATTTTTCTTTCATTTTCCTTTACTCCATCCTGATTTATTATTTTATCTTATTTTTATTTCATTTTATTTCATTTTATCTGCTCTCCTTCCTAGCCCTGGAAGTCTTCCAGAACAGATGCCAAGTCCTAAGTACCAAAGAGCAAGCGTCCTGGAATCTTCCAGAACTGTGCTTGGCCCAGGGCATTTCTCCTTTGGAACATTCTCCATCATTCTCACCATCACCATCATCATCACCATCATCATCAGTACAGAGTCACCTCATTATATGGGATACCAGGGCTGATGTGACAGATGGATGGACAGACAGCAAGGCCAAGACAGAGACAGACTGACACAGAGACAGACAGACAAGGAGAAAGACTGACCCAGAGCCACAGATACAGACAAGGAGACAAGCAAACTCACAGGTAGACAGACACACAGACAGAGAGGCAGACAAGGAGACAGACAGACTCACAGGTAGACAGACACATAGACAGACAGACATATACACAGACAGGTAGACAAGACAGAAAGACAAACTCACAGCTAGACACAGACAGACAGGGAGACAGACTCACAGATTGATAGAAAAGATAGACATGCATACATTGGAAGACAGACAGACAGCGACAGACATGGAGACAGGCAGACAGAGAGATAGACAGACACAGAGACAGACCAATAGACACACACACACATAAGCATAGACAGACTGACTCACAGGTAGACAGACAGATAGACAAGGAGACAGAAAGACAGACTCCTAGCAGACAGACAGACAGGGAGACAGACTCACAGACCAACAGAGAAAAGACAGACACAGAGTCACACACAATGAAAGACGGACAGAAAAGCAGACAGACAGACACACTGACAGAGAGACTCACAGACAGGCCCAGAGAGGAGGCCCAGAGGCACACAGACAGACACAGGGACATATAGATAGACAAGGAGACAGACTCACAGGTAGACAGACACACAGAAAGACAGACAGACACACAAATTGGAAGACAGAAAAAGACAGACACAGACACACATACATTGGGAGACAGACAAGGAGACAGACACACAGAGACAGACAGACATACTGAAAGACACAGAAACAGAAGGACAGACAGGCAGACACATACATTGAAGACAGAGACAGACAAGGAGACAGACAGGCACATAGACACACACAGACCCAGAGACAGACAGACAGGGAGACAGGCTCACAGGCAGACAGAAAAGATAGACACATACATTGGAAGATAGACACAGAGACAGACAGACACAAACATAGACCGGAAGACAGACAGACAAGGAGACAGAAAGACAGACTCCCAGGTAGACACAGACAGAGACAGACATAGGTGGGCAAACAGACACAGAGACCGAGACTCACAGACAGGCAGATGCAGAGAGGAGGCCCAGAGACACACAGACACAGGCTGAGGGACAGACAGACAGGCAGGCCAACACACAGACACATAGATAGGGAAGGAGACAGACAGACAGGCAGACACATATATTGGACCACAGACACAGATGCAGACAGACAGACACAGGCATAGAAAGGAAGACAGACAAGGAGACAGACTCACAGGCAGACAAACACACACATACATTGGAACACAGACACATAGACAGGTAGGCATAGAGAGGAAGCCCAGAGACACACAAACACATAGCAACAGACATATAGACAAACATAGACAGATGGACACAGAGACAGACAGAAGAGAAGACAGACAGATAGGCAGACACATACATTGGAAGACAGAGAGACACAGAGACACAGGCATAGACAGGAAGACAAACAGATAAGGAGACAGACTCACAGGTAAACAAAAACAGGCACAGAGACAGACAAGCAGACAGGGAGACAGATGCACAGATAGACACATACATTGGATGACAGACACAGAGACAGACAAGGAGACCAGACAGACACACTCACAGACAGGGCAGACAGACAAGTACACAGATAATAGACAGATACACTCGAAGAAAGACAAGTGGATGCAGACGGACAGGTAGACAGGCAGACGGATAGACAGAGAGACACAGAGACAGACACAGAGACAGACAGACATACGGGCAATGAGACAGATTCACAGGTAGACAGACAGACAGAGACAGACAGGCAGACAGACACAGAGATGGAGGGACAGACGGATGGGTAGACAGTCTTGGTGCGATGCCTCTGTCCATCTTCCTGTCTATGTCTATGTGTCTGCCTGTCTGTCTGCCTATTTATGGGGTCTGTCTGTCTGCTTGTCCCTCTGCCTGGGAGGGTGAGGATTGCTAAGTCCTCCCCCCCCACAAGCAGCTGGGGAAACTGAGTACCGTCCCCGTCCCTTCACTAAATATGGGCAGAATATATGAAACTATCATGTATACAAATATAAAATGTAGTAAAATATATTAGTAAGTGTATATTTTAACATTTTATGTACCTTGTGTTTTATATTTACATATATTTATACTTATGTTTTATAGTTATATTAATTTATATTTATTTAGTTATATTTATATTTCCTATCTATATTTTTATTTATATATTTATATATTTATATATATTTGTATATACTTATACTTATAAGTACTTCTATTCTATATTGATGTATACTTATTTTAATGTTTATATATACTTATATTATACATTTTATATTTATATATTTATATTTTATCTTTATATATACTTACAGTTTATACTTATACATTTTATGTTTTATATTAATATATTTATATTTTATATATACTCACGTTACATTCCATAGGCTTTCATGTATGTTATATGGTTCATTGTGTTTTATTGATTCTGCGTGCATTGCATTGTAACCCGCTCCAGGTTTTATGGATACAATACATTCATATATTGTAGATATATATATAGATAGATAGATAGATAGATAGATTCCATACTGATTTATATTTTATGTGTTGTGCTTTTGTATGTTTTTACATGCTATATTTTCATCTGTTTTATTTTATTTCTTAAATCTTTTTATGTATATATGATAGCGTGATTATATATATATATCCATATATATATATCCATATCAATACAAAATTTGCGATGTCTCTACTACAAAGGATGTGGCTACAACAAAGGGTGTCACTTCTACAAAGGATCAAACTAGTCAAGGCAAAACTCTATGACCTAGCTACTATTTCCTGGAGATTAATTATCTCAGACCATTGACTTCCCTATTTACTGTAAAAACCTTTCCCTGGAGCAGCTGCACAAACAAGTCTCCCCAGGGAGGCTCTATGGTGGGAGGGAGAGTCTCATGACAAAGTGGCTTCCTTTGGCCAACAAACACAGAAGACTTTAATGGAGATGTTTCCTCACTGGCCTATTAGTTTGCTAATAAGGCATCAGAATATCTGTGCCAAGGCTAAGTCCCCCACTGGTCAGAGAAATCATTCTCCCACAACATTTCACATTTATTTTATGTGTATTATATTTCACATTTATATGTCTTATATATGCTATTTGAGTATGTTTTTTACAAGATGGTGTAATATATTTTACATTTTATGGATTCTGTATTATATTTTAATATATTTTTCAGATTTATTGTGTTTTCTTAGGTTTCCCATCTTTATATAAGTATATATGATAGTTTAATACATAATATATAGTATAGTCTGATATATTTATAGATAGATAATATTTACATATTTATAGGTAGAGAATATATTCTAATGAATTCTATTTTATATAATATATTTGTGATTTTATAGGTATTATATGTTTATGTATATATGTTATAGTTTAATATAGTATAGTTTATTGTATGTATTATATATTTATTTATATATTATTTAATATATTATGGTTTAGTATATTAATATAGTTTACAGTTTCCTGTGTCATATGTTGTCTCATATGTTGTCTCATATGAAAATATATAAATATATTTTCACATAGCTTTATATATTATATACCTCGTACTATTCTATATATATACATGATATATAGTATAGCCTGATGTATTTAATACATGATATGTAGTATAGTCTGATATGTTTACAGATAGATAATATATCTTAGTATTTTTTTTATATTTGTGCATTTTGTAGTTGTTATATATATATATATTATAGTTTAAGATATATTACCTCTATTATGGCATCACACATATAATAGTTGACATAGATTGTATTTTATAATTATTATAACATATATTATATTTTACATATAGCATATGCATTGCATGTGTCCAATTTTAATAAAAATGTATGCTAATATATTTACATGGTATATTTTATTTATATTTTTATGTATTTTATATTTTATATATTACATATTTTTATATATTTTACAATTTATATATTTTACATCTTATATTTTTACATATTTCATGTTATATTTTTATATATTTTTCAATATATACATTTGATTTCATTTCATTTTATTTTCATTTCATCTTATTTTATTGTATTATACTTTGTTTCATTTTATGGCATTTTATTTTATTTCATTTCACATTATTTCATTTCATCTTATTTTATTTTACATTATTTCAGTTTTCATTTCATTTATTTCACATTACTTCATTTTATTTCCTTTTATGTCATTTCACTTTATTTCATTTAATCTTATTTTATTTCACATTATTTCATTTTTTCATTTCATTTTATTTACCTCATTTCATTTCATTTTTTTAGTTCATTTTATTTCACTTTATTACATTTTATATCATTTAATTTCATTTTATTTCATTTCATCTTATTTTATTTCATTATACTTCACATTATTTCATTTTATCATTTCATTTTAAGTAGTTCATTTTATTTCACTTTATTTAATTTCATTTCATCTTATTTCATTTCATTTCACATTATTTCATTTTTCATTTCATTTTATTCAGTTCATTTTATTTCATTTCATTTTATTTATCTCACATTATTTCCTTTTATTTCATTTCCTTTTATTTCATTTTATGTCATTTCACTTTATTTCATTTCATTTCATTTTATTTATTTTATTGTTTCATTTTTTCATTTCATTTTATTTAGTTCATTTCATTTCATTCTGTTTCACATTATTTCACTTTATTTCATTTCATTTTATTTCACGTTTCATTTTCTGTCATTTCACCTTTTTTCATTTCATCTTATTTTATTTCATTTTGTGTCACATTATTTCATTTCATTTGGTTCATTTTATTTTATTTTAATGAAATTAAGAAAATGACATCAACGGAGCTGAAATTATAAATTGGGTAAATAAATGCAATAAGACTTCCCTCCTTCCCTCCCTCCCTCCCTTCCTTCCCTCCATATTTCCATCCTTCCCTCCATCCTTCCCTCCTCCCCTCCCCCCATCTTGAAGGAAGGAACTTCACAAACTCCTATCCAGCCTGCCTTTGCCCCAAGGCCTTACCCTTCCAAAAGCCTTAAGCTGTGAATTTCAAGGGATCCCTGCTTCCCACCTAGCCTGCACTTCCTCCCACTTCTTTCCCCTGCTTCCTCCCAGAATGCTGAGGCTGTGGGGGGAGGGCGGAAGAGAACAAAACCAGATAAAAAGGAAGAAGCAGCAGCCAAGGCCTAAGGAGGAAGGTGAGGCCTTGAGGGGAACAAAGGAGACTGGGGTGGGGGTGAGGAAGGGTTGGGGAGGGAAAAGGTTGAAGGGGCAAAGTTCAGGAAGGGTCTGGGGTCCTAGAGTCAGTCAGTGGTCATGTATGCCATACAGTATTCAGTTGCTTATCATATAATTATCATAGGGTCAGTCAATTATCATATAATTACCATAGATACCATCACAGCCAGTCAATTATCATATAATTACCATAAAGCCAGTCAAATATACATACCCTCAAATAGCCAGTCTATTATCATATAATTATCATATATACAATCACAGAATTGATGAATTACCACATAATTATCATAGTCAGTTATCATATAATTATCACAGATGCCATGATAGCCAATTATCATATAATTATCATAGAGTCAATTATATATACCATCAAATAGTCACTCAATTATCATATAATTATCATTGAGTCAGTCAATTACGCAATTATTTCCATTTTTATTATTTATTGCTATTATTATTTATTTGACTATCATTGCGATCACAATTGTTTATTATTATTTTATTATTATATTTATAATTAATTTTATCGTTGCCTATTATATCTACTATTCTCTATTGCTGCTCTGTGTTGCTGCTTATTTTTATTTGTTGCCATCGATTTTTATTATTACTTACTTAATTATGATGTACTAAGGGTGATATATTATTATTATCACTTACTATTATTTTTTTTTCAAATTTTTATTATCAAAGTGATTTACCAAGAGGTTACAGTTTCATACGTTACGCATTGGATATATTTCTTGTACTGTTTGTTACCTTGTCCCTCATACCCCACTTCCTCCTCCCCCTTTCCCTTTCCTCCCATGAAGTGTTCAGTTCACTTATACCAAACAGTTTTGCAAGTATTGCTTTTGTAGTTGTGTTTTTTTTTTTTTTACCCTGTGTCTCTTGGTATTCCCTTTCAATTTCCTAGTTCTAATACCAGTATACACGGTTTCCAATATACTCAGATAAGATTACAGAGATAGTGTAGGTACAACCACAGGAAGGTGATACAAGAACATCATCAATAATAGAAGCTACAGATACACATGGGACATTGAAAGTAGTTACAACTGTGATATAACAATCATTTCCATAAAATGGAGTCATTTCACTTAGCATCATCTTATGTGTTCATAAGGGTATAGCTATTGGGCTCTTGTGACGCTCTGCTATGAATTACCTAAACCTGTACTAATTATTCCCAATAAGGGAGACCATAGAGTCCATGTTTCTTTGGGTCTGGCTCACTTCACTTAGTATAATTTTTTCCAAGTCCTTCCATTTCCTTACAAATGGGGCAATGTCATTCTTTGTGATAGAGGCATAAAATTCCATTGTGTATAAGTACCACATTTTCCTGATCCATTCATCTACTGAGGGTCATCTGGGTTGGTTCCAGATTCTCGCTATGACAAATTGTGCTGCAATGAACATTGGTGTGCTGGTGGCATTACTATGATTTTGTTTGTGGTCTTTTGAATAGATACCCAAAAGTGGGGCTGCTGGTCATAGGGGAGTTCTATATTTAGCCTTCTAAGGAATCTCCATACCGCTTTCCAGAGTGGCTGAACCAGTTTACATTCCCACCAACAATGAACTAGGGTTCCCTTTTGGCCACATCCCCTCCAACAATTGTTATTGTTA
This sequence comes from Perognathus longimembris pacificus, assembly GCF_023159225.1. Classification (NCBI taxonomy): domain Eukaryota; kingdom Metazoa; phylum Chordata; class Mammalia; order Rodentia; family Heteromyidae; genus Perognathus; species Perognathus longimembris. The sequence goes on along the minus strand of NC_063175.1, from coordinate 17,074,548 downwards.
GTTTTCTTGATATATGACATTCTTACTGGGGTGAGATGGAATCTCAATGTTGTTTTGATTTGCATTTCTTTTATGGCCAGTGATGTAGAGCAATCTTTCATATGTCTCTTGGTCATTCTCATTTCCTCATCAGAGAAGTCTCTTTGTAATTCTTTAGCCCACTTGATGTGGGGGCTATTGGTTCTTTGCGATTTTGTTTTGGAGGAAGGTAATTTTTTTGGTTTTGCATATATTTTAGATATGAGGCCTTTGTACGTTGAATGGCCGGTAAAGATCTTCTCCCAGTCTGTGGGCTTTCTGTTTCTCTTGCAAGCTATGTCCTTTGCCATGCAGAAGTTCTGCAGTTTGACGCAGTCCCATTTGTCCAACCTTTCTTTGATTTGTAGCCTTTCTGAATCTTTGTTAAGGAAGTTCTGTCCTGCGCCAAGGAGCCCAAGTGTTTCTCCTACTCCTTCCTTTAGTGTTTTCAGGGTGTCTGTTTTGATTTCGAGGTCTTTAATCCATTTGGAATTGATTTTGGTGCAGGGTGGTATATAAGGATCTAGTTTTAGTTTGTTGCATGTGTTGAACCAGCTTTGCCAGCACCACTGGTTAAAGAGGCTATCTTTAGCTCCTTTATCAAAGATTAAGTAGGCATAGTTCTGTGGGTTCATTTCCGGGTCTTCAATTCTGTTCCATTGGTCTTCAGGTCTGTTCCAGAGCCAATACCAAGCTGTTTTTATTACTATAGCTTTATAATACACCTTAAAGTTGGGTATTGTAATTCTTCCAGCACTGTTCTTTGTGCTTAGGATTGTTTTTGCTATTCTAGGTCTTTTATTGTTCCATATGAGTTTCTGGATTGCTTCCTCTATTTCATTAAAAAAATGGTGTTTGGATATTAATGGGTATTGCATTGAATTTGTATATAGCCTCTGGCAATATTGCCATTTTGATTATATTAATCCTCCCAATCCAGGAGCATGGAAGGTTTTTCCATTTCCTTAGTTCTGACTTAATTTCATTTTTCAAGCTTTTAAAGTTCTTATCAAAGATGTCTTTCACTTCTTTGCTTAAGGTTATTCCTACGTATTTTATGTTTTGGGGGCTTTTGCAAAAGGAGTTGCTTTCCTGATTTCAGCCTCGGTCTTCTGGTCGTTAGCATAGAGAAAGGCCGTTGATTTTTGAGGGTTTATTTTATGTCCTGCAAGTTTGCCAAAGTTTTGTATCAGCTCTAGTAGGGTAGAGTCTACGGGATTGTTTAGGTATAGGATCATGTCATCTGAGAAGAGAGAAAGTTTAACTTTATCTCTTCCTATTTGGATCTCCTTTATGTTTTCTTCTTGCCTAATTGCTCTGGCTAGGAATTCTAGTACTATGTTGAAAAACAGGGAAGAGAGTGGACATCCCTGTCTTGTTCCTGATTTGAAAGGGAATGGCTTTAGTTTTTCACCATTTAGAGTTATGCTTGCTGTTAGTTTGTCATAAACTGCCCACTTAGTAGTATTTATTGCTATGATTTTTATTATTTTCATCAACTAGTTTTATTTATTTCATCATTATTAATTATTTATTGTTATTCCTATCATTGTTTCTTTTTACTATTTATTTATGGCTATGGTTTATTATTATCCTTTATTTTTTACTGCTATTATTTTTATTAATAATTGTTATTGTACTTGTTTTATTATTGTTTATGACCATCTATTTTTATTCTTTTTTATTTGTTATTGTTATTTACCACTATTGTGGTTTGTTTTTCTCTTTTTTTGACTGCATATTATTATTATTTATTGGTATAATTTTCGTGGTTCATTTATTTATTTATTTATTTTTTACTATTTATTTTATTGTTAATTATTATTATTTATTGTCTATTGTTATTATTTAGTGTTTTTATTATTATTTACTTTTCCTATTGGTATAATTCTTTTTAATTTTTATTATTTAATTATTATTGTTATTATCATTATTTATTGCTATATATTTTGTTATTAATTATTTACTGTTATTATTTATTTCTACTTATTCATTTCATTCTTAGTTTATTATCATGTAGTTTTTTTGTTTTTTTTTTGGCCAGTCCTGGGCCTTGGACTCAGGGCCCGAGCACCGTCCCTGGCTTCTTCCCGCTCAAGGCTAGCACTCTGCCACTTGAGCCACAGCGCCGCTTCTGGCCGTTTTCTGAATATGTGGTGCTCGGGAATCGAACCTAGGGCCTCGTGTATCCGAGGCAGGCACTCTTGCCACTAGGCTATATCCCCAGCCCCAATTATCATGTATTTTTATTGATTATTATGTACTGTGACTTATTGCCCTTTTTATTATTTATTTTTATTATTATTTATTGATGTGATTTTCATTGCTGATTTATTATTATAATTTATTTATAGTCTGTTATTTTTATTTATTTTTATCATTTATTGCTATGTTTATTTGTTTTTACTAATATTTATTATTTGCTATCATTTTTTATTACTGATTAAGTATTACTTATTTCTTATTACCATTTCCTTTATTAATAATTTTTGTTATCTATTGCTATTTTTCTTCTCATTTATCATCCATTGTTATTCACTGCTATTATTTATTATTAAATACTTTCATTATTTATTATTACTTATCAATGTGATTTTATTGTTGATTATTTATTTCTTATTAATTATTATTTTTATGATCTCCTGTATTATGTATTATTATTTATTATTATCATTTATTGTTTATTATTGCTATTATTTATTGCCTTAATATGTAATTATTGAATATTTATTATTATTTTGCTTACTATTGATCATTAATTGTTATCTATTGTTATTTATTGTTATCATTTATTGTTATTTTTTCCTGAGTATTTACTTTTCTTATTAATTATTTTTTTATTATTTATTGCTATGATTTTTATTGCTGATTCTCAGTATTAATTTCTTATGATTATGTGTTAGCTATTTATGATTATCCATTGTTATTTATTATTATTATTATTGACTGCTATTATGATTTACTTTTATTCTTATTTATTCTTTATTGCTCTAATTTTCATGGCTGATTCTTTGATATGTTTAATTATTTGTTTCTTTCTATTCATTTTATTATTAATTATTATTTATGGTTATGTATTGTTATTGTTTATTATCTTTATTTTTTGTTATCTTTATTATTATTATTTAGTGGTAATATTTTTTATTAATAACCATGCATTACTTGCTAATATTTATTTCCTATTGCTGTTTATTATACTCATTGTTAGGGATTGCTATTATTTATTGCTATTATTATGGCTATTTTTTGCTCTAATTTTTATGGTTGGTGATTTCTTATGTATCCTTCTTTGCTTCCTATCATTATTGATTTTGTTATTTATTGTTTATTTTATTATATGTTGTCATTATTTATGATTGATTAGTTATTATTTGTTATTTATTATTATTTAGTTATGCTGGACCATGAGGGTGAGGATGGTGAGGATGAAGATGAGGATGAGGAGGGTGAGTATAAGATGATGAAGATGATGAAGATGAGGATGAAGATGAGGATGATGATGAGGATGAGGAGGGTGTGGATGAGAATGAGGATGGTGAAGTTGAAGATGATGAAGATGAGGATGAGGATGGTGAGGATGACAAAGAGGATAAAGATGAAGATGAGGAAGATGAGGAAGAGAATGAGAATGAAGAGGGTGAGGATGAAGATGATTAAGGTGGCTGAAGTGGCGGTGGGTGGAAGTAAACGGAAATAGACAGAGCTGTTTGTGGTTTTTCTTTTCTCTTCCTCCCCCTGCCCTTCCTCCTGTCTTGGTTCCTCTTCTTGTTCTTGTGCTGGTCCCTCTTCCTCTCCCCACTATTCATCTTCCTGCTTCCTCTTGTCCTTCATCTCCTTTTCCTGTATTTACTCTTCCTCTCATTCTCCTTCCTAACCATCCCCTTCCTCCTCCCTCTTCCTCTCTTTCCACTTCTTTGTCCTTTCCTTCCTATTCGTCCTCTCCCTCTTCCCGTCCCCCTTCCTCTTCCTCTGCCTCTCCGTGTTCTTCCTCTTCTCATTGTTTCTTTTCCTCTTTCCCTCCTTCTTCCTCTTCTTTCCTGTTCCTCTCCTTTTCTTCTACCCCTTCCCCATGTCCTTCCTCTTTCTTGTCTTGTTCTTCATTTCCTCCTGCTTTCTCTACTTCCACTTTCTCTCCATATTCCTCTTCCAGTTTTCCTTTTCCATCTCCTCCTTCCTGTTCCTATGCTCTTCCTTCCCTCTTCCATCGTTCTCCTTCCTGTTCCTTTTTCCCTCCTTTTCATCTTCCTCTTCTTGGCAACTCTTACTCTCATCATTCCTTTTCCTCTTCTCATTTTCCTCCCCCTTCAACCTCATCGCATCCCTCTTCCTCTCTTTTTCCTGCATTTTCCCCTTCCCATTCTCTTTTTACTGCTGCTTCCTCTTCCTCCTCTAATTCCTCTTCCACTTCCCCTTCCCCTTCTTCTTCTGCTTCTCCTTGCTCTAACACTTCCCTATTTCCTCTTCCTCTTCCACTTCCCCTACTACTTCTGGTTCCCCTTTTACCCTCTCTTCTCTTCCTCTTCTGCTTTGGCTTCCCCTCTGACTTCCCCTTCCCCTTTCCCTTGTTGTTCCCCTTCCACTTCTCATTCTGCTTCTTATTCCCCTTTCTCTTACCCTTCTACTTCTTGTTCTCCTTTCACTTCTCATTCCCTTCTACTTCCGCTTCCATGTCTACTTCCACTCCCCCACTTCTGATTCTGGTTAACCTCCCCGTTTCCCTTCCTGTTCCTCTTCTACTTCTGATTCCCCTTCCGCTTTCTCTACTGCTTCCTCTTCTCTTCCCCTTACCCTGTCCTTCCTGTTCACCTTCCACTCTCTTGTCCCCTTCCACTTCACATTCCCCTTTTACTTCCACTTCCACACCTACTTCTTTTTCTGCTTCCAATTACCCCTCCACTTCCCCTTCCTATTCCCCTTCTACTTTCAATTTCCCTTGCAATTTTTATTCTGCTTCCTCTTCCCTTTACGTTTTCTTCTTCCTCTTCCCTTCCACTTCCTATTCCCATTCCTCTACACATCCACACAAACTTCCTCTTCCACTTCTGGCTACCATTTCACTTCCGGTTCCCATCTACTTCCGCTTCCTCTTTTGCTAATCTTTCCACTTCCACATTCTCTTCAAGTTCCTGTTCTACTTCTGCTTCCTGTTACCCTTCCACTTTCTATTCCCATTCTACTTCCACTTCCATGTCTACTTCCTCTTCCACATCTGGTTACCCTTCCCCTTCCCATTACCCTTCTACTTGAGCTTCCCCTTCTCCTTCCTGTTAACCTTCCACTTCCTACTCACCTTCCACTTCCTCTTCACTCCTCACACAGGTCAGTTCTGCCCACTTGTAGCCACAGCCACGGTGGCAAGTGGCCTACACATCATCTGTGGCCTCCCAGTCCCGGTATCCGGGATGTGGCACCGGCTCTCTGCCTGCTGCTGCCGCTGCTGCTGCTGCTTGGCTGCATCCCCGCCGCCCGCCCAGGTGATGAAGTCTCATACAATCCCATACATTGTATCATGTAACGTAAGCCCACATCCTCATTACATAACATATCATTTTATATACACATAATCATGACGTATAACATAGCATGGGTCACTATTACATTACACGTATGCATAAAATAATATAATGTATATAAAATCATATATATTATACATATATCACTATATATAACATATAATTGCATATGTAAATAATCATATGTAATACTTATTATATACAATTATATATAATATAATACATAATATATAATAACATATCATCTAATATGTGATGTATAAAAACACAATACATCAAATATCATAATAAATAATATATAATTTCATATACCTAATATGTAATAACATATAACACATCATATATAATATATCATATCACATCATACATAATATATCATATAATATAATACATAATATACAAGAACATATAAATATCATATATAATATATAATATATCATACATAATATATACCATAATAACATAGAATATAGAACATATAGTATATAGTAACATAAAATAAATAATATTTAACATGTAATACTTAATATATAATAAATAGAATATCATATAATATAACATATAACATACAATAACATATAACATATAATGTAAAATAACATATAACACATGACATATACTGTATAATAACATGTAGTATATAATAAATAATACCATACAATATGTAATATATAATATAAAATGACATATTACATATTATTACATAATATTACATATTACATATTATACTACAAAAATATTACATATTATACTACAAGAAATATAATATATAACATAACACATAATACATAATATATAACAACATATAATACATAACCTATACTATTTTCTAAATTATAACATAAACATATAACACTACGCACAAGGTGCAATCATGACGTTGTGTGAAATCACCCTATGACGTGTCAAGATACACTATGATGTCACAGTAGTGGATTCAGATACAGGGCCGCACGTTGCGTGTTTGATGGATGAAAGAATGGGTGATCTTATCACACACAATCATATCACATATGATAAGGTAGTGTAATGTATATCATGTGTCCCCATGTATGACATATAAAATATTATATATAATATATATGAATAATTGCGTGCATTATGTGGTTGGATCAATGACGTCATGTTGCGGTGGGATGCACATGACACCAATTATATAAGGACACATAATGTTAATATAATGTTATAGAAAATATATATCATCTGATATATAATCTATAATAATAATGTAATATATACAATATGTAAGGTATAGAACATGTCATCAATAATATTACATAAAATATATGTGTTGTAATATCAATAAGATATCAAATAATACAAATATGAATATGAATATATGTAGTTATATTGTCTGTCACATTCCATCATGTTCTATGGTGGAATACTATTTTTATTCTATGCAATATAAAATAATATAGCACCCATATGTAAGATTCTATAGAATAATGTGTTCATTCTGTGTAGAAAATACCACCCCGTGGAATTCGTCCATAGATCAAAAGTGGCTTTTGGGAAGTGAACTCACTGAGAAGTGACTTCCGGGAAATGGGATCTGGGAAGTGGCTTCTGGGAAAGGGTTTCTGGGAAGTGGTTCCCGGGAAGTCAACTGTGAGGAGTAGGAACACAGAAGTGGCTTCCAGGAAGTTAACTCTGAGAAGTGACTTCTGGAAAATGGGTGACAAGAAGTGGCTTTTGGGACGTGATTTCCAGAAAGTGTGTTCTGGGAAATGAGTTCTGGGAAATGGGCTCTGGGAGGTGGCTTCCAGGAAGTGGTTTCTTGTTGGGAGCCGAGCTAGCAGCTAAATTCTTCCTGGCCTCTGGCTGTGTTTTCAAGAATGTGCAAGAACATGGCTTAATGGAAAATCGGAAATGCTTTACTATGTCTACCATGAGTCCATTCTTATGTTAACCAATCTCATCCTGTCTTAGCTACCATGAGATATTGCTCTGGAGTCCATTCGTATGTTAACCAACCTCATCCTGTCTTAGCTATCGTCGGGTATTGCTAACTCCAAGCCTTTTTGTGTTCTGGAATTTTAAGCCTATGCTGTTTCCTGGTTTTCAAACTGCATATAAGCTGGAAGTTAAGAATAAACTTGGCTGCAGTCTTGAGTTACAACCTTGCAGCTGCAGACCTCCCGTACCCCATCTTTGTCTCTTGTCTTTTTTCTCTTGCCTTATTTTTTCCTTTTCCTTAATCCTCTCTGCCCTCAGTCAGGATTCCCGTTCACTGCCGGCTGGCTTGGCAGGTGTGGCGCCCAAACAAGGACCTGAACTCCTGGGACGATGGCAGAGGACCCCTGCTCAGGTAAGGACGTCCGATCAATTGGGAAGGAGAGCGGGAGAGTGAGAGTATTGTTGGGAGTAAGAAATTATGGGACAAGGTAATAGCCACACGCTATATGTACAGGCCCTCAAAGGCATGCTACATACCCGGGGAGTGAAAATTGGCCAACGTCAGTTAGAACGTTTCTTTCATTTTGTTGAGGAAGCATGCCCCTGGTTCCCAGAGTAAGCAACCATTAACTTAGAAACTTGGCAAAAAATAGGAAAAAAGATTCAGGAGTATCATGATGCAAATGGCCCTGAGAAAACCCAGAGGATGCCTTTATTCTCTGGAATCTGGTCCGAGATTGTTTGGATCCTAGACATGAACGGGTTAGATTCGATCAGTCGATCAGAGAAACTGAACAGGGGCCTGATGAACATCACCCAGCCCCGGGAGCTTATGCAGCTGCCCGGAGAAGAGCTGAGAAAATTAGTAAGATCTGAACCCACTTGACTAGATATTAAGGAAGACTCAGATGCCTCAGACTCTGAGGAGAAATTATGCAATGAGCCTACTATAGATAGATTAACACATGTTGAGAAAATGCTGGAATCAGCCATAACCCTGTTGTCGCAGCTTCAGCCGGGACAACAAACTCCTGCAAAGTTAGAAACTTGCGGGCCCCCGCCCACAGTCTTGGCGGACTTTGATCCTTTCCCACCACCCCCACAGCCTGCTATTGTCTCACCGCCAGTACCATCTCAGCCTGCACTGTTAAAGGCGCCTGGCCCTCCTAGTGGTGAACTCCTTTTTGGGTCAAGTCCTAATACTTCCCTAAGCATAGCGCCCTGCAACTCTTCCTGGAACAGGCTGCTCATAAAGGGGAGGACATTTCTGGTTTTCACTTATTCCTGAAAAGGAGGACTGAAGATAATGAAGCAGTCCACCAGCCTTTGCCACAAATATGTGATCTAAAGAATGCTTGTGCTCAATATGGCCCTACAGCGCCATTTACTCAAGTCATTCTTGATGCCTTGGATGCTAAAACTTTATGCCCAAATGATTGGAAACAGTTACCTAAAGCTTGTCTTAGTGGAGGAGATTACTTATGGAAGTCTGAATTTGTAGATCAGTGTCAGGCAACAGCAGAGACCAACAGGAAAAATAATGTGCATGATTCATTTGCAGAGCTGGCGGGGGAAGGTGAATATGCTGGCACAGAGACCCAGTTAGATTACGCCCCGGACGTTTATGGTCAGAAAAGTGCTGCCGCTAAATGTGCGTGGAGTAGAATCCCTAACTCTACTAAGACTGAAATCCTTTCTTTCCAAAATTAGACAGGGGTCAGATGAACCTTATCAAGACTTTGTCTCTCAATTATTGGAGGCGACAAGCCATCTGATCCGAGATGAGGGTGCCGACAAGATTCTTGTACAACAATTGGCATATGAGAATGCTAATGCAGCTTGCCAAGCAGCCATCAGGCCTATTAAGAGAAAGAGAGAAATAACTGATTATATACGGCTTTGTGCAGACATTGGTCCATCCTATATGCAGGGCCTCATGCTGGCTGCACCGCTCCAGGGGCAGACTGTAACTGAGTTCTTATGCATCCCCCATACAGGGGAAAAAGGAAAAGGACATCTGTGCACTGCTGGGTCTCCCGGCAGCTGTTTTTCCTGCGGACAAATGGGCCACTTAATGGCTCACTGCCCTAATCAGGAAAGGAGAGCTAAGCCTGGAACTTGTCCTCATTGTAGAAAAGGGAAGCATTGGGCTAAGACTTGAAGATCTACTTTCAATGACTCTGGCTGCCCTATTTCGGGAAACTGGCAGAGGGGCCAGCCCCTGGCCCCGCAGAGAAATTTTGGGGCGGTTCCTTCCTTTCCCTAACCTCAAGCCCATCCCCCGACAATGTGCACCTACAATCAGTTTCCAGTCTCCTCCAAGCAATGCCAGGGAGTGCAGGACTTGACCTCTGTTCCTCCACCAGCGCAGTACTGACTCCGGAGATGGGAGTCCAGGCCCTCCCTACAGGAGTCATTGGCCCCCTACTGAGGGGATCCATTGGCTTACTGTTAGGTTGCAGTAGCTCTGCACTGAGAGACCTGCATATTATTCCAGGAGTGATAGATCAGAACTATACTGGAGAAATAAAAATCATGGCTTCAGTGCCTGCTAGTGTTATCTCTATCCCTGCAGGGCAAAGAAATGCTCAGCTCATTCCTGTTCCTTTCATTTCAGTCAGTGCCACAGCCACTATGAACCCTAGGGGAGAAAGGAGTTTTGGGTCCTCAGACATATTTTGGGTTCAAAACATAAAATGGGAAAGGCCCGAGCTTACAATTTATATGCAAGAAAAGCCATTCCGAGGTCTATTAGATACAGGAGCAGATGTGTCTGTGATAGCCAAGAGACATTGGCCTTCCAACTGGCCTCTTACTGCGTCTCTTACATCCTTACAGGGGATTGGCCATGCAAGAGACACCCAACAAAGCAGTGCCATCCTTAACTGGAGAGATGGTGAGGGCCATTCTGGGACTTTCCAGCCTTATGTATTAGATCATTTGCCCATAAATTTGTGGGGCAGGGATATTATGGAAAAGATGGGAGTTTATTTGTTTAGCCCTAGTGACGCAGTCACTCGTCAACTCCTAAGTCAAGGGCTATTGCCTTCAGGAGGATTGGGATGTCATCAACAAGGAATTAGAGAACCCATTCAACCTCAGCCCTGACCTCCTAGACAAGGGCTGGGATATTTTTAACGGGGGCTGCTGCTCATCCTGTCCCTCATGCCAACCCTATCATATGGTTATCAGACACTCCAGTGTGGGTGGATCAATGGCCCCTATCAATTGAAAAGATTATTGTTGCCCAACAGCTGGTGCAGGAACCGCTGGACTTGGGCCACATTGCTCCTACTACCTCCTCATGGAATTCGCCTATTTTTGTTGTTAAAAAGAAATCTGGTAAATGGAGACTCCCACAGGATCTCCGACGAGTAAATGCCACTATGGAACTTATAGGGGCATTACAACCAGGTTTGCCCTCTCTTATGGCAATTCCTCAAAATACATACAAAATTATAATTGACTTGAAAGACTGTTTTTATACCATACCCCTTGCTCCTCAATATTGCAAAGGCTTTGCATTTATTGTCCCCTCTACTAATTTTAAAGAACCCATGAAACGGTACCATTAGCTAGTGTTGCCCCAATGCATGGCGAATAGCCCCACTTTGTGTCAAAGCTTTGTAGCACTGGCTCTCTCTTCTACTCGCAAACATTTTCCTTCTGTTTATATTACTCTTTATATGGATGATATTTTATTAGCTCACCTAAACCCTGCAGTAGTACGCCAAGCCTTTGGACAATTGAAACAAGATCTCACCTCTTTTGGGTTAATAATAGCTAGTGAAAAGGTGCAAGAGCATCCTCCATATATTTATCTTGGTCATATTTTGGGTCCTTCTTATTTTACTAGTCAGAAATTATAGGTTAAGACTTCTCATTTGCGTACTTTGCATGATTTTCAAAAATTTCTGGGAGATATTAATTGGCTTTGCTCTTATCTTAAATAATCCACAACTGAATTAAAACCCTTATTTGATCTATTAAATGGGGACCCTGACACTACAATTCCCAGAGAGATGACAGCTGAAGCAGCCGAAGCATTAAGCTTAGTAAATTCTGCCATTTCTTCCCAACATATAAATTATATTGATTATTTAGCCTCTTGGGAAGCTTACATTTTAACTACACTTCATTCTCCAACAGCGGTCCTAATCCTCAAGGTCAAGGAATTGTTGAACGGGCCATTGTTAAATTGTTAAATCACCAAATTTCTAAATTAAAAGTGGGGGGAATTATACCCCCTCTCTCCTGTCAATATTATTTCTCATGCTTTATTCCTACTAAATTTTTTGAATTTGGACTCTAATGGCCTTTCCAAAGCACAGCGGTTCTGGGAAAAGAGGGAGCAAAGACCTTTTGCCCAAGTGAAAAGATCCTTTAACAGGTGCTTGGCATGGACCCGATCCAATATTGACATGGGATGGAGAACATGTCTGTGTTTTTTCACAGGATGAAAATGATGTCCTCTGGCTACCTGAACAATGCGTTCGGATTATGGAAGCTCATCAGAATGGTACAAAGGCTGACCCACTAGGTTTATGTGCCAGATCCACCGATTGTACACCCTGTGACCTGGGAAGGAGCTGAGGTGTTCCTCCATGTCAACAGATCAGCATACAGTACAGCTCCAGATCCTTTTGTCCAACACGTTAAAATGGGAGACTTTGCAGCTTCTGGCATTGGGACCCCTTTATGTTTCACAACTGACTCCAACAGTTATATTCCTGGCTGCACTGTAATGCAAACCATAAATCATAGAATTTGGAGTCCTGATACCAGTCAAGTATATAATATAAGAATGATTTCATTTCCGACTGTGTTCCCTGTACATGCTAATTCTACATCGTCCTTCATGATACCTCACTGCATCAATTCTTCTCAAATTGTAGAATGTATGGCAGAACTGCACACCATAAAGTGTAGACATGAACATCCTTTTATAACCAATATTTCAGGACCTAATTCTTGATTGATGGGCTGGTCTGGAGCCAATCTCACCAACAAGTAGAACCCAGGTCTGTGGTGGATGAATGGAAACCCTCAATGTCACTTCTGGATGTTAGTGGCTGCCTTAAATAATATATCCTGGCCCACTTCTTCTTCTTTAAGAAATATTATGAATTGTGTAGCACCTCCTTATGCCATTATGTATGGACCTTTTAGTCTTTTTGTAGGAGGCATGTATTTCAATGTTACTTGTCTTTTACAAATTGCTTGAATAGGGTCTTTTTAAAAAATATTTGTTTATTAAGTGAACACAAATTTTTTGACAAGGTGTTGTGCAAAAAGGGTATAGTTACATAGTAGGGCAGTGTGTACATTTCTTGTGATATCTTACATCCTGTTTTTCTATCTCTTCTATAGGTCAGGTAGACATATATACAATATACAATGTATCAAGAACATATACAGTAGCCAGGTGGCCACGCCCAAGAAAGTTCACCTAAGGCTTTAAATGTAATGTCGATATTAGACCATATGTTGACGCTAGTCTTATATGAACGTACATACCTAGCTTTTGAGCTATTGTATTCCCCTGAGAGGTCAATTTTTGACCTTTATATGTTGAGTAATTGTTTGGTTTTAGTTACATACTGTTGGGTCACTGCCCCAATCCTGTGGGGAATACTATTTGACAAGCAGTTTTTGGTTTCACAGACTTGGTCTCTACTGTCTCTCTGTCTCCCTTTGTTAACAGTCATATATCAGGGAGATCATGCCCCTTTGTTTTCTGTGTTCTAGGCTTGTCTCGCTCAACATTATTTGTTCGAGTTCTGACCATTTCCCTGCGAATAACAATATTTCACCATTCCTAATCGCTATGTAGCATTCCATTGTGTATAAGTACCATATTTTTTGGATCCATTCATCTGTGGAGGGGCATCTGGGTTGTTTCCATATTTTGGTTATTGTGAATTGTGCCGTGATAAACATGGAAGAACAAATGACTTTTTAATATCTTGGGGTTTGCTGTTTAGGATAGATGCCTAGGAGTGGTATGGCTAGGTCATAAGGTAGGTCTATATTGAGCTTTTTGAGAAACCTCCATATTGTTCCCCAAAGTGGTTTTACTAATTTGCAGTCTCACCAACAATGGAGAAGGGTTCCTCTTTCCCCGCACCCCCTCCAGCATTTGTTGTTGCCTGAGTTCAGTGTATAGGCCATTCTAACTGGGGTGAGGTGGTATCTCAGTGTTGTTTTTATTTGCATTTCCTTTACTAGCAGGGATGTTGAGCATTTCCTCATGTGTTTCTTTGCCATTTTTATATCTTCTCTTGTGAAGTCTCTCTTTAGCTCCTTTGCCCATTTCCTAATAGGTTTATTGGGCTTGGAGGGGCTTAGTTTTTTGAGTTCTCTGTAGATGACCGATATCAGGCCTTTGTCTGTTGCTATGCTGGTAAATATCCTTTCCCATATCGTTGACTGTCTTTCTACTTTGGTGGCTATGTCCTTAGCTGTGCAGAAACTTTTTAATTTGTAGTAGTCCCATTTGTTGAGTCTTTCCCCTATTTATTGTGCCCCTAGGACTATATTCAGGAAGTTCCTTCCTGTGCCTATAAGTTCTAGCGTCTTTCCTACTCTGTCCTTCAGTAGTTTCAAGGATTCAGGTCTGATGTTGAGGTCCTTGATCCATTTTGAGTTGATCTTGATGCATGGTGACAGGCTTGGGTCTACTTTGAGTTTTCTGCATATGGCTGCCCAGTTCTCCCAGCACCAGTAGTTGAAGAGGCTATGTTTATTCCATTGTATGTCTTTAGCTCCTTTGTCGAATATCAGTTGGTTGTAAGAGTGCGGTTTTATTTCTGGGTCTTCAATTCTAATCCATTGGTCTTGCGATCTGTTTTTATACCAATACCATGCTGTTTTTGTTATGATGGCCTTGTCGTAGCACTTGAAGTCTGGTATTGTGATACCTCCTGCACTGCTTTTTTTGCCTAGATTTGCTTGGGTATTCTAGGTCTTTTGCTGTTCCATATGAATTTATGGATTGGTTTCTCTATTTCAGTGAAGAATGTGACTGCGATTTTCATAGGGATTGCATTGAATTTGTATAACAATTTGGGCAATATGGCCATTTTCACTATATTGATTCTGCCTCCCCATGAGCATGGGAGGTCTTTCCATCTCCTTGTGTCTTCTTTGATTTCCCTTATTAGATTTTTATAGTTCTCATCAAATGCGTCCGTTACATCCTTGGTTAGTTGATCCTTAGGTACTTTATTCTTATTTTGGCTACTGTAAATGGAATTATTTCCATAATTTCCTTTTCTGTTTGTATATTGCGGGTGTACAGAAAAGCCGCTGACTTTTGTGGATTGATTTTGTGTCCTGCTACTTTGCCAAATTGGCTTATTAGGTGTGGGAGTTTGGGTACTGAGTGTTTTGGGTCCTTCAGATATAAGATCATGTGGTCTGCGAATAGGGATAACTTGATTTCTTCCTTGCAGATGTGGATCCCTTTGATGTCCTCCTCTTGCCTTATTGCTATGGCTAGGGATTCCAGCACTATGTTGAATAGAAGTGGGTAGAGTGGGCATCCTTGTCTTGTTCCTGAGTTTAGGGGGAATGATTTAAGTTTCTCTCCATTTAATATGATATTAGCAGTTGGTCTGTTGTATATGGCTTTTATTGTTTTGAGGAATGTTCCATCTATTCCTGTTCTCTCCAAAGCTTTTAATAGGTATAGAAGTTGTATTTTGTGAAAGGCTTTTTGGGCATCGACTGTGATAACAATGTAATTCTTAATTTTAGATCTGTTCATGTGGTGAATTACATTGATTGATTTATGGATGTTGAACCATCCTTGTGACTGTGGGATGAAGCCTACTTGGTCATGATGTATGATTTTCTTGATCAGTTTCTGGATCCTGTTAGCTAATATTTTATTGAGGAGCTTTGCGTCTGTGTTCATTAGTGATATTAGTTTGTAGTTCTCTTTTTTTGTTGGGTCTTTGCCTGGTTTGGGAATGAGTATGATATTAGCTTCGTAGAATGAGTTTGGGATTTCTGCCTCTGTTTCTATTTCGCGGAAGATTTTGAGGAGTATTGGTATTAGCTCCTCACTAAAGGTTTTGTAGAATTTGTTGGTGAATCCATCTGGGCCTGGGCTTTTCTTTGTTGGGAGGTTCTTGATTACCCCCTGTATCTCACTGTAAGTTATTGGTTTATTTAGTTGATTTATTTCTTCTTGGTTCAGTTTGGGCAGTTTGTACTTCTCTAAGAATTGATCCATTTCTGTAAAATTATTGTTTTTTGCTGAGTAGAGGTTTGGAAAAAGCTCCTTATGATTGTTTGAATATCGTGTGTACTTCTTGTAATTGTTCCGGTGGAGTCCTTGATTTTACGTATATGAGTCCCTTCTCTTCTTTTTTTTTGTAAGTCTTGCAAGGGGTCTGTCAATTTTGTTTATTTTCTTAACGAACCAGCTTTTAATCTTATTTATTTATTTATTTATTTATTTATTTATTTATTCATTGGCCAGTCCTGGGCCTTGGACTCAGGGCCTGAGCACTGTCCCTGGCTTCTTCCTGCTCAAGGCTAGCACGCTGCCACTTGAGCCACAGAGCCGCTTCTGGCCGTTTTCTGTATATGTGGTGCTGGGGAATCGAACCTAGGGCCTCGTGTATCCGAGGCAGTCACTCTTGCCACTAGGCTATATCCCCAGCCCACAATCTTATTTATTTTTTGAATGGTCTTTCTATTTTCAATCAGATTCATCTCTTCTTTAATCTTTGTGATCTCTCCCCTCCTAGTCATTTTAGATTCTGTCATTTCTTGTTTCTCCAGTTGTTTTAGTTTCATCGTGAGGTTATTCACCTGCTCTGCTTCCATTCTTTTAATGTGAGTGCTGAGGGCAATGATCTTGCCCCTCAGTACTGCCTTAGCTGTGTCCCATAGGTTTCTTTGTGATGTGTTTTCATTGTCATTGTAGCTTATGAATTCGTTGATTTTATTTTCAATTTGGTCTGTGGCCCAAGTGTTGGATAGCAGTGTGTGGTTTAGCCTCCAATAGTGTATATAGTCTCTGTGGTATCCTTTGTTGTTGAGGGTTACCTTTAATCCACTGTGATCAGACATAATACATGGGATGACGTCAATACTTTTCTATTTCCTGAGGTTCTTTGTGTGGGCTATGGCGTGGTCTATTTTGGAATATGATCCATGGGCTGCTGAAAAGAAGGTGTATTGTGTCTCTGTAGGGTAGAAGATTCTATATAGGTCTGTCAGATCCATTTGGGAAATGGTGTTACTTAGGTCCTCAGCTCCCTTGCTTATCCTCTGGGTGTTAGATCTGTCTCTTGGACAGAGTGGGGTATTAAGGTCACCCACTATGATTGTGTTTGCATCTATCTTGTTCTGTAATTCTGTGAGAATTTGCTTGACATATGTAGGGCCTCTTTTGTTCTGTGAGTATACATTTATCACCGTGATGTCTTGATTCTGGATTTTTCCTTGTATTAATATGTAGTGTCCTTCTTTGTCTTTTTGAGTTTATTTTAATGCAAAGTCCAGCTTGTCTGAGATCAGGATGGCTACACCTGCCGTTTTGGTAAGTGCATTTGCTTGCTAGATCTTGCTCCATCCTTTCATTCGGTGCCCGTTTTTGTCCTTTGTTGTAAGGTGGGTCTCTTGTAGACAGCAGATGTCAACTTTTTGTTTGCGAATCCATTCTGCCAGTCTGCTCCTCTTTATCGGAGTGTTTAAACCATTTATATTTAAAGAGATCAATGATAAGGGTGTTTTTTCTCCTTCCATTTTCTTTTTTTTTTTTTTTTTTGGCCAGTCGTGGGCCTTGGACTCAGGGCCTGAGCACTGTCCCTGGCTTCTTCCCGCTCAAGGCTAGCACTCTGCCACTTGAGCCACAGCGCCGCTTCTGGCCGTTTTCTGTATATGTGGTGCTGGGGAATCGAACCTAGGGCCTCGTGTATCCGAGGCAGGCACTCTTGCCACTAGGCTATATCCCCAGCCCTCCTTCCATTTTCTTGTTGGGCTGTTTTTTCCTCTTTTTTTTTTCTTGTCTTTAGTGAGCTGTTCTTTCTGTTGGACTTTGGCTATTGTAGTTTCTTTCTGATTCTGTCTTTGTGTCTTGTACGATCTCTGTTGGGTAGGGCTCCCCTCTTAGAATTCGCTGTAGGGCTGGTTTTTTATTCACATACTCCTTTAGCTCCTCTTTGATGTGGAAAGATCTGGTTTTCCCTTCGAATGTGAACTCCAGTTTCGCTGGATATTTGATCTGAGGTTGCATATTGTTAGCCTTAAGTACTTGGATGGTGTTCTTCCAGTCACTTTGTGCTTGGTAAGTTTGTGTGGATAAGTCAGCTGTTATTCGAATCCTCTTCCCATTGTAGAAAATTTCTTTCTTCGCTTTGGCTGAATTCAGAATTTGCTCTTTAATCTTGAGGTCTGAAGTCTTGAATATTATGTGCCTTGGGGTGGCTTTTCTGGGGTCTGGCCTGCCAGGTGTCATATAGGCTTCAGATACCTGGATGGGTTCCCATGTGAGATTGGGGAATTTTTCTGCTATAACTTTATTGGGATTATGTTTAAGCAATCTGCTCTGGTATTTGGCTCCTTCTTCTATTCCAATTATGCGCAGATTATATCTCTTGTCTTTGTCCATTAGTTTCTGGATTAGTCTTCCCTGAAGCTTCACCGTTTCTTGGAATGTGGTCATTTTCTGGTTGTTGTCGGCTGCTTCATTGTCCAGGCGAGAGATTCTGGATTCCATATGGTCCACTCTTTGTGTTATGGTTTCAATTGTGGAGTTTATGGATGTCAGAGAGCTATTTATGGTTGTCAGATCAGCTCTGATCGTGAAAATTTCTTCCTTCAAAGAGTTGTATTTTAAATCTATTTTTTCATGCATTTTGATTCTCAGGATGTTTAGATTTTCTTTAAATGAGGCTTGCATTGTATCCATTTTTGCTTCCATTTCTTTCTTGGCTTTTTGGGTGTCCTTCAAGATTTCTGCTCTAAACTCCTGGAATTGTTTCCTGATTTCATTTCTGACGCTTTCCATCATTCCTGTTAACATGGTCTCATTTGCTTTTTTAATCTCCATCTCCTCTTCAGTCGTGTTGCTTTTTGGAGCTGACGAGTTGGCTTGCTCTTTGATGAACTGTTATGTTTCTTTGTGATTTGCGCATCTGGAAATCTGTGGCTGGCTTCTCAGGTTTGATTTGTAGCTCTTCCCTCCCTCCTGTGTCGGCGTGTCTACCGGAGCAGGTGCTGCCGCTGTGGCCCCGCCCTGCAGTGTGGGGTACACCTACCAGAGTGGGCACTGTCACTGGGGGCCCCACCCTCCTGTGTGCTGTGCGCCCACTACAACAGGCGCTGGCGTTGTGGCCCTGTCTACTTTAGCGGGTATGCCTCCCAGAGCAAGCCCCGGGTTGTTGGGTTGTGTTTGCACCCTCCCATGAGTCCGTTGGGGGGGCGGTATGTGTGGGGCCCAGTGGGATCGTCTGTCTGGGTGTGGGTTAGCACCCTCAGACCTTGCCTCCGCTGTGAGGGGGGGATGTGATTAGGCCCAGGTGTCCCTGCTGTGCTGGTATTGCCCACCAGTGCCTGTGATTTTAGTTGTAAGAGGCCTTCAGTTCCAGGTGCCTTGGGTGGGGCTTGCACTGCTGGCTGTCCCCAGGCCCCTCTTGGGAAGGTGGTGGGGCTGGTGCGCCCAGTTCGGGAACCTGTGTGGCCTTGGGGCTGCTCTGCCCTTCCCCTTCTAAACTGATTTCCCAGCGCCTGATGGGAGCTTCCCACCTGATTTGGGGGTTCTTTGTTCCCTCGGGGTGGGGAGGGGGAGGGAGGGAGATCTAGCCTCTTTGTAGGGCTTGGGTCTCTGATGGCCGGTCTCCCGTTGGGTGAGGGGGTAATGGGGGACTCACTGATCCTGGATTGTGTGTGTGTCCCACGTAGCCGTTGGTCCTTCAGGGGGTGGGGAAGTGTCGTGGTGGCTTCCCCGGTTCCCTCCTTCTGCCGCGCTGGGTTACCCAGCCGCCGTCTGTCCGAACCCGTTGTGGACCCGAACTTCTCGTCGCTGCCTTTGTGTGTCTTGGTCCGCACCCTCCCTAGTGTCCGTGGAGTCTCGCTGCCTGAATTCTATGCTCCGGAATCCTGTCTGCCAATTGCCGGGTTCCCCTTCCCCACCCTGGCCCTGTTTGGGCCAGGGTTGGCTGGTGGGGGGAGGGTGCCCTGGAGATTCTGCGGCTCCGTGTAGGTTTTTGGCTCTTCTTTTTTGCTCCTTTTTGTTTTCCTGCGTTTCTCCACTGCTCCTGGCTGCTGGTTTTGCTGGGTTCTTGATGGGGTGTTGGGTGTTGGAGTTCCCAGCTGGCTATTCAGTTGGGGCAAGTTGGGGCGCCATCTTTCCTGCCTGACAGGCATCCAGCCTGGAGGATCCGTCACAGACACGCTTGGTGGGGACCGAGGCAATGCCCGGCGCGAGAGGTCATGCACCTGATTGAGGAAGCCCACTCACCACTAGCTGTCTCCAAGGCAACGAACTCCCCCGCTTGAATAAGGTCTTAATGATTCTGTAATTGTTATTAAGCATCCTCCATTTTTCATGCTTCCTGTGGACATATCTGAAGCTTGGTATGAAGAAACAGGTATTCAAGTGTTAAAACATTTAAATGAGCTCATGTGCCCTAGACAGTTTATAGGGCTATTGATAGCAGGCTTTGTAGCCTTTATTTCCTTGGCTGCCTCTGCTGCAGCAGCTACTGTGGCATTAACACAAAGTGTGCAGACTGTTCATTATGTTAATCAGCTTGCTCATAATACTACGCAAGCCCTGCATTTTCAAGGTAGGATTGATGATGAGTAGAACAAAAATTAGAAGCATTGTATGAATCTGTGTTTTCTCTGGGAGAACAAATTCTTGCTTTACAAAGTTTGCAATGGGTGCACTGTTATGCTGGGTTTGACTTTATTTGTGTGATCCTCCATGAATATAATAGTCAAGCTATCCTTGCAAGCAAGTTGTAGCACATCTTAATGGTATTTGCCACCATAATAATTTGTCCTTAGGTCTCTTTCAACTCCATAGACAAATAGCTGGGCTAGAACAAGCTCCGCCTCCAGACTCTAAAGTAGCAAAAACAGCAAAAGAACTCTTTGAACAACTTCAACAGTATATCCCTTCCTTGACTAATGTTAAAGGGCTGCTAATGACATTGCTCGACCTAGGGATACTTTTGCTAATGGTTTTCCTATGCCTTCCTTGCATTGTACGTTTATTGCAAAACTCTTTTACGATTTTAGCCAGCCAGTTGCATATGATCGAGCTCCAAGTAAATGAATTTCCCCTGAGAGGAACTTCAGACAGAGATGAGTAAGAGGGGATTCCCCATTTGATCTATCTATGACAGGGCCTTCAGCTTTGCTCTGAAAAAGTTACCCATGACAGGTAAGGCAAGCTAGGTGACCCACTCAACCAAAGACAGGCGGGTTTGCTTCTTTAAACAAGATGGGGGAGATGTTGGGAGCCAAGCAGCAGCCAAATTCTTCCTGACCTCTGGCTGTGTTTTCAAGGACGTGTATGGACCTGGCTTAATGGAAAATCAGAAATGCTTTACTATGTCTACCATGAGTCCATTCTTACGTTAACCAACCTCATCCTGTCTTAGCTACTATCAGATATTGTTCTGGAGTCCATTCTTATGTTAACCAACCTCATCCTGTCATAGCTATTGTTGTATTGCTACCTCCAAGCCTTTTTGTGTTCTGGAATTTTAAGCCTATGCTGTTTCCTGGTTTTCAAACTGTATATAAGCTGGAAGTTAAGAATAAACATGGTTGCAGTCTTGATTTACACTCTTGAGCTGCAGACCTTCCAGACCCCGTCTTTGTCTCTTGTCTTGTGTTTTTTCTTTTCTTTAATCCTGCGCCCCTCATTCAGGATTCCCCTTCATTGCCGGCTGGCTCCGGCACCTACCCATTAGGAGTTTACAAGAATAGTGATCTCACACCCCTAAATACAGTTGCTTCATACCCCTATTAGAAGCTCATGCCCACTGTGACCTCACTCCCATTGCTACCTCACAGCCTTTGGACCTCAGAAACATGGGCACTGCACACACTGTGACTCACAGTAAAAAAGACTCTTTTAAAACAGGCTGCCTGGAGACAAAGGGTGGTACATGGTTTCAGAATGCCTGTCACCTTCAGAGTTTTTCCAATGCAGATAAAAGTAAAGTGTTAGTGTTAAAGCAGAGGTTAGTAAAAGGCTTTGGAAATCAAGAATGCATTTCTAGATAAGAAATTTGGAAGTAAAATTGTCCTAAATTATTGTTACAAAGTGAGAAAAGGAAAATTATGGTTACCAAAATGGGTGTTTAATTGCCATTGAAATTAAATTACAGTTTGTTTGTAGGTTTCTTTTTTGCTAAAGTTTCCAGCAGACCCACAGAGAAGGACAGATGATTCCTACATGTTTGTCAAGATGTAACATTGGCCCTTAATAAGCTCCAGGTAAGAGCATGCTTAAAAACCGCCTTGTTGCATTAATTGGAGTAGAGTGGCCTTTTGTAAGACGTATTGATCTGAAATCTGCAGTTCTAAGCCAGCCTGGGCAGAAAAAGGTCCCAGTGAGAGTCTTCATCTGTAGTTGGCCAGCAGAGTGCTGGGAGCAGAGTCGTGAGTCGCTTTGAAGATCAAAGTGGTAGGGTGCTAGTCTTGAGCTGGAGAGCTGAGGGACAGCACTCAGGCCCTGAGTCCAAGTCCAGTGACGGACCAAGGGAAATACCAAAGGTGCATTTACACCAGCATGGAAGTCACTCCTGGGACAAAAGTGATGGAGCATACAGAGGAAGTAAGCCACTGTTTGGATGGAAGAGATGGTGTCAGATCTTAGTCACTCCTGTTTGGCCTTTCAAAAGTTAATCAGAGCCTGGGGGGTCCTAGAAGAATAGTTCATAAGCATGCCTTTTATTGCCCATGTCTATCTACTTTGTAACTGGACAGGAACTTGCCAGTCATCTGTGGCAGCTGGTAGTAAAGCTAAGTTTGTTAAATGGGGTATAGTTTAAAATCCCAAGCCCCTGCTTCTACTCAAAGCCCTGACTGGCAATGAGAATTTTAAGCTGATACTTCTGTTCAGGAAAGAAAATTCGTGCATCTGAGATTTTGTCCTTATGGAGATCTAAGGCCAGCAAAGTTAGTTTAGGCATCAGTTTCCCCATCCTGAGAGGAAAATGCTTTTACAAATCAGAGTGCTAAAAGACTACCATGTTATATCCCCAAAAGAGTTCTGTGCAGTTGTTATAAGGTTAGCTATTTACTCCAGTTTTGAGTAAAGTTCCTAGTAACATCTAGTCCTGACAAACCCTTGGTAAAGTAGGCTAAGGATCTATAGGTTCCTGGCTAGGTAAGGTCAACACCCCTGAGTCAGCCTGAAAAAGTTACAGAAGATGGATGATCTCCATCCACCAGCTCCCCCTTCAAGATCAAGGAACCAGAGTCATTAAAAAATATTAATAAGCCTAGCCTTATTGAAAATATTTGATTACTGAAAGTTATTGACCTGGAAACATTATGGCCCAAAGGCCATTGCCTAAAACTGCCTTGAAATTCAGTGATGTGCCAGCCTACAAAAGCTAGTGTGCTTAAGAAGCAACGGGGAAAATAATAGGAGATTTCACTAAAGTCAGGATTTAGGTTAACTTAGGTAAAGCTTCTCTTACCAGTCTATGGAGAAAGTTGCAGGTAACCCAGCAGAAGATGTGACATTCTACTGGAGCCACTGGGAGCCACTGCTGCCTGACACCACCATGGCCCCTGCCCATTCCATTTGAGTGAGGATCAAGGATGGCCTAACAGTCATTTGGAAGAATCTACATCCTCACCCTGAGCATCCATACCATGGTACAAACAGATGGGACTCTATCACACGCAGCTGATTTCTGCTGCAAAGTGCTTTGGATCTGCTGAAACTAAAATTTGGTGGGGACATTCTTGAGTTGACTGAAATTAACTAGCTCTATTAAGAAAACTGGTTATTGTGATAAATTTTCAAGTAGACAATTCCATGGAACTGATGGCCTGATGCTAAATCCAAAGCATGTTTGACATGCTGGAGAGTCACTTCCAGGCAATGCCTGGCCTGGGAGGTGTGTCCAAGTGTATTAGAGTGTGTCCATATGGATTATGGTGTGACTTCACAGAAGGCAGGGAGGTAACTGCCATCAGGTATGGTAACTGGACAGAGATTTAAACTACTGGGGGTATCTGCATGGAGCCCTCCTGGGGGTGGATCTTACAGATGCCACTGGTCAACCTTAGGTACTTAGAGGCACTGGAAACTGGAGAAATCCACTCTAAAATACTAACTCATGATAGTTGGCTCCGGTTTGGTTTCTTAGGAGCAGCAGTCACATCAGACTGACCCTTGCCCCATCTTTGTTTTCCCCAACAGCCTGTGGGTGAAGTCAAAGTAAATTGCCTTGATAGAGTTGAGATCAACCGGATTCCACAAACCAGAGGAAAAGAAAATGTAGACAGTTTAAAAGTCTAGCAGCAAAGAAGCCCCAGGAAATATAAAGAGGAAAGTTAGTACAGAAAGCCTTGGAGAAAGGGATAGAGGAAACAAAATGGTTTCCTCTGGAGAAGAAAGGGATTTGAAAAGTAAGGATGGTCAATTGCCAAATAATGTTCAAAAGTAAGAATTGTCAATTGTCACAGAATGTTCACGTAAGTCGCTGATGGTCTGAGTAATTAGAACAGGGCATGAATGGGGATAAGGAAAGACATTAGAAAGAGAATTGGGGAAAACAAGTGATTCCCTTTAGATTAGAAAAAAGGAAAACAATTCCTTAGAAAGTTTGAGTATGCAGAAGATGGTATCAGTATGTTTTAAAATTAGAGCTTATGAGTAAAGTTGGTATGCAATCAAATTGGCTATAATATAAATAGGGTCAGAATTAGGGCTTTGATGTGAAACTATGTTTATCTGGACCTGCATCTGCAGGAGTAAGGGACTTGTGTGATATCATCTAAATGTAAACCAGAAAGATATCATGTGAATATCTGTAACTGCTTGATTCCCCAGCTGAAATGGTCTTGCAAAGTAGGTGAAGCTTGGATTTGCTCCCCATGTGTAGCCTTAGGAAAAGGGTTCTGTTTTAATGCCAATCAATGAGGAATCATAAGGTAAAGCTTGGCATTTGGTAAAAGTATAACAGAAAGCAAAAAGGAGAGAACTGGTATCACCCACTGTTCTCCTGGTCACCATGGGCAACTCTCATGATAGATGTGTCGACAGGCCCTTTGATTCTACTAAGTTGGGCCCTAACTATTGGCCCATGCCTTATCTCAATACCAACCTCTAGACATGCAAGCCATTGAAATGGACAGAAGGAAGCCCTGATTCCTTCCAAGGTTCCTAAGAGAAGGGGGAAAATGTAGAGCCAGAGTGAAGGACCAAAGTAACTCTATATTGTACTAAGACCCCATTCTGTACCTGACTGATCTTACTCTAAGCCCTACTCCCAACCCCGTGCTTTCCAGTAAAGACCATAAAACGCCCAGGGACAGATAGTTCTCAGAAAAAAAAAACAACGATAAAAACCCATAAGAGTGACAGGCAGAGAAGAAAAACAAGTTTTGGAGCTATTCCAGAACTTCCCCACCCAGGTGTGGTTTCCAGTATCTGTAAATGTGTAGCTGTAAATGTGTAGATCCCTTGATCTGACCAATGACCCTTTCCAGATTCCTTCCCGCCATCACATGCACCAAACATGATTTAGAATTATTTTATAATTTTCCCGCGGTGTGTGTTGATTTGTTATAAGATGCTATGATGTATGCTAAGTCCCTGCCTTCCCCAAAGAATGTATAAAAAAAACCTGGAAGCCTTGGCTCAGGGCCTCTTGGCAACACCAGCATGCTGAGTGCACAGAGGACTGAGCTAGTCCAAAATAAATGCCCTTTTTGCTGCTTGCATTGGTCTTGGTCTCTGGAGGTGTTTTGGAGGATCCCAACTCAAGCATTTCATTACAGGTTTTAGGGACATGGTTGGGAGTAAGGTCACAAAGAGCTGTGCATGCTCATGTTATTCATAAGATCACTGTACATATGAGGTCCAAATTGGTAATATGCATGTAGTCACTCTGGATATGAGATCACAACGAGTGTGAGTTACTAATTTGTTTTAGTCCACAATGGGCCTGTGTTATTAATTGCAGTTGTGAACGAGGTGTGACATCACATTGTCATGAAGGTACATTGGATGCTAGGTCCTATACACAGTAAAGAAAATATGTTAATGGGGGTGTGATATCACAATGGGCTTGAGATTAGAAGGGATATGAGCTTCTAGCCAGTGTGAGGTAACATGGGCCTGAGGTATTAGTAGGGGGTGTGAGGTCCTAATGTGTGTTAGGCTACAATGAGTGTTAGGTCATAATACGTGTGAGGTCACAATACTTATGAGGTCCGAATTGGGAAAGGTACTAGCAAGTGTTAGTTCTCAATAGGCATGAGGTCCTAACAGATATGAAGTCACAATTGGTGTATGGTCCCAATGGGTGTGAGGTTCTAATTTTTGTGAAGTCATAATGAGAGTGAGTTCACAAATTGCATAAGGTTCCAATGTGCATGAACTTATTGGAGTCACAATAGATGTGAGGTCACAATGGGCATTAAATCCTAATAGATGTAAAACCATAATTGGTGTGAAGACACTATGGAAAGGAGGTCCTAATGGTTGTGAGGGCACAATGGTATAAGTCCTAATGAGCATGAAGTTATAGTAGATGTCAGGCCTCAGTGGACTGAGGTAACAGTGAGTATGAGATTCTAATGAGCATGATTTCACAGTAGATATGAGGTCCTAATAGAGGTGTGAGATAACTATATAAATATTGGATGTGAGTTCACAGTGAGATTGAAGGCAAAATGAATGGGAGGTCACAATTGGTGTGGGGTCATAACGAGCATGCGTGAAAATGGGTGTAGGGCTCTAATGGGGAATTAGGGTAAAATGAATATGAATATTGTATATGAGGTGACAGTGAGATTGAAGGCACAATGAGTGTGAGGTCAAAACTGGAGTGAGAGCCTAATGTTTGTGAGGTCAAAATGGATATGAGGTCATCAATGTCATAAGATTTTCTTGGATGAGAAGTCCTAATGAGGAATGTGAAATTATGGTGGGTAGGAGATCACTGGACATGAGAGTCTAATGGAAGTTTCACTATCACAATGGGCATGAGGTCACAATGATGCAAGCTTCTAATGGGGGTACTAGATCCAAATGAATGTGAGGTCCAAAGAAATTTTCCAGGTGAAACTGTTCATGGGCATGAGTTATTAGTGATGATGAGGTTCCAATAAATGAGAGATCACAACTGATCACAATCCTTATTGAGGTAAGACCACAGTGGGCATGAGATCAGAAGGGCCACTGGTCCTAATGCAGTTGGGTTCATACTAGGAACGGAATAATAATGAGTGTGAGATTACAATGGGGGTGAAGTTTTAGTGGCATAAGTTCACCACTGGTGTGAAGTACTAGTTGGCTTGAGGTCAAATGGTGTGTAGACCTATTGGATGAGAGATAATAATGGTATGAAGTCACAATGTATATGAGGTGTAATGTATGTGAGATCATAATGGATGTGAGTTCACAATGAAAATGTGGTCATATTGGGTGTAATGTCATAGTGAATGTAGAGTCACAATGTTGTGAGGCTGCAGGTGAATGAGATCATAACAGATGTGAATTCATTATGCATGTGAGGTCCTAGTAGAACCCGAGGTCCCAGTGGGGTTAGATCTTAGATCATGTGATGTTAAGTCACAGAGGGTATATAGGGGGTGTGAGGATATAATGTGTGTGGTCACAATGGGTGTGAGGTCAAAATCTGAATGATGACACACTGGGTGTGAGGTTATGTTGGGCATGAGATCCTACTGTGTTTCAGATCATAATATTTGTAAGGTCTAATGAGTATGAGATTACAATGAACATGAGGTAAAAAATTGTATAAGGTTCTTATTGCTGTGTGTGTGCACACACAGGGTGTGAGGATCTAATAAGTGTACAATGTTATGCTGTCACAATAGTTGTGAAGTCACAATGGCTGTCAGATCCTAATGGTGTGTGTGCATTCACAGTGAGAATAAGATCCTACTAAGCCTGAGGTCATTCGGGTTGTAGTCCTAATGGATATGAGATTACAATGAGTGAGATCAAATAGGCCTAGCTGCTAATGTGTGTGGGGTCACTTGGATATGAAGTAACAATGAGAGTTAGATCATTATGAGTATGTTATCCTGATGGGTATGAAGTAAATATGTGTATGATCCTGATGAGAAATATGAAGACACAATGGATGTCAGGTCCTAATGTTTTTGAGGTCACAGTGGGCATTAGTCCTAATGGCTGTGATGTCCTAATGGGTGTGAGGTCACAGTAAGTAGGTATCTTAGGTCATAATGGGCATAAGGTTTCAGTGGATGTGTGGTCACAACGGGCTTGTGGTCATAACTGATTTGAAGTGACAATGTGTGTGACAGTGTAACAGTGGGTGTAAGGTCATACATGGTGTCATAATGGCCGTTTGCCCTGGTGGGTGTAGGTCAATAGGCATGAGTTCCTATCAGGTATTGGAGGTCCCAATCTGCATGAGGTCAAAAAGGATGTGGAATTTCTAATGGGCATGAGGTCACGATACGTGTGAGTTATTAATGTGCATGTGGTCTCAATAGGTTTGTAGTCCCAATGGGTATTAGGTTCTAATAGGTATATGGTATTGGTCACTATTGGTATGGATATTAATAGGTAATCTCATTGTGGTGTCAGATCCCAATGAGTGTATGGGTATGATATCCTAATGAGTGAGTCTCCTATATGTGTGAAGTCACAATGAGTTGTGAGGTCCCAATGGGTGTCAGGTATTCGTTGATGTGAAGCCAAAATGGGCACAAGGTCACTATAGGTATGATAACCTAAGGGGTGGGAGGTACTAACATGCGTGAAGTCACAGTGAATGTGGGGTCACCATGGGAGTGAAGCATAATGTGTTATGTGATCAAAATGGGCATGAAACCACATGGGCATGAAGACAAAATGGATGTGAAATCCTATGATTGTGAGTTCATCGTGGGTGTGTGGCCATAATTGATGGAAGGTAGAAATAAGTGTGAGTTCACAGTGAGTGTGATGTCACAAAGTGTGTTTTATAATAGGTGTGTGCCTAATGGATATGCACTTCACAATGGGAAAGATGACAAAATAGGTGTGACATGATGAGAGTGTGAGACCTAGTGATAGTAAGGTCCTATTGGGTGTAGTGTCACAATGGGGTTGTGGTAACAATAAGTATCTGTTCCAAAAGGATGTGAGACCTTAAAGGGATATGAGGTCCAAATATGCTTGAGGTCACAATGATCACAACAAGGTCCTAATTGGAACTATGTGGTCACAATGTTCATGAGATCACAATAGATCTGAGGTCTTATTTGAATGTGGTGACATTGGTTCCGTGGTCACAATGGGTATGATTGCGTAATAGGCAAGATGACAAAATGTGAAGTGCCCAGAGGGTATGAGGTTCTTGTAGGTGTGAGGTCAGAGTCAGGGTGAGATCTTAATAGTGGCATGACATTCTAATGGCTGTTAAATAGAAATGAGTCTGAGGTCCCAATGAGTATGAGTACCACCCCCAACCTCATCATGGCCATGGGGTAAAATGGGCTTGAGGTCTTAATGAGAAGAGTGAAGTGACAATGGGCATGATGTCAAACTGTCCATGAAGTCCTAATAGGCATACAAGGGGTGTCAGAGTGGGTGTCAAATCCAAAGGGAAGGTGTGAGGTTGTAATACATGTGATATTTTTATAGGCATGAGGTCATAATGTTTATGCACAATGAGTACGAGATTACAATGGGTGTGAGACCCTAAATGCTGTGATTTCACAAAGAGGGTGGAATATCTAATGGGCATATGTCGCAATGGGTGTGAGTTTCTAATGTGCATGTGGTCCCAGTGGGTATTAATTCTATATCTATATTGTATACAGTCACAATTGGCATGAAACTTAATATGTAATATCATGTGGGTGACAGGTCCAAATGAGGGTATTTGTATGATATCTTAATTAGTCTGTCTCTTATGTGTGTGAAGTCACAATGAATGTGAGGTCACAAAGGGTATTAGGTATTATTTGATGTGAAGCCACAATGGGCACAAGGTCACTATGGGTATGGCATCCTAAGGGGTGGGAGGTCCTAATATCCACGAAGTCACAGTGAATGTGGGGTCAACATGGAGTGAAGCATGAATGTGGAATGTGGTCAAAATGTACATGAAACCACTTGGGCATAAAGACAAAATGGATGTGAGATCCTGTGATTGTGAGGTCATTGTACATGCAAGGTCATAATAGATAGGGATAGGAGTGAGGTCATAGTGAGTGTGATGTCACAAAGTCTCTTTCATGACAGGTGTATGCCTAATGGATATGTAGTGCACAATGGGAAAGATGACAAAATAGGTGTGACATTCTGAGAGTGCAAGACCCAATGACAGTAAGGTCCTATTGGTTGTAGTGTCACAATGGGTTTCTGGTCACAATGAGCATGAGATCCAAATGGATGTGAGACCCTAATGGGATACGAGGTCAAAATATGCTTGAGGGGCTGGGGATATAGCCTAGTGGCAAGAGTGCCTGCCTCGGATACACGAGGCCCTAGGTTCGATTCCCCAGCACCACATATACAGAAAACGGCCAGAAGGGGTGCTGTGGCTCAAGTGGCAGAGTGCTAGCCTTGAGCAGGAAGAAGCCAGGGACAGTGCTCAGGCCCTGAGTCCAAGGCCCAGGACTGGCCAAAAAAAATATATATATATATATATGCTTGAGGTCACAATGATCACAACAAGGTCTTAATTGGAGCTAGGTGGCCACAATGTTCATGAGGTCACAATGGATCTGAGGTCTTATTGGTGTGAAGTGACATTGGTCTGTGGTCACAATGGGTATGATTGTCTAATAGGCAGGATATCAAAA
This sequence comes from Perognathus longimembris pacificus, assembly GCF_023159225.1. Taxonomy (NCBI): domain Eukaryota; kingdom Metazoa; phylum Chordata; class Mammalia; order Rodentia; family Heteromyidae; genus Perognathus; species Perognathus longimembris. The sequence continues at coordinate 17,044,108 of NC_063175.1, read as the reverse complement.
TGTGAAATGCCCCCGCCATAGATATTAAGTAAAATAGAGTAAGTAAAAAAAGAGTCTTTTTTCTCCAGTTACAGCATGACGACCTTTGAACTCAAATGACAATTTTTCCTTAATGTAAGAATTACAATTACTATTACATCACAGTATACACTCATAAAATTCAGTATCTGAATCATTAAACTGATACCCAAAACAATTGTAACAAAAATACTTTTAACAGTATTCACCAGAATTACAAACAAGAAATCGAGTCTCAGCATCTTTACTTTTTCAATACATCCAAATTGCAAAAATAGCACAGGAAGCAAATCACATCAGATAAATAAACTTTTTAGCCATTTAAAAATTTTTTCCAATTCTTAGTACCTCTCAAGGGGCAGTTTTAGAAATTCCAGTCAAATCATTCATTTTTACCACCAGGTATCCTATGTTCATCTGAAAACAAAAGAGACAAAAGAAAGGCCTCCATTGGCCTGTACTACAGAACGGACTATCTCTATCCTACTCCTCAGAGCTTGATGAACTGTCTTGGTGCCAGCTTGTCCTCTTCCACCATGAATGGACACCCTTTTATGGCTGTCCCACCACGTGGATTCCATCCAGGGCCTGTGCCACCACGTGGACTGGCTAAGCTGTACCTTTGGCAGATCACCCCTCACTCCTGTGGATAGGCACACATGGCCTGTCCTAGGTTTTTCCTGTCCTTTCCTATTGGTCTCTGACTGAGAAACCCAAGCAGTTTTTTTTTTAACAGTGATTAACCTTTATATCCAAACTTCTGACACTTAACCCTCATTTTTTAAATTAAAGAAACACTTTTAACCATAGTTCCTCTTTAAAACATGCAATAATCCTTTAAAGCATTTGGTAACACCCAGACTTGATGACCATTTGAATTTAAATTTAAACTCACTCAAATTTACATCATAGTAACAGTCTTGAACATGTTCACACTAACACATGCACACAATCATACATATTGAAAAGATCTTAAAGCGCACAAAATAAACATTGGCTGTACATTTTCCAGTGGCAAGAGGTATTTTTGCCAATCTTACTCCTGCAGCACCCAAATTTTAAGACAAAACTTTTAACAAATTATTTTAGCATTCTCCAACCTCATTTTCCAGGGCTTGATAGTTTCAGTAAAACATTTTAGCACACCAAATAATTTTTTGCTGAAGAAGGCTGGGTTGGGGTCCCCCAGAGTTCTTTTTGCAGATATTCACACTCTGATTGTGAACTGTCGCCTGTACATCTTTCCAATGAGCTAAACATAAGTGCAGGGGGCTAAGGGGTCTGTCCCTTTTTGTCCGTCACAGTCAGGAGATACAGAAAACAGAGAAGAACAGGCCAGACAAGGCCTGTAACAATATAGGCAATTTTTCCTTTCCTGTAACACAATCTTTTCTAGGATCTGATTGCATTTACATCTATTTTCTTTCCTAAATCACCAGTGGATCTATTCTCCTCAGTACTCAATCTCATATTAGGCCCTTCTACTTTCAATTTCACATTCTCTTTTACATCACACACCAATTTACCACATCATTCAGACAACTCAGAGCATTTGACATAAACCAGACAAACATACACAAGTGGCAAGAGTAAAAGCAGTTTGAATAATCTGGAGAAGCAATGCTGCTAAGAAAAGGAAGGGAGGAGAATTCCCCTGGGGACCTAAAGAGCAAGAGAAGGAGTCACTCCTGGAAGTCTTCTGTTTGGGATCTTACACTCATTAGAACCACACTTATGGTGACTTTATGCCCAATTTCAGTTCATACCTCTGCGACCCATGACCAATGTAACCACCCCCATTGTGACTTCACACACCCCTTGAGAATTCACAGACATTAGACCCCATAGTCATTGCACCTTACACATTTAGGCCCTAGTACCCATTGTGACCTCTCACTTATTGTGACCACTCCCTTCTGACCTTATACTCCTATTAGAACTTCAGACTCATTTTGTACACATGCTCATGTTGATCTCATACCCATTGTAATCTGTGACTTAATATTTACTAGACCCTCATATGCATTATGTCTTGACACAATTAGCACTTTACAAGCATAGTGGACATAAAGTTTTAGCATCCAAGGCATCAAGAATGACTTGAGTAAACAGCGCTGTAGGGCCATATTGAGCACAAGCATTCTTTAGATCACATATTTGTTTAAATGGCAAAGGCTGGTGGACTGCTTCTTTATCTTCAGTCCTCCTTACCGGGAATAAGTGAAAACCAGAAATGTCTTCCCCTTTATGAGCAGCCTGTTCCAGGGAGAGTTGCAGGGCGCTACGCTTAGGGGAAGGATTAGGACTTGACCCAAAAAGGAGTTCACCACATGCACATTAGAAACTCACACCCATTTTGACCTCATGCCCATTAGAAATTCCACACCCATTTTGACCTCATGGCCATTAGAGCCTCAAATACCTGACAGGACCTCATGCTTATTGACCTACACCCATCAGGGCCTAATGCCCATCATGACAGCATGTATGACCTTACACCCACTGTTACTCTGTCACACACATTGTTACTTCAAACCAGTTAGGACCACAAGCCTGTTGAGACCACACTCCCACTTCAACTTTATGCCCATTATGACCTAAGATACCTACTTAATGTGACCTCACACCCTTTAGGACCTCACACTAATTATGACTAATGTCCACTGTGATCTCAACCCCATTAGGACCAGACATCTAAGGGGGCTTGATCCTTCTCATCAGGAACATACACATTTTTTACTTCATACCCATTAGGATCATGTGTCTTTAGGATCTAACACTAGTTGTGACTTCATATCCATGTGACTAAATACCCAGTAGCAGATTAGCTTATTTGACTCACTCATTATGAATTCATATCCATTAGGAATACAACCCCACTGACCTCAGTATTATTATGATCTCATTCTCACTGTGGGTTCACACACACCATTAGGACCTGACAGCCATTGTGACCTCACAACTATTGTGACAGCATATTCACTGTACACTTATAGATCCTCAAACACCTGTGTGAAGACAAACACAGATAAGAACTTTATGCAACTCTTGACCTCATATTCATTTTATCTCATTCTCATTAGACCTTACATATATTAGATCTTACATACCCAGTAGGATCGTATGCCCATCATAACCTCATACCCAGTGTGTCACCATGCAGATTTGGGCCTCATACCCTTTGTGACCTCACACACACTATATCCTCACACCCACTATATACTCTCTGTGCCTTAACATCACATGATTTAAGATTTTCACCTTGTGTAAGCCCAGGTTCTATTAGAAACTCACCTGCATTATGAATTCACATCTATCATGACCACATTCACCTGTGGCTTCACATCATTGTGATTCCACATTCACTATGACATTACACCCAATATGACCACATTCTCATTGTGAACTGACACCCATTATCAACTCACATACATTATACGTCATATATATTGTGAATTCATAACATTATGATCTCTGATCCATTAGGGCTAAACACTGTTTGACCTCAAGCCAAATAGTACTTCACACCAGTGGCGAATATAGCCCACTAAAACTTCACCCCCATTGTAATCTCACACACATTTTTATTCCATTCCCAGTATGAACCCAACTGAATTAGGACCAATGACGATTCTGATCTCATCCCCACTATGATCTCACCTCAACAAGGAGTGTGATCATTTGTGCTCTCTCATTTATTGGGATCTCATCATCATTAATAACTCATGCCCAATAATAGTTTGACCTTAAACATTTATTTGGACCAAACATTTATTTTTATTTAGTACCCCCATTAGAAGCTCATCATTTTGACCTCATGCCAATTTTGATTGTGAAACTTCCATTAGGCTCTCATGTCCAATGACCTCCTACCCACTGTAACCTCACATTCCTCATTAGGACCTCTCATCCATGAAAATCTTATGACATTTATGACCTCATATCCATTTTGACCTCACATACATTAGGCTCTCACACAAGTTGTGACCTGTCACTCATTGTGCCTTCAATCTCACTGTGAACTCACATTCAATAATTATATAGTGATCTCACACTTCTATTAGGACCTCATATCTACTTTGACATCATGCTCATTAGAATCTCATACTCACTGTTACATCAGTCCACTGAAACCTGAAATCTACTATAACTTCATGCTCATTAGGACTCATACGATTTTGACCTCACAACCATTAGGAACTCCTTTCCATAGTGTATTCTCATCAATTATGGTTTACATCTATTCGGATTTCATGCCCATTGTTTCCTCACATCTTTTGTGACTCCATTAACTTCATGCACATTGTAACCTTAGGCACTTTGTGAACTCACTTTCATGACTTCACACAAATTTGAACCTCACACCCACTGTGACCACCCACCAATTGTGACTTCATATATTTTAGGACCTCATGTCCATTGAGAACTAATACTTGCTAGTACCTTTGCCAATTAGGACCTCATAAATATTGTGACCTCACATAATATTATGACCTAACACTCATTGTAGCCTAACACACATTAGGACCTCACACCCCCTATTAATACCTCAGGCCCATGTTACCGTGTAGGGAGCCAACAACAAAGTTCATCCTGACCTATGGCTATGTTGTTATCAATAAATGTGAAAGGATATGGCTTACTTAAAAGACACCACAAGAGTCTGATTTATGTTAACTATTCAACCTTATTTTGTCTTTACTGCCACCTGTTATTGCCAAATTCAAGGCTTTCTTGTTTTCTTAAACTTTAGTAATGCTATGATGTTCTCTGGGTCCTAAAGTGCATATAAGATGAAAGTTAAAAATAAATGGGGCTGCAGTCTTGAGTCATGATCTTGAGCTTCAGACCTCCCATACCCCACCATTTGTCTTTTGTCTTTTGTCTCTTGTCTTGTATTTTCCTTTTTGTTTAATCATCGCCCCCTCAATCAGGATTCCCTTTTGCTGCTGGCTGGCTCCGTCAAGTGGCGCCAAAACAGGGACCTAAAAACCTGGGACTACAGCAGAGGACCCCGCTGAGGTAAGAGGACGTCCGATCACTTGGGATAGAGAGCAAGAGAGAGAGAGAGAGTATCGTCGGGAGTAAAATATAATGGGACAATATAACAGCTGCACGCTATACGTGCAGGCCCTCATAGGAATGCTTCGTGCCCAGGGAGTGAAAGTGGAGCAAGGTCAGTTAGAACGTTTCTTTCACTTCATCGAGGAAGTATGCCCCTGGTTCCCAGAGGAAGGAACCATTAACTTAGAAGTTTTGCAAAAAATAGGAATAAGGATGCAGGGACATTATGACCCAAATGGCCCTGAAAAAATCCCAGTGTAGGCTTTTACTCTTTGGAATTTGGTCCGAGACTGTTTGGATACTAGACATGAACAGGTTAAATTCAATCAGTTGGTCAGAGAAACTAAACAGGGACCTGATAAGCATCCGCCAGCCCCGGGAGTGTATGCAGCTGCCGGAGAACAGCTAAGAGAATTAATATTATCTAAACCCACTGGGCTAGATAATAAGGAAGACTCAGATGGCTCAGACACTGAGAAAAATATATACAATGAGCCTTCTAAAGATAGATTGACCCATGTTGAGAATATGTTGAAATCAGTTGTAGTTCTATTATCCCAGCTTCATCCAGAAAAACAAACTATTTTAAAGGTAGATACTTGTGAGCCCCCTCTGGAAGTCCTGGCAGATCTCGATCCTTTCCAGCCAACACCTCCACGTAGCACAGGCTGCTCAGAGAGGGGAGGGACTTGAGGCTAGGGAAATGCTAACACCACCGAGGTAACTTCTCCTGACCAACTTCCATCCACCACTACAATCTAATTGCCCTCACACCCAGGGTAAGTGATCATCTGCTTGGCCTGTGACACAGCAACTGGGGTGAAAACCTCATTGCTGATTGTCTCCTACATTTCAGCTGACCAGAGTAATACCGAGGACACTTGTGTTTCAATTCCTCAGCTCCGCTAATCACTAACCATGGGAGGACACAATCTAAAAGCTGGTCAAGTTTTTGCCCAATGTTACAAATTTGGAATATTTTACAGGACTTATATAACTTCTGTGAGCGCTCAGGCAGATGTAGTTCTCTCTCTCTCTCTCTCTCTCTCTCTTTCTCTCTCTCTCTCTTTTTCTGCCTCTTTCTAAACTCTGCCTGCCTGCCTGCCTGTGATATAGGAGATGCTGGTATATTTGTTTAACATCTGCTTTAAAAAACACAAAAAAGGTTTTTTATTCTTGTTATTGATGTTTGTTAAGCTTGGAGATTCAGTTAAATTCTGCTTGTTGCTGACTAAATCCTAAATTCTGTCTAGCATTGAGCACATGGTGGACAATAGAATTGGTTGGAGGTGAAGGCCCATCCATTCCCCAGGTGATGGGCATACCAAATTCCTCAAGGCTGAGCAGGGATGTGGAGACTCAAGCTCCCTACCCCCCACTCTTAACTCTGGAACTGTGGCCTTGCAATTAAAATGTGATTTTCAATTCAAATGCTGGAAGGTGAAGGTATCTTACTGTGAGCCTGCTGTCTGTGTTCTGTTCATGTCATGTCTCCATCTCTTGGACCTTCTCTGATCATAGCATCCTACTTCAGCTCCCCATTGAAGCTAAACTGGTTTCTTCAAAGTGTGGCTTCATTTCCTCACCGGATAATCTGTGAAAATTTTTGTTTGCTGGAAAAGTTTTTGTTTACTAACTGACGACGTGGTTCTAAAATATGGGAAAAATAATATCATTTTGCCACTGGAATTCCAGAAAACTTACATGGCCTACTAAAGATCAAATTTAAGCGTGCCCCGAAGCTTGTGCACAACTGTCTTTATGTCTGTCTGTTGACTATAATGTTAAAAAAAACTTGGCATCATGGTTTCAAAGTTACTGTATTTTGAATACTATTTTAACTTATTTTAAGTCTTGTGTTAAACTGATATTTGCAGCCTGTGGGTGGAGTCACAGTGAACAGCCTGGATGCAATCCTGACTCTTTTCACCAGACTCCAAGCCAAAAAAAAGAAAACAGGTTTTAAACCCAAACTGATCATGTTTGGGTTCAAGCAAATGTGTCTAAGAAAAACTCCAAAAGGTTCTAATATGCAACACGTGGTATAAGTACAATGATGTAAAACCAGTGTGTTATTCTTTTTTTTCCAATTTTTATTATCAAACTGATGTACAGAGAGGTTACAGTTTCATACGTTAGGCATTGGATACATTTCTTGTACTGTTTGTTATCTTGTCCCTCATACGCCCCTCCCCCCTCCGCCTTACCCTTTCCCCCCTGAGGTGTTCAGTTCACTTACACCAAACAGTTTTGCAAGTATTGCTTTTGTAGTTGTTTGTCTTTTTTTTACCCTGTGTCTCTCAATTTTGGTATTCCCTTTCAATTTCCTAGTTCCAATACCAGTATAAACGGTTTCCAATATACTCAGATAAGATTACAAAGATAGTGTAGTTACAACCACAGGAAGGTGATACAAGAACATCATCAATAATAGAAGCTACAGATATACATGGGACGTTGAAAGTAGTTACAACTGTGATATAACAATTGTCTCCATAACATGGAGTTCATTTCACTTAGCATCATCTTATGTGTTCATTTTTTATGTTTATCTATGCTAAAGGTCAAGTTTACATCTGATCCTGACAATTCTTTGGTATAGACTAAGATTTTACTTCTCTATTTTTCTTTCCTGTGCCCTCATAAACTCTTTAAGATCAAGGGACCAGAGTCATTTTGGAACAAGTGTGCAAATGTGGCTGCTGACCTTGGTTTTCCTGACCCAGGATTAATATTTTGCTTTATAGGATGCAGGTCAACATGTGTGCTAGCTGCATCACTGTAGTGGTCCATGGCTATAAAAAGCTGCCTCCAGAGTCTGCTCCCAAACTCCCTGGCTTCACTACTAGTGATTCCTTATTCTCTCTCTGTTGCATGGAAAACTGCTTTGGGAATCTAGGAGTCCTGTGAGGATTTTGACAGGCCCAGAGTGCTATTGCCCTGGCTCTGCCTTCCCCAAGATTAAAGTTGGATTTATAGCAGGCCTATCATGACAGAGTTGCAACTGAGACTTACTCCAAGTTTAAAAAGCATCAGAGTTGTGTTTGGTGGCCACAGGGTTACATTAGGGTAGCATTGGTGTCTTCCCCCTCCATGTCTCAGCAACTGTTGTGGCTGCTGCAGAGAGCTGACTTGGTTGACCTATGGTCTGTGTGGATTTTGTGACTAGGAAGATGGTTAAAGGCCGAAGCCTTCTAAAATCTTTTTAAAGTTGTCACCCTGCTTAAACCAGTAGGGTACCAGCCTACAAAAGCCAGAGTACTCAGAGTCAGCAACCAAAACATACTGGGATGTTTCAAATTTCTTTAACCAGTCTTTGTAGAAATTTACAGGCAACCCAGCAGGAGGTGTGACACTTTATCCAGGGGACTCTGAGAGATGCCACTACAGCCTTGCCCAGATGCAACCCATCTCTCCTGCCTGCCTCCATCACACCTGATTTTGGATGGAAGACACAGCCACTTCAGGTCCACTGAAGCTAAACTTTTACATTGTCCTCACCCTTTTCCCTCTTGATTATTATTCATTTGTGTTCTCTTCCACCTGCCAGTAAGGTTAAATGATATACATTGATTTGATGGAACATGGATCTCATTCAGTTTGCTGTTCTCTAAGTGTTACAGCAGAACTCTGGCAAGTATTTCTGCTTCTCAACAAGTTATAGCTAAGCACTACTCCTATTGTTCTCCTGTTGCTTTCATTAAAAATAAAAAGGGCTTTTATGGCTAAGACTCTAATTTTATTACGGATATTCTTCTTGCTGGGGAGGCTAGCAAACATTGTATTTCCCATTCTCTACACTGCTTTGCCACTATGGGACGTCCTAAACATATTAAAACTGATAATGTTCCGGGATATGTCGGAAAAGCTTTTCAAACTTTTTCTAAATCTTATCAGATTGTTCACACTATAGGAATTCCTTATAATCCTCAAGGTCAAGGAATTGTTGAACGGGCCAATGGTTTGTTAAAACACCAATTTTCTAAATTAAAAGAGGGGGGAATTATACCCCTTCTCTCCTGTTAATATTCTTTCTCACACTTTAAATTTTTGAAATTTGGACTGTAATGGCCTTTCTGCATAACAGCTTATCCCCAACCATGGTATCATACCCTGTAACAATTTAGGACTTTAGACACTGATAAAATTCATGTAACCAGAAGATCCATTTAAGTATCTAGGATATTTAATTAGAAGACAAGCTGACAGGCATTCTGAAACCATGTACCGCCCTTTGCCTCCAGGCAGCCTGTTTTAAAAGAGTATTTTTACTGTGAGCCACAGTGTGTGCAGTGCCCAAGTTTCTGAGGTCCAAAGGCTGTGAGGTAGAAATTGGAGTGAGTTCATATCTTTTAGGACCTCATGCCCATTGAGAACTAATACTTGCTGGTACCTTTGCCAATTAGGACCTCATAAATATTATGAACTCACACAGATATGACCTAATACTCATTGTAGCCTAACACACATTAGGACTTCACACCCCCTATTAATATCACAGGCCCGTGTTACCTCACACTGGTTACAAGCTCATACACTTTGTAATCTCACACCCATTGTGATATCACACCCCCATTAGCATTTTTCCTTACTCTGTATAGTACCTCGCATCCAATATGACTTCATGACAATGTGATGTCACTCTTTGTACACGCCCTCAATTAATAACACAGGCCCATTGTGGATTAAAACAATGTAGAAACTCACACTCATTGTGATCTCATATCCACTGTGACTTCATGCATATATCATATTTGGACCTCATATGTACAGTGTCCTTATGCATATCGGGAGCATGCACAGCCCTTTGTGACCTTAATTTTCCAGGGCAATTAAGTTTTAGTAATCTGACATTTTTAATAAGGCTAGGCTTTTCCAGGCCAAAAATACAGGGGCCAGAGAGGCAGCTAATTTCCACAAATGACGCTAGGGAGGAAATAGCCTGTTTTCACAGGCATGGGCATGGCGGGGATCACTAAGGCCTGCTCCAAACCATCCTAAAAGCTGTTTAGCAGACATGGAGTTGGACATTTTCATAGATAATATAAAGTCACAAGATGGGTAATATTCAGTGCAGTTTTGTAACCACACACCAAAAAGGCCCCAATCATACCAAGTATGTTGGGATGTATTCCAAATAGTTGGGAAAATTCCTCGACAAGTTTCCCAATGCCTTTCAGTAAAATTCAGGTTCAGATAAGTAAAATTGTCACATTTAGGAGGCCAGCAGGCCTAGGATAATTGTCTAACTTATAGATATGAGATCCCACAGACCAAGAAGACAGTCTAAATAGCCGAGTTCTACTGGAATCATATGAACCTCCGTGGTGAATCCAATATTAATATTTAAAAGGATAACGTGGAGAACGGCCTAGACAGATAGACTTAGAGAACTGACAATAAGCGAACTTAAAATATCATCCTTCTTCCATGGGAAAGACTGGAATGCCAGACCCATAAAGGGGAGAGAAAAGAAGGTATTGATGTAAAGACAGAGACAGGGGCTTCTGTCCATAAATATGGACGTAATAAAGGAGAGTTAGAACTATAAGCCCAATACAGAACCTCTGATGTATCCACTACAGGTTATCAGTGCACACCTGTCCATTAGAATTGCCCCATGATTTGGATGAGATATCTCATCCCAGTCTTGATGCACAGGGTGGGGTTTCTTGCTGCATCCCACAGAGCAGGTGCTAGAAAGATGGGCTGTCTTCTGTAGAAACATAAGCATACCCTCACCCCTGGCTTATTCTCTCCCCTGGAACACAATCTAGACCCATGCCCAATCAAGTTCAGACAGCCTGTGACTTGTTTAACACAGGCAGGGCTAACAAGTGGTGCTCTGCTCTGGCAGAGCATTATATCTCCTAGAGGCAAATTTAAAAAATTAGGAACAAACAAATTAAGAACAAATATTTCTTCCTCAATAATGGCTCAGGCTATTTCATAATGACTTTTCATAGAAGTCTCATACCCCTCGGTACTATCCATATTCCCCTTTTTTATTTTTTGAGCTTGTTTTACTACACCTTGACCTTTAGGATTATATTTCATTCAAGTAAGATATTATGAGATTTTAAAGATAGCATGTTCTCCTTTTGTGGGAGCAAAAGAGGCTAAAGCATCTACTTGAGAATTACCATATGCCATAGGACCTGGCAAATTATAATGAGCGTGAACGTGAATTACATACATGGAGTACTGTCTTGGGTGTAACAGGCTTTGTAATTGTCTAAATATATAACAGCCTATAAGTCATTTTCTTGTGCTTATTTCCAGGGAGTGAGAAAAAATTGATATTCACCTTTTATCCAAAATGTACATTTCTTATATTTTGTACCATCTATAAAGACATTTGGAGTATTTAGAATGGGATCAGAAAGTGAAATATTATCAATAATATAAATTTGGTTTTGAAAGGATTGCCATAGAGGGCTAGAAGGTAAATGGTATAAAATTTCTCCAGTAAAGCCACTCAAGGCCAGAGAGAGAACATCGGAGGTTTGTAATGCAAATTTGAATTGCTGTTTATGCATATGGATAATAATGAAGTAGGTGTATAGATTGCTGATTTGCAGGCACATTTTAAGGCCTTGCATGATAATAAACCTGGTCATTTTAGAGAATGTGGGCCTGGTATATATCCATTTCAAAGGCTTGTTGTACTGTGCCAGCACCCCTGTCGTGTAGTTTTTTGGTAAGTAGAGTTAATACCCCAATAGGGGCAGATAAATCTACTCGAGATAAGGAATTTTGTGTCTTTAGAGTCAGGGCTTTTGCTAATAAAAGTAATTCCTGATATGCCTCCACTAGTTAATTTATGAGTGCTATTTAAAGCCGAATCTCCTAAAAGAATGGAGAATAGATTATGTAAAGAATAGGTGAGGATCAGTTAATGTTTCCCAGTAACTTTTGAAATTCATTAAGTGTTTAATTCTTCAGTGTGAATATTTATTAACTGGGGGGTAATTTCTTGTCTTCTAATTAAATATCCTAGATACTTAAATGGATCTTCTGGTTACATGAATTTTATCAGTGTCTAAAGTCCTAAATTGTTACAGGGTATGATACCATGGTTGGGGATAAGGTCACAAAGGGCTGCGCATGCTCCCGATATGCATAAGGACACTGTACATATGAGGTCCAAATATGATATACGCATGAAGTCACAGTGGATATGAGATCACAACGAGTGTGAGTTTCTATGTTGTTTTAATCCACAATGGGCCTGTGTTATTAATTGAGCGTGTGTACAAAGAGTGACATCACATTGTCATGAAGTCATATTGGATGCGAGGTACTATACAGAGTAAGGAAAAATGCTAATGGGGGTGTGATATCACAATGGGTGTGAGATTACAAAGTGTATGAAGTTGTAACTAGTGTGAGATAACATGGGCCTGTGATATTAATAGGGGGTGTGAAGTCCTAATGTGTGTTAGGCTACAATGAGTATTAGGTCATATCTGTGTGAGTTCACAATATTTATGAGGTCCTAATTGGCAAAGGTACCAGCAAGTGTTAGTTCTCAATGGGCATGTGGTCCTAAAAGATATGAACTCACCATATTTGTCTGATCACAATGGGTGTGTGGTTCTAATTTTTGTGAAGTCATAATGAGAGTGAGTGATCACAATGGGTGTGTGGTTCTAATTTTTGTGAAGTCATAATGAGAGTGAGTTCACAAATTGCATAAGGATACAATGTGAATGAAGTTAATGGAGTCACAGTAGTGGTTAAGTCTCAATGGGCATGAAATCCTAATAGATGTAAAGCCATAATTAGTCTGAAGACACTATAGAAAGGAGCTCCTAATGGTTGTAAGGTCACAATGGTATGAGTACTATAAGCATGAAGTTACAGTAGATGTTAGATCTCAGTGGACTGAGGTAACAGTATCAGATTCTAATGAGCATGATGTCACAGTAGATATGAGGTCCCAATGGAGGTGTAACATAACTATATAAATATTGAATGTGAGTTCACAGTGAGATTGAAGGCACAATAACTGTGAGGTCACAATTGGTGTGGGGGTCATAATGCCTTTGAGTGAAAAGAGATGTAGGATTCTAATGGAGTATGAGGGTACAATGAATATGAATATTGAATACATGGTCAGAGTGAGATTCAAAGCACAATGAGTGTGAGGTCACAACTGGAGTGAGAGCCTAATGTATGTGAGGTTAAAATGGATATGAGGTCATAAATGTCATAACATTTTCATGGGTGAGGTCCTAATGAGGAATGTGATGTTACAGTGGGTAGGAGGTCATGGGACATGAGAGCCAATGTAAATTTCACCATCACAATGGGCAGGAGGTCACAATGGTATGAGCTTCTAACGGGAATACTAGATCAAACTGAATGTGAAGTCCAAAGAAATGCTTAAGGTCAAACTATTAATGGACATGAATTATTAGTGATAATTAGGTCCCAATAAATGAGAGATTACAACTCATCACAATCCTTATTGAGGTTAGATCACAGTGGGCATGAGATCTGGATGGTCATAGGTCCTAATAGAGTTGGTTTAAAACTGAGAATAGAATAATAATGGGTTTGAGATTACAATGGGGATGAGGATTTAGTGGGGTAAGTTCAACACTAGTGTGAAGTACTAGTTTGCTTGAGGTCAAAAAGTATGTAGCCCTAATGGATGAGAGATCATAATGTTATGAAGTCACAAAGTATATGAGGTGTGATATATGTGAGATCATAAAGGGTGAGAGCTCACAATGAGAATGTGCTCATATTGGGTGTAATGTCATAGTGAAAGTGGAGTCAAAATGATGTGAGGCCACAGGAGAATGAGTTCATAATAGATGTGAATTCATAATGCAGGTGAGGTCCTAATAGAAACCAAGGTTACAGAGGGTTTAGATCTTAGATGATGTGATGTTAAGTCACAGAGGGTATATTGTGGATGTGAGGATATAGTGTGTGTGAGGTCAAAATGGGTATGAGGTCCAAATCTGCATGATGACACACTGAGTATGAGGTTACGATGGGCATGAGATCCTACTGGGTGTGTAAGATACTAATATTTGTAAGGTCTAATGAGTATGAGATCACTATGAATATGAGGGCAAAAATTGTATAAGGTTCTTATTGCTGTGTGTCTTCACACACAGGGGTGTGAGGATCTAATAAGTGTACAGTGAATATGCTGTCACAATAGTTGTGAGGTCACAATGGCTGTCAGGTCCCAATGATGTGTCTGAATTCACAGTGAGAATAAGATCCTAATAAGCCTAAGGTCATTGAGGTTGTAATCCTAATGGATATGAGATCACAATGAGTGAGATCAAACAGGCTTAGCTGCTACTGGGTTTGATGTCACATGGGTATGGAGTCATGAGTGTTAGGTTCTATTGAGCACGTGATCATAATGGGCATGAAGTAAAAAAGTGTTTGTTCCTGATGAAGCCAGAATGGATGTCTGGTCCTATTGCGTATGATATCACAGTGGGCATTCTTCCTAATGATTGTGAGGTCCTAAAGTTTGGGAGATAACAATAAGTAGGTATCTTAGGTCATAATCGGCTTAAGATAGCAGTGGGTGTGTGTTCCCAACAGGCTTGTGGTCATAACTGGTTTTAAGTGAAAATGTTTGTGACAGTGTAACAGTTGATATAAAGTCATACATGCTGTCATAATGGGCATTGGTCCCTGGTGGATTTAGGTCAATCGGCATGAGGGCCTATGTGGTATTTGAGGTCCCAATGGGCATGAGGTCAAAATGGTTATGGAATTTCTAATGGGCATGATGTCACAATGGTGTGAGTTTGTAATGTGCATGTTGTCCCAGTGGGTATTATGTACTAATAGGTATATGATATACGGTCACAATTGGCATGAATCTTAATAGATAAAATCAAGTAGGTGTCAGGTCCAAATGAGGGTATGTGTATGATATCTTTATGAGTATGTCTCTTATGTGTGAAATCACAATGAGTGTGAGGTAACAATCGGTGTTAGGTATTAGTTGATGTGAAGCCACACTGGGCACAAAGTCACTATGGGTATGATATCCTAAGGGGTGTGAGGTCCTAATATGCACAAAGTCACCGTGAATGTGGGGTCAACATGGGAGTAATGCCTGAGTGTGAAATGTGGTCAAAATGGGCATGAAACCACATGGGCATGAAGACACAATGGATGTGAAATTCAATGATTGTGAGGTCATCATGGGTGTGAAGTCATAATAGATGGAAGGTAGAAATGAGTGTGAGGTCACAGTGAGTGTGATGTCTCAAAGTATGTTTCATTATAGGTGTGGGCCTAATGGATATGTAGTTCACAGTGGGAAAGATGACAAAATAGGTGTGACATTCTGAGAGTGTAAGACCCAATGATAGTAAGGTCCTATTGGATGTAGTGTCACAATGGGTTTGTGGTCACAATGAGCATGAGGTCCAAATGGACGTGATACTCTAATGGGATATGAAGTCAAAATATGTGTGAGGTCACAATGATCACAAGGTCCTAATTGGAGCTGTGTGGTCACAATTTTCATGAGGTCACAATGGATCTGAGGTCTTATTGGTATGAAGGGACACTGGTCTGTGGTCAAAATGGGTATGATTGTCTAACAGGCAGGAGGTCAAAATGTTAAGTGCTTAGAATGTATGATGTCCTGGTAGGTGTGAGGTCAGAGTGGGCATGAGATCTTAATAGTGGCATGAAGTTCTAATGGCTGTTAAATACAAATGAGTCTGAGGTCACAATGACTATGAGTTCCCCACCATGGCTGTGAAGTAAAATGGGTTTGAGGTCTTAATGAGAATAGTGAAGTGACAATGGACATGATGTCAAATGCACCTGCATTAAACGAATTGCCGCTCTCACTACTAGTCTTTTTGTCACTGAGTGGAGAATTCTCTCCACCCAGAAAGAGGCACTAGGAGGGCTGCAAGAAGTGACTTAGACTCAGCCTCCCTACCTGATTAGGAGGGCCTGACAGGTTTGAGGTCGCAGTGGGTGTGAGTTCACAATGCAATGAGGTCCTAATCATTGTGATGTGACAGTGAATATGTGTCTATTGTGTGTTAGGGGACTGTGAATGTGCGGACATAGTGAGCTTGAGTTCACAGAATTTTGGGGTCTCTAGCCCCCTGTGCTCTCCTGACCTGTGGGAGAGATGGGGAAACACGCCCAGACAGGGCGATCCAAGAAGAGGAAATGGTCGACAGTATGCCCATACCCAGCCCTCCCTCACTGGACGACAAACAGACAGCCTGCGAGCTAAGTCAGTGCACAGTCTCATTTATTGATGTAGATCCTTCTATTAAATAAGGCACAGGAGCCAATCAGGTCAAAGATTGACAGGTAGGGGAGGGCTGTATGTGCACCTATCTAGGGACTGTGAGGGGTGGCCTGAGCTGTCTGTCAAGGGTGGAAGGGCCGAGTGACCAATCCTAAGAGGAAGCCTAATTCTACATCACAGCCCACAGGACCGCTTCTGGGTTCATCACCAGGCACCATCTTAGCCACACGTGGTCCCAAGGCAGGAAGGAGGGTCCAGCAAGAACCGCCTTTCTGGGTTCCAGAGTAATAGCCACACATGGCCCCAGGGCTGGGAAACAGGCAGGGCCAGCAAGTTGCCTCTTTCTGATGTAACATGCCCTGGCATGTCCCACATCTCCCCGTTTTTGTTTTATTAGTAGGTAGCTGCCCTACTCGAGAGTGTGCCTGTCTTAGGTTGCCCCCCTCTGAGGATCTTACCCATCATTGACTACCACTCTAGCTCTTCAGACAATCCTACCTGCAGGGCCTGCCAGCCCAGTAGAAGGACTCGGGGGAAGGAATTGACACTCAAGAGGAGGCCCTGTTATTTTTGCCTCACACCTGTACACCCTGGTAGGGGTCATGGCAAACCTCATAGGGTTCCCAATCGGCTAACAGCAGCATATTCCTGTCAGACCACCATTAACTGGACAGCTCTGGCTTATTTCTTAAGAAATTGGAGAAACCTATTAACCATGCAAGGGCCAAATGTAAACATAGGGCCAAATGTAAACACAAGAATCATGGTAACCAAGGGGCCCACAAGGGGAGAAGGTAGGGGAGCCACCCATTTAACCCAGTCCAGAGAAAATTGGAGTTCAGTCCTTTTCAGTGCCACTCAAGATAAAAGCAGACAGAGACCCCTTCTCTGGCGGTGAGCATGTCCAGGCCCTGGCGATTATGGAGGACCACGGCAGCCAAGGAGTCAAGTTGAGGTTGCAAATCTAGGATGGTGCTAGCATCTTGATGCATATCATTAGTAGACAGCTTATCGTAAACATGAAGCAAGTACCAAGACCCTCAATGCCTGATTCCACCCCAACAGCAACCCCTGAGCTCAGACAGCGGGGATAGGTAAAGACTAATTATTGGGGATAAAATCAACGTCCGGAAAAAGGGAAACAATAGTGAAAACTCCATTCCAATTCTTTGACAATAAGCTGTAGGCGGTATTGCCACAGAGAAACACTGCACCATGGGGGGGGGGGCATAAACACATTGAGGTAGAGTCCAACAAAGCAAGTAACATTTAGTAGAGAAAGGGTAGGGGTGGATATTCTGAATGAGGGTGTAGGGATGGGAAACTGGAGCCAAGGGTGGCTGGCTGCCTCCATTGTTGCCCACAATTGCTAAAACACGCAGGCAATTTTCAGAAAAAATCCACCACGGTCTTTTCATTCCTAGAGAGAAACAAACAAGGAATCATACCTCAAGAGGGGTGCTCTTGAGTAGTTATTCTGGTGAACAATATTTAAGTCTCTAGTGGGTACCCAAATTGGGCTTGGTTCCACAATCAGGAAAATGCATCCAAAGCCCCTTTTCACACTAATAAGTGAGGTCCTCCTCACCATGATGGAGTAACTTGATCCATCGGGCATCCACCTTTAAATAAGGTGTCTGATTTGACCAATGCCTCTGAAAGGCCGATAAAGGTTGATCTTTGAAAAGTTTAAAATATTTAATGTAAGCATGGCTGTCCTTAACTGGTCATAGGGGTTGCTTCCCCCTTTTTGTTTTATTAATTGGTCCTTTAGGGTCTTATTATGCCTCTCGATTATGGCTTGATCCCTTGGATTGTATGGTATTCCAGTGGTGTGTTTAATATTCCGTATTTGAAAAAATGTTTGCAATGGTTTGCTTATAAAGCAAGGCCATTGTCTGTCTTTACCTGTAGGGGTAGCCCCAGGATGGCAAAACATTGTAAGAAATGACTTTCAGCATGTTGGGCCCTTTCACCTGAATAAGCAGTTGCCCAACAAGCTTGTGAGTGGGTGTCTATGGACATGAATATATATTTTAATTTTCCAAAGTTACATCAGTTTGCCAGATAACATTAGTCTTAAGGCCTCTGTGGTTAACTCCAGGAGATTGCAGAGGCAGGACCTGCAGAAATGCATACATGATTTACATGTCCTCATGATGTTTTTTAAGTCTTTTATAGGAACCAGGGGGAAGGTTTGATGTAACCCTCTCCAATTTAAATGTGTAAGCTTGTGAAGTCCTTGAACCATTTGAAAATTTTGAGGCTTTGCAATGGCAATAATAGTTCCCTTAGTAGCCAGTTGATCAGCCATTTGGTTTCCTAGTGCCCAAATTCCAGGCAACTCCTGGTGTCCTCTGAGATGCTGTAAAAAGATGGGCTCAGCCCATCCTTTAGTAAAGACTGGATTTGAATCTTTAAGGGTGCAATTGGATTTTTATCTAGTTTAATGTATGATAACACTAGAGTTGGTAACACATTGACTACATACAAACTATCAGAAAACAGGTTCATCAGTTTTTGAACATGGGTTAGTGCCAGGGCAACTGCGTACAGCTCCTTGAACTGTGCAGAACCTGTAACTGGCTCAAAGTAGTGGGTGCTCTCTTCTCTATTTGCAGGGGAGGAGGTGGAATATATCACCACGGCAGATCCTGCTTTCCCCCCATCAGTGAAAACATTTACAGCTTTAATAAGGGGTTTCATAGAGAAAAGTATGGGGGAGTCCACTGTAACCTCGCAAATGAAGTTACCCATCTTCAAGAGCCATAATGGCAGTCCAACCTCCCCATGAAACCCTCCAAGGCATTACACACCCAATTATGGTTTCTTATGACCCACTCAAAATCTGACAGCCGGTAGGGAATAACTAGCACATCAGGATCTCGCCCATAATGTCTCAGGGAAGTATCCCTGCCCTTAATTACCAGGTCAGCTAGCTGGTCTAGCTGAGAGTAAACCCTGGGAGCCCCTCCCACCGATGCATGTACCCATTGGAGAGGCTCGCCTGACTGAGTAATGGCGGCTGAGGAAAGCTCTGAGCCCGTAAGGATCCAAAGACAAAGGGGGCATTGGGGCCTATAGCAAGCCAATTGTGCCATATTTAAGGCCGTCTGAATTTTTACAAATATCACTTGATGTGATGGAGTTATTGTAATAATATCAGGGGGGCTTTATCCCTTAAAGAGTCAAAAAGATGAAGCAGATCTTCCGTAGGCAGGTGAAGCCAAGAAGAGGAAAGGGTCGAAAGACCACCCACACCTAGCCTTCCCTCACTGGAGGAAAACAGACAGTCTGGGAGCTAAGTCAGTGCAAAGTCTCATTTATTGAGGTGGATCCTTCTATTAATTAAGCCACAGAAGCCAATCAGGTCAAAGATCAGCAGAAAGGGGAGGGGTGTACTTGCACCTATCTAGGGATTGTGAGGGGCAGCCTGAGCTGTCCGTCAAGGGTAAAAGGGCCAAGGGAGCAATCCTAAGAGGCAGCCTAATTCTACGTCACAGCCCACAGGACCACATATAGGTGCATCACCAGGCGCAATCTTAGCCACATGAGGTCCCAAGGCTGGGAGGCAGGGCCAGCTAGAACCACCTTTCCGGGTTCCAGCATAATATCCATATGTGGCCCCAGGGCTTGGAAACAGGCGGGGCCAGCTAGTTGTCTCTTTCTGATGTAACATGCCCTGGAACGTCACACAACAGTACACCAATGTCCTAACTGATATGAGGTCACAATTGATGTGAAGCCAAATAGGTATGAAGGTATAATGAGTGCGAGGTCACAATGGATTTGTGTATATAATAGAGCTATGAAATCACAGTGGTTGTTAGTTTATAATGAACATGTCACAATGAGAAACTCTTCCCAGTCGTGATGAGGTCACATTATGTATAGGAATTTGAAGTTCTAAGTAGAGTCTGCAGTCACAATGGCTGTGAGGTACACACTTTGAGAACTCAAAGGGTGTGAGCCACAGTGTGTGCAGTGCACATGTTTCTGAGGTACTAATGGCTGTGAGGTAGCAATGGGTATGAGGTCACAATGGGCATGAGCTTCTAATAGGGTATAAAGCAACTGTATTTAGGTGTGTGAGATCACTATGCTTGTAAAGTCGTAATGGTTATGACATCATAATGCATATGAGAGTATACTAAATGTTAAGACACAGATTACAGTGGGTTTGAGATTAACATGAGCATGAGTAAAAAATGAGTATGAAGTTCTAATAGGAGTATAAGCTCAGAAGGAAGTGGTTACAATAACTGAGAAGTCACAATGGGTACTAGGGCCTAAATGCGTAAGGTGCAATGACTACGGGGTCTAATGTCTGTGAATTCTCAAGGGATGTGTGAAGTCACAATGGTGGCGGCTACATTGGTAATGAGTCACAGAGGTATGAACCCATATTGGGCATAAAGTCACAATGAATGAGGTTCTAATGAGTGTGATATTGCAATAAATTTTGAGCCCTTAATGGGAGTGGCAAATGTCATAGTGGGCAATGTCCTGCTGGTTTCAGAACATGATTGGCAAGAGGTTATAATGGTCATGAAAATAGGTGTGAGATTTGAACAGGCAGAGATTCTGACAGTTGTGAGGTCACAAAAAGTATTAGGATACAATAAGTGTGAATTTATAATTGGTGGGGGGGTCAAAAGAGTATGAAGACCGAATGAGTGTTGTCATAATGGATGTGAGTTCGCAAAGACTATACACTCCTAGTTTGTATGTGAGGTACAATAAACATGAGGTCCTAATAAGTTTTAAAAAGTGTAATGTTATATTGGGCATGAGGTCCTAATGGACATGAAGTCACAGTGATTGTAGAGGCATAATGGGGGCATGAGTTCCTCATAGGGTGTTTATGGTGACAGTATTTGGGAGGTCCTAATGGGTGTGAGATGTTAATGGTCATGAGTTCACAAATGAATGTGACATCATAATCAGTGTGGAGTTCTTATTAGTGTGAGATTACAGTGTGTAGTCCTAATTGTTGTGACAGTGCAGTGTGGTTGAAAATATAATGGCTTAAGGTTGTAGTGGATGTGAGTTCACAATGGGTATGAGGTTTGAGGTCTTCAAAATTGTGATATCACAATGGGTATAAGTTCACAGCAACCATGAGATCTTACTGAGTGGGTGCTCACAGTGGTCATGTGGTCATGGTTGGAATGTGGTACTAATGAGGTGTGAAGTGTTAATGGGTTTGAGGTACCAATGAATGTGAGTTCCCACTATGGAGTGTGAGACCACAATGAGGTAACGCAACATTTTCATGAGATCCCTAATGTCTGATGTGACAATGTGTCTAAGGTCCTAAAGTACTACAGGGTATGAGAACATGATTGGGGGTAAGGTCACAAAGGGCTGTCTATGCTCCCGGTATGCATAAGGTCACTGTACATATGAGGTCCAAATGGGTAATATGCATGAAGTCACAGTGCATATGAGATCACAACGAGTGTGAGTTCCTAATTTGTTTAAGTCCAAAATGGGCCTGTGTAATTAATTGAGGTTTTTTATGAGGTGTGACTTCACATTGTCATGAACACAAAGTGAATGCGAGGTCCCATACAGAGTAAGGAAAAAATGCTAATGGGGGATTGATATCACAATGGGTATGAGATTACAAGGGGAGTGAGGTTCTAACCGGTGTGAGGTAACATGGGCCTGAGGTATTAATAGGGGGTGTGAGGTCCTAATGAATTTTAAGCTACAATGAGTGTTAGGTCATAGTACGTGTGAGTTCAAAATATTTATGAGGTCCTAATTGGCAAAGGTACTAGGAAATGCTATTTCTCAATGGGCATGAGATCCTAACACATATGATGTCACAGTCTGTGTGCGATCACAATGGGTGTGAGGTTCTAATTTGTGTGAAGTCATAATGAGAGTGAGTTCACAAATTGCATAAAGTTCCAATATGCATGAATTTAATGGAGTCACCATAGATGTGAGGTCACAAAGGGCATGAAATCCTAATAGATGTAAAACCATAATTGGTGTGAGGACACTACGGAAAGGAGGTGGTAATTGTGAGATCACAATGGTAGGAGTTCTAATGAGCATGGAGTTATAGTAGATGTCAGGTCTCAGTAGACTGAATTAACATTGCATATGCGATTCTAATGAGCATGTTGTCACAGTAGATATGAGGCCCTAATAGAGGTGTGAGGTCACTATATAAATATTGAATGTGAGTTCACAGTGAGATTGAAGTCAAAATGGGTGTGGGGTCACAATTGGTGTGGGTTCATAATGAGCATGAGTGAAAATGGGTGTAGGGATCTAATGGGAAATGAGGATACAATTAGTATGAATATTGAATTGAGGTCACAGTTAGATTAAAGGCACAATAAGTGTGAGGTCCAAACTGGTGTGAGAGCCTAGTTTATGTGAGGTCAAAATGGATATGAGTTCATAAATGTCATAACATTTTCAAGGTTGAGAGGTCCTAATGTGGAATGTGAAGTTACAGTGGGTAGGAGCTCATTAGACATGAAAGCCTAATGGAAATTTCACGATCACAATGGGCATGAGGTCATAATGGTGTGAGCTACTAATGAGGGTACTAGATCAAAATGAATGTTAGTTCCAAATAAATGTTTCAGGTCAAATTATTAATGGGCATGAGTTATTATTGATGATGAGGTCCCAGTAAATGAGCGATCACAAATGATCACAACCCTTATTGAGGTGAGTTCACAGTGGGCATGAGATCAGAATGGTCATAGATCCTAATGCAGTCGGGTTCATACTGGGAATGGAATAATAATGTGTGTGAAATTACAATGGGGGAGGAGTTTTAATGGAGTAAGTTCATCACTATTGTGTAGTACTAGTTGGCATGAGGTCAAATAGTGTTTAATCCTAATGGATGAGAGATTATAATGTTATGAAGTCACAATGTATATGAGGTGTAATGTGAGATCATAATGTGTGTGAGTTCACAATGAGAATGGGGTTATATTGGCTGTAATGTCATAGTGCATGTGGAGTCACAATGATGTTAGGCTGCAGGAGAATGAGGCCATAACAGATGTGAATTTATAATGCAGGTGAGATCCTAATAGACCCCAAGGTTACAGAGGGTTTAGATCTTTGATGAAGTGATGTTAAGTCACAGGGGGTATTAGTGGGTGTGAGGATATAGTGTGTGTGAGATCACTATGGGTATGAGGTCCAAATCTGCATGATGCCACACTGGGTATGAGGTTACGATGGGCATGAGATCCTACTGGGTGTGTAAGATACTAATGTTTGTAAGGTCTAATGAGTATGAGATCACAATGAATATGAGGAAAAAGTTGTATAAGGTTCTTATTGCTGTGTGGGAAGATCTATTTTGTGTACAGTGAATATGCTGTCACTGTAGTTGTGAGTTCAAAATGGCTGTCAGGTCCTAATGGTGTGTGTGAATCCACAATAAGGATAAGATCCTAATAAGCCTGAGGTCAGTGCAGTTGTAGTCCTAATGGATATGTCATCAGAATAAGTGAGATCAAGTAGGCTTAGCTGCTACTGGGTGTGTGGTCACATGGGTATGAGGTCACAATGAGAGTTAGATAGTGATGAGCATGTGATCCTAATGTGTATGAGGTAAAACATGTGTATGTTCCTGATGAGAAGTATGAAGCCAAAATGTATGTGAGGTCCTAATGGGTTTGAGATCACAGTGGACATTATTCCTAATGGCTGTGATGTCCAAAAGGGAGTGAGGTCACAATAAGTAGGCATCTGAGGTCATAATGGAAATAAGGTTGTGGTGGGTGTGTTGTACCAACAGGCTTGTGGTCATAACTGGTTTGAAGTGACAGTGTGTGTGACAGTGTAACAGTGGGTATAAGGTAATACATGCCATCATAATGGCCCTGGTGGGTGTAGGTTAATAGGCAAGGGTTCCTATCAGCTTTTTTGAGGCCCCAATGGGCATGAGGTCACAATGTGTGTGAGTTTCTATGTGCACGTGGTCCCAATGGGTTTGTATTCCCAATGGGTATTAGGTCCTAATAGGAATATGGTATATGGTCACAATAGTCATGAATCTTAATAGGTAATATCATTGTGGGTGTCAGGTCCAAATGAGGGTATAGGTTCATGATATCCTAATGAGTAGTTTCTTATGTGTGTGAAGTCACAATGAGTTGTGAGTTCACAATTGGTGTTAAGTAGTAATTGATGTGAAGCCACAATGGGCACAAGGTCACTATGGGTTTGATATCTTAAGGGGGGTAGGTCCTAATATGCATGAATTCACAGTGAATGTGGGGTTACCATGGGAGAGAAGCATGAATGTGCACTGTGGTCTAAATGCGCATGAATCCACATGGACATGAATAAACAATGAATGTGAGATCCTATTATTGTGAGGTCATTGTGGGTGCAAGGTCATAATGGACAGAAGGTAGTAATAGGTGCGAAGTCACAGTGAGTGTGATGTCACAAAGTGTGTTTCCTAATAGGTGTATGCCTAATGGATATGTAGTTCACAATGGGAAAGATGACAAAATAGGCATGACATTCTGAGAGTGTAAGACCCATTGTAGGAAGGTCCTATTGGTTGTAGTATCAAAATGGGTTTGTGCTCACAATGAGCATGAGGTCCAAATGGATGTGAGACCCTAATGGGATATGAGGTCCAAATATGTGTGAGGGGACTTCCAGGAAGATGGAAGAAGAGCAGAAGGGCCCTAGCTAAGCTCCCTCTGAGATCCCAGTTTTACCACTCCAGAGAAATTTTTACTCCTAGAAAGACAGCCCATTTAAGTTATAACAGTACAGGGATTCTGGACAGGAAGAAAAAATCGACTTTGCTGGCTTGAAAACAAATATTTGAGCACCGGGCTGTGTCCCGCTGCCATGCCAGTGCAGGCACAGGCACAGTACCCCACACCTGGGCCCCTAAATCACAGAGCTGCGACCAGGAAGAAATCCTCCAGAACACAGCAGACAGATGCAGATCGCAGGCTGCGCAGGGATGGGCTGAAATCGCAGAGAAATTGTGAGTACCCCACAAAAGACATTCTCACATGAGCCCACAGAGAAGCTGCTGGAAGGTAGCCCTTCCACCCACCTCCAGAGCAAAGCACCATCTTTGACACTGGCATAGGGTCAGACCAGACTGGAACTAAAGCGGGCCGTGGGAAAGCGAGAACAAAGAGGTCATCTTTGAAATGGGCAAGAGGGACCGACCAGTGAGAGCCAGCTCTGCCCAGGAGAAAGACCCCTCCCTAAGCGTGAGGTTCCTCCTGGGCCATGGCTCACATACTCAGGTGAACTCCGCCAGAGGTGCCCTGCCCTGCCCACCAGAATTTCTAACTTAAAACCAGAAAGCTGCTAGCAGGTACTGGCAGTATGGAACACCCAGACAGGAAAACAAACAGCTCCGAAGACATAAACGGCCCCATCACAGAGGAATCCCAATTCCCAGACCAATACAGAGCTGAATTCCATAGCCAGCTCCACCCAGGAGGCTGCCCCTCCCAGGAGGGAGGAACCTCCCCTAGGCAGCGACTCTCAGCCAGGTAAACCAAGCCAGAGGCGCCCTCTCCCCCAACCTCCTGAGTCCACAGCCTATTCAAAGCCAGGCTTTAAAGGCAGTGGATCACACAGCAGACAGGAGGAGCCATGGTTCCCAAGACTGTTCACTTCCGTCATCTACAGAGGACAACCAAGTCCTACCTGAAATCTGTTGGAACCACAGAGCCTCAGGATTTCACTAATAGAGGAGGAGGGTCAAAGCAGATATACCCCCTGCAAACTGAAAGCAAGGGAAAACAGCCAAGCAGCAAAACAGACTGCAGACCATCATAAGGACACCAGAGACTGTAGAAAGCCCACCCAAACAAGGAAGACTCCATTTTTTCAAAAAAAATTTTAAGCTTTTTTTTTTTTTTCATTTCTGAGATGTTGTTGGTTTTTTGTTTTCCATTTTTATCTGTTTGTTTTATCAAGTTTTTTGTGGTTTGTTTTTCTGTTTTGTTTTTGTTTGTTTGTTTCTTTTTTAAAATTTTTCCCTGTTCCAACTCCTAGGCATTTATCTGATTGAACACTAAAGCCACACTAAAGCCACCAGTACAACCATATTCATTGCAGCAGTGCTTACCATAACCATGATATAGAATCACCCCAAATGTACCCTCCATAGAAAAAGGGATTAAGAAAATGAGATATATATGCACAATGGAATTCTACGAATTCATCAGAAATGATTTTTGTACCATTCATAGGAAAATGGAAATATTTAGGAAAATAATATTAAGTGAAGTAAGTCAGACCCAAATAAATATAGGTTGTATGATTTCCCTCATTTTTGGTAACCTGAATCTTCCTATAAATCTACCAGTGACCGCACTGGGTGGTAAAGGGAAAAAAAACATAAACTGGGAAATGATAAAGTATACAGGCCTCTAATTATTCACACACAGTGAGAACAAAGAAGACTATTCTCTGGAGAGGATCACATAGTTGCAATAGCTATGTGTAACAGACAGCATAAAATAATATTTATCGAAATGAACTCCATTTAGGGGAAAGAAGTGGGGTTTGTTTTGCTGCTGTTTGTTCTTACTTCATTGCTGTTTTTTTACTTAATTGGTAGTTTATCTGTCTTTGGGAGGGCAACAGGAGGTGAGGAATTGGTGGGAACACAGTGAACAAATGCAGCCATGAGACTTGTTGGAGCAGGGTACCTGCAACCGTAGTCAGGACATGGGGGATGCCGAGGCGAGTGGACCAATGCACATTTTATTTCAGGAGGGCCAGGGTTTATATAGGGTTAGAAATCAATTCACAATTTCCAGAGTAAAAATTAATACAGAATGATATCCATATCAACACAAAAGTTGCGGATGTCACTACTGCAAGGGAGGAGGCTGTTACAAAAGTTTTCGCTACTACAAAGTGTGGC
Organism: Perognathus longimembris pacificus; assembly: GCF_023159225.1. Classification (NCBI taxonomy): domain Eukaryota; kingdom Metazoa; phylum Chordata; class Mammalia; order Rodentia; family Heteromyidae; genus Perognathus; species Perognathus longimembris. The sequence continues at coordinate 17,016,848 of NC_063175.1, read as the reverse complement.
TACTACAAAATCTGAGCTACTACAAAGATTGTTGATACATAAACAAAGAATTAAACCAGTCAAAGCAGAACTCTATCACCTAGCTACTATTTCCTCGAGACTAATTATCTTTGACCATGACTTCTCTATTTACTGTGAAGAGACTTCCCTTTTTACTGTGGAAAGCTTTTGCTAAAACAGCTGGGCAAGCAAGTCTCCCCAGGGAGGCACTGTACAGGGGAAGAGTCTCATGACAAGGTGGCTTACTTTGGCCATCAAACACAGGAGATTTCTTTAATGGAGATTTTTCCCCATAGGCCTATTAGTTTGCTAATAAGCCATCAGAACTTCTGTGCTGAGGCTGTTTTCCACTGGTCAGAGAAGTTATCCTCCCACAGAGACTCACAGAAGCATATTTTGAAAATGAAGTATACCACTAGTGGTTGCTAATGGAGGGAAAAATCGGGAGAGAGTGAAGGAATTGGTGACATTGTCAATGAAATGTACTTTTTATCTGACTTAGATTACCAAAACCCTTCTGAGCATCACCTTTACAATAATAAGTAAATTTTAAAAAAGATTCAGATATATCACTGAATTATTTTATTATGAAGACTATTCATACAGTTTTGTTTTTTTTTCTCTGTGGCAGTACTAGCGACAATAGAAATCATCAACTTCTATTGATATGATCTTTTATAGAACCAGGAATTATTTATAAGTTTTAGAACACTTCTGATTTAAAAAGTGCAATCATTTTGTATTGCCATGGGAATCTCTGAAAGAGATGGGGAGTTCGTCACAGCCTATGTACGAACAGTGAGTCCTGCCTGAAAAAAAGGGCAAAATTCATTTGTCACCTGATTCCAAACACCATGTATCTGCCTGACAACCTGTCTCTCTCGTTGTTTCTGTCTTTTTCTATCACTGTGCTTCTTCTGTCTCCACATCTGCATCTCTCTTTGTCTCAACATGTTTTTCTCCTATCTCTGTCCCATTGTCTTTGCCTCTTTTTCTTTACCTCTCTCTTTCTCTCTTGAACACACACACATGCACACTTCTCTCTCACACAGACACACCCACACCCACACATAACTCTATGTTTTACTCCTCAGTAAAGATAGAAGGACCTTGACTTGCCCATGGCTGGAGCAGGCCAGGTTGCTTGAGAGCCGGGTTCTCTTCTTCTACCGAATGCGTGGTATGTGGAGACACATCCGGGACAGTGCACCAAGAGCTATGATTTGGGAAAAGAATTGATGGGATTTCCTTTGCTCTGTAAAAGAAATGAGAACAATTTGAATGCAAAATGCACTTAGTGGTTTGGAAATATTATTGAGGGTTCCATTAGAATGAACATGTATTTCAAAACCAAGAGAACAGAGTTTTCTGCTGGTGGGGAGAGTATTAATTACATCATTGGAAACATTGGTAAATATGAATGAAATGCTGTGTTTCATCCACAGCCAGATTGTTTTCTGCCAGCCCTGGGTCTTGAACTCAGGGCCGGGACACTGTCCCTGAGCTTCTTCTGTTCAAGGCTAGCACTCTATCACTAGAACCACAGTACCACTTCTGGCTTTTTCTATGTATGTGGTACTGAGGAATTGAACCCAGGTCTTCATTCATGCTAGGCAAGTGCTACCACTAAGCTACCTTCCCAGACCCACAGCCATATTTTGATTCAACATGAAACTGTTTGGTAATCCATCTTTCTCTTTTGATTTAAAAACACCTACGAAGACATGGAAACTGCCTCATTTTGTCAATTCTCTGGTTTTACTTTGCCCAGAACAGCAACCCCAAGGAAAAATGCAGTGATCAGAAGTCTTAATTACCTAATAAAGATCATCAGCCTTCACTTTTTGTTAAATATCAAAATGCCCAAGGTTTTTATATTTTTCATATGGATCATATTCAAAATAGTAATTTTAATTGATTGATTGATATGATTGATTCATCAGATCACATAACGTAGGAAGGACTCATTCAAATCAATAACACTTCCTTTACCTCCTAAGGAAAAGTTGCGTGGTTTCCTTCTGATCTTTGGTAGCCTCTTTCTCTGCTTCACCTTCATAGTCGCTATGTTCTGCCCTTTCTGAGATTGTCCTCCAAATAATGTGCGGTCAAGATGTGGGAGTAGTACTCACTGTGTATCGGTCAAATTCAATATCAGTCTCTACTTTTTCCCACATCCAACAAATAGGAGTATACCAAAACACAGCCTAAATAAAGATGCTTCATCAGTACCGAATAGAGTTGGAGTTATGTAATTTTGAATGATAGTGGTGTTGCAAAATAATTTCTTGTTCATTATAAATGGAGAAACACACATGTGAAGAACACATAGTCATTCCCCCAACCCTAGCTGTTTCCATAGAATGAAGTACAAGCCACACCAACAGTCAATCTACCACACCAAGAGAAAGTAGAGTGAGAATGTAAAGTCAAAAAGTAGGAATTGGTTACACAAAGCAATTTCTAATATATTTAATTTTGTAGTGAACAGAACATGCTCATTTAATATTAGGATTGTGACGCCTCTCCATTAGAATCCTAGATTTATGTTAAATCCCCAACCCTTAGCATGAGGAAATTTATGGACAGATGGTGGCTGAGGATCTGCCCAACCATAGTCAGCATCTCGCAAGAGGATGAGGGTCTGCATAGGGAATGGGTGGGGGTACCAAGGTTATATAAGTGACAGCCTGAAGACACCAATGGTCCCCAGGGCTACAACCCCTGTCCCCTGGAGAAGATTTGCTTCCATAGACTTTCCTTTGGTTTGTGTATTTGTCCTTTTGGCTTGTAAGTATTTTATTTTTTTCTTGAGTCAAAACTCTTAATGGGTAAGGTGGCCCATTGAGGATCTGCTCTTCAACTTGTTAACAAGTTAGATTCTCTCTCTCTCCCCTACTTCTCTCTCCCTCCTATTTCTCTCCCATCTCTCACACACCCCTTTCCTTTTCTCTGCCCCCTGTCTCTGTCTTTGTCTTCTTCCTATTCTATCTTCCCAATTCTCAATTCTCATTTTTTAATTAAATTTTATTGACAAGGTGTTGTGTAAAGGGGGTGCAGATACATAAAAAGGAAGTGAGTACATTTCTTTTCGTATATATTACACCCTCATTTTTAGTTCCCTTCCTTAGATCAGTAGGGTATGCCAAAGTAAATTCACCTAGAACATTAAACGTGATGACAACAGTAGAATTCTCCTGTGTCCTCTTGGAGTTATTTTTCCTTATCCTCATATTATATATTTATGTGTACATAGCTGTTGAGCTATTATGATCCACTGATAGCTAGACCTTTTTATGTTTGTTTAGTAGTTGTTCAGTTTTAGATACATAATGTAAAGTCACAGACCCAAACATGTGGAAATACCATTCGAAAAGTTTGTTATTTTGCAGACCTGGTCTCTAATGCCTATAATGAGCTTTTTGAGAAATCCCCATATTGTTCTCCAATGTGGTGGTACTAATTTGCACTCCCACCAACAGTGAAGAAGGGTTCCTCTTTCCCTGCATCCCCTCCAGCATTTGTGGTTGCCTGAGTTCAGAGTATAGGCCATTCTAACTGGAGTGATGTGGTATCTCAAGGTTGTTTTTAATTTGTATTTCCTTTACTGCCAGGGATGTTAAACATTTCCTCATAGGTTTCTTAGCCATTTTTATTTCATCTCCTGTGAATTCTCTTTTTAGCGCCTTTGCCCAATTAATAGTTCGTTTACTGGGCTTGGAGGGGGTTAGTTATTTGAGTTCTCTGTAGATGACGGATATTAGGCCTTTGTTTGTTGCTGTGCTGGTGAAGATCCTTTCCCATATGGTTGGCTGTCTTTCTAGTTTAATGGCTTTATCTTTAGCTGTGCCGAAAATTTTTATATTATAGTAGTCCCATTTGTCTAGTCTCTCCCTTATCTGTTGTGCCACTGGGACTGTGTTCAAGAAGTTCCTTCCTGTGCCTATAAATTCTAGTGTCTTTCCTACTCTGTCCTTCAGTAGTTTCAAGGTTTCAGGTCTGATGTTAAAGTCCTTAATCCATTTTGACTTGATCTTGGTGCATGGTGATAGGTTAGGGTCCACTTCGAGTTTTCTCCATGGGGCTGCACAGTTTTCCCAGAACCAGTAGGTGAAGAGGCTATGTTTTTTTCCCCTTTTGTCCATTGTATGTCTTTAACTCCTTTGTTGAATATAAGCTGACTCTAAGAATGCGGCTATATTTCTGGGTCTTCTATCCTATTCCATTGGTCTTCATGTCTACTTTTATGTCAAAAACAGGCTGTTTTACTTATGATGGCTCTAAAATAGAGCTTGAAGTCTGGTATTGTGATTCCTCCTTCACTGCGTCTTTTGCCTAGAATTGCTTTGGCTATTCTAGGTCTTTTGCTGTTCCATATGAATTTATGTGTTGTTTTCTCTATTTCAGTGAAGAATGTAGCTGGGATTTTATTGGGGATTACATTGGATTTGTATCACATTTTGGGCAATATGGCTATTTTAACTATATTGATTCTGCCTACCCATGAGAATGGAAGGTCTTTCCATCTCCTTATGTCCTCTTTGATTTCCCTTTTTAGATTTTTATAGTTCTCAGAAAATAGGTCTTTAGATAGCTTGATCCCTAGCTAATTCATTCCTTTTTAAGCTATGGAAAACGGTATTATTTCCATAATTTCCATTTCTGATTGTATATTGCTAGTGTACAGAAAAGCTGCTGATTTTTGTGGTTTGATTTTGTATCCTGCTACTTTGCCAAAATGGTTTCTTAGGTCTAGGAGTTTGGGGACTGAGATTTTTGGGTCCTTCAGATATAAGATCATGTCATCTGCGAATAGGGATAGTTTGATTTCTTCTTTGCCAATGTGGATCCCTTTGATTTCTTCCTCTTGCCTTATTGTTATGGCTAGGGATTCCAGCACTATGTTGAATAGAAGCAGGGAGAGTGGGCATCCTTTTCTTGTTCCTGAGTTTAGGAGAAATTGTTTTAGTTTCTCTCCATTTAATATGATATTAGCAGTTGGTCTTTTGTATATGGCTTTTATTGTTTGAAAGAATGTTCCCTCTATTCCTGTTCTTTCTGGGGCTTTTAACATTAATGGGTGTTGTGTTTTGTCAAAGGCTATTTGGGCATCAGCTGAGATGATGATATGGTTCTTGGTCTTAGCTCTGTTGACGTGGTGAATTACGTTTATTGATTTGCAGATGTTGAACCATCCTTGCATGTGTGGAATGAAGCTTACATGATCGTAATGTATACTTTTTTTTTCATCAGTTTCTGGATCTTGTTAGCCAATATTTTGTTGAGGAGCTTTGCCTGTGTTCATTAGTGATATTGGTCTGTAATTCTCTTTTTTTTGTTGGGTCTTTGCCTGGTTTGGGAATGAGTATGATATTAGCTTCATAGAATGAGTTTTGGATTTCTCCCTCTGTTTCTCCTTTGCAGAAGAGTTTGAGGAATATTGGTATTAGCTCCTCACTGAAGGTTTTATAGAATTCATTGGTGAATCCATCCAGGCCTGGGCTTTTCTTTGTTGGAAGGCACTTGTTTACATCCTGTATCTCTGTGTAGGATATTCGCTTATTTAATTGACTTATTTCTTCTTGATTCAGTTTGGGCAATTTATACTTCTCAAAGAATTGATCGATCTCTGTAAACATGAGGAAAGATTCTGGAAATAGTTCCTTATAATCATTTGAATATCCTGTGTATTTGTTGTAACTTTTCTGGTGGAGTCTGTGATCTTACAGATATGAGTCTCTTCTCTTCTTTTTTTGTAAGTCTTGCAAGGGGTCTGTCAATTTTATTTATTTTTTCAAAGAACCAGCTTTTAGTTTTATTTATTTGTTGAATCGTCTTTCTATTCTCAATCAGATTTACCTCTTCTTTAATCTTTTTTATCTCTCTCCTAGTCATTTTAGGCTCAATTTTTTCTTGCTTCTCCACTCGTTTTAACTGCATTGTGAGGTTATTCACCTGATCTGATTCCATTCTGTTAATGGGTGTACCAAGGGCAATAGATCTTGCCCCTCAGCAATGCCTTTGCTGTGTCCCATGGGATTCTTTGTGATGTATTTTCATTGTTATTGTGGTTTAAGAACTCCTTAACTTCATCCTTAATTTGCTCTGTGACTGAAATGTTAGACAACAGGGAGGGGTTTAGCCTCAAAGTATTTGTGTAATTTCTGTGGTGTCCTTTGTTATTGAGGGTTAGCTTGATTTCACTGTGATCAGATAGAGTACATTGGATAATGTCAATACTCTTTTATTTGCTGAGTCTCTTTTTGTGGACTATGTTATGGTGTATTTTGGAGTATGTTCCATGAGCTGCTGAAAAGAATGTGAATTGAGTCTCTCTAGGGTGAAATACTCTGTAGAGATCTGTCAGATCCATGTGGGATATCGTGTATCTTAGGTCTTCAGCTCCCTTGTTAATCCTCTGTGTGTTGGATCTGTCTCTTAGAGAGAGTGGAGTATTAAATTCTCCTACTATGATTGTATTTTTGTCTATCTTGTTATGTCATTCTGAAAGAATTTGATATATTTAGGGCCTTTTTGTTTGATGATAATAAATTTATCATTGTGATGTCTTCTTCTTGATACTTCCCTGTGTTAGAATGTACTGTCCTTCTTTATCTTTTTGAACTGATTATAATGAGAAGGCTACCTTGTCTGAAATCAGGATGGCAACCCCTGCCATTCTGGTAGGTGCGTTTACTTGGAGATTTTGCTCCATCCTTTCATTTGAAGCCTGTTTTTGTCCCTTGCTATAAGATGGCTGTTGAAGACAAGAAATAGATATGATTGGTTTGCGAATCCACTCTGCCAGTCTTTTCCTTTTTATCGGAGACCTCAGTCCATTGCTGTTTATAGTTACTATGCATAGGTGTGGGGGTTTTTTCCCCTTACATTTTCCTGTTGAGCTGTGTTTTGCTATTTCCTTTCCTTTCTTTCTTTGTGTTTATTGAGCTGTTTTTCTATTGGATTCTGGCTATTGTAGTTCCTGTTTGTTTCTGTCTGGTGGTCCTGCCTGTTTTTTGTTCGGTGATGTTCTCCTCTTAGAGTTCTTTGTAGTGCAGGTCTTTTGCTTACATATTCCTTAACTTTCACTTTAAAAAAAATATTTTTATTAACTAAATTTTGTTCACAAGGTGTTGTGCAAAAGGGGCACAGTTACATAGTAAGGCAGTGAGTACATATCTTGGGATATCTTACACTCATGTTTTTCTTTCCCTTCCCTAGATCAGGTAGGCATATATATAATACCCAATGTACCAAAATCATATACAGTAACCACGTGGCATACGCCAAAGGAAATTCACCTAGAACTTTAAATGTAACATCAACAATAGACTACCACTGTGTCCTTCCCTTGGAGTTGTTTTTGCTTATCCTTGTGTTATGCAATCATATGTACATACCTGTTGAGCTATTGTGATCCAATGATAGGTCTATTCTAGACCTTTTTTATGTTTAGTAGTTGTTTGGTTTTAGATACGTAATGTAATGTCACTGACCCAAACCTGTGGAAATACCATTTGACCAGAAGTTTTGTTTCCCAGACCTGGTCTCTACTGTACCCCCACCCACCACCCTAACAGTCATATATCAAGGAGACCATACCCCTTTGTTCTCTGTGTTCTAGGCTTGTCTTGCTCAACATTATTTGTACAAGTTCTGACCATTTCCCTGTGAATACCAATATTTTATCATTTCTAATCGCTATGTAGTATTTCATTGTGTATATTATCACATTTTTTTGATCCATTCATCTGTAGTGGGACATCTGGGTTGTTTCCGTATTTTGGCTATTGTAAATTGTGCAGCGATAAACATGGATGTGCAGATGTCTTTTTTTATATCCTGAGACCTGTTGTTCAGGATAGATGCCTAGGAGTGGTATGGCTGGGTCAGAGGGTTTGTCTATGCTGAGCTTTTTTAGGAACTTCCATACTGTTCTCCAAAGTGGTTGTACTAATTTGCACTCCTACCAACAGTGGAGAAGGGTTCCTCTTTCCCCATATCCCTTCCAGTATTTGTTGTTGACTGCATTCAGAGTATAGGCCATTCTAACTGGAGTGAGGTGGTATACTCTGGGACACCAGGCAGAAGGGTATGGGAAAGTGTAGGGCTAGTGGACCTCAACCCTGTGAGGCTCCTCACATACCCTAACTACCCTAACTCCTACCCCATACCAAATCACATGCCCTAACTCTAACTCTAACACAGGCATTCACATGTACCATAGCATGTAAGCATGTAAGCTAACCCTAACATATCCTCAACCCAACTCAAACTGAACCCTACCCCATGCCCTAACCTCAAACCCTATCATGCACCCTAACTCTAACCGGTGACCTAACAATGTGCCCTAATCCAAACCCATACCCTAATACATACCCTAAGCCACTCATCAATCTTATGCCTCACCTTAAGCCACTCACTAACCCAAATCCACACAATAATTGTGTACCTAACATATTTGTGCCTAACACATTGGATAAACCTTGCCCTAACTCCTTCCCTAACAAGTTCCTTAATTCTTACCTGTTTTGTAAGCCACTCAATAACATATTACATAACCCTAACCCATCCAGTGAAGTTCTTATTCACCTGTTCCCTAACACGCAACATTTCCTAAGCCCTGATCCTAACATCTTCCCTGAAAAGATACCCAACCTCACACTTTGGTCTACCACATTCACTACCCCCTTCCCTAAGCCACTCCTTGAGCCTGACCCATTCCATAATCCTAATCCTAATGCACTCGTCAACCATCATTCACTATCTTCCATAACACTGACCCTTACTTATTCCCTAAGACTAACCTTGGTCTGCAAGGCTAATGGAAACGAAACACCTGCTCTGACCTGTTTTAGAGCAATAACTAAAATCATAAGTCTAACTCCCACCTTATTGGTCCTAACAACACCCATTCTTAACCCTACCCATAACAGCAAGGGCCCTATACCTGAAACCTAACCTCAATCATGTCAGCCCTAAGAATAGTAGTCCTAACAACCCTAACCATTAACATCACCCCTGAAACTAACAACCCTATTCCTTTACCTACTACTCAAGCTTGTCCTCCCCCTAGCTCTGGGGAATGACTTAGGGTTGCTAAATGTGTGAAGTACACATTTATTCTATCGATTTGAGTTCACCAGTGGCTTAGGGTTAGGGTTAGAACCACCAGCACTAGCTAGCTACAGTTTTGTATTTTTAAGCTTTGTAAAATGGCTAGGTGAATTGAAATAGATAGCTTAAATTCTCATAATCCCATTTAAATGGTCAATGAACTGTCAGAGAAAGTAGTAATGCATGGTTTCTAACAACTTCAACCAATTTGAAGCTGGGCTATGAATATATTCAGTCATACCAAGTATGACTTTAAAATCTACTTTTCACTCTTACCAGGTAATACAGAAAAAAAGTAGTTTGTCGTGATAAAGGATGCTAATATAGATTTGGGCATTTGATATGTTTAAGTAATTGCAAAATGGAAGCGACAAATCAAAGACTCCATTGTACATTAAAAGTAATTTAAAGAGGAGGAAGATGGCGCAGCCACAGTAGGGAGGCACCCCAACTTGCTCCAACTGAATAGCGAGCTGGGAACTTCAGCACCCAACACCCCATCAAGAACCCAGCAAAACCAGCAGCCAGAAGCAGTGGAGAAATGCAGGAAAACAAAAAAGAGCAAAAAAAGAAGAGCCGAAAACCTACACGGAGCCGGAGAATCTCCGGGGTACCCTCCCCTCACCAGCCGACCCTGGCCCAAACAGGGCCAGGCTGGCAAAGGGGACACGGCAATCGAATGACCGACTGCCAAAAACTCACACCAGGAGCGCATAGTCCAGACAGCGGGACTCCACAGACACCAGGGAGAGTGCAGACCAAAACACACAGTGACGGTGGTGAGTGGAAATTTGGGTCTACACCAGAAACAGACGTAAGCGGCTGGGGAACCCAGCGGTGCAGAAGGGGAGAGCCGGAGACGCCACCACGACCTTTCACCACACTACAGCACTCCACCCCCAAAGGACCAAGGGCGGTGCGGGACACACACACAATACAGGACCAGTGAGTCCCCCATTACCCCCTTCCCCAATGGGAGACCAGCTATCAGAGACCCGAACCCTACAAAGAAGCTAGATCTCCCTCCCTCCCCCTCCCTACCCCGAGGGAACAAAGAACCCCCAAATCAGGTGGGAAGGCCCCATCAGACTCTGGGAAGTCACAGGAGTTTAGCAGGGGAAGGGCAGAACAGCCCAAAGGCCGCCCAGGAGCCTGAACTGGCCGAACCAGCCCCGCCCCCTTCTCAACAGCGGCCAGGGATGGCAGGCAGTGCAAGCCCCACCCAAGGCGCCTGGACCTCGAGGACTTTTACAACTAAAATCACAGGTGATGGTGGGCAATACCAGCACAGCAGGGACACCTGGGCCTGATCACACACCCCCCTCGCAGCGGAGGTGCAGTCTGGGGCGCTAACCCATACCTGGACAGTTGATTCCACTGGGCCCCACACATACCACCCCCCACATCAGACTTGCAGGAGGGTGCAAGCACAACCCAACAACCCAGGGCTCGCTCTGGTAGGCGTACCCCACTCAGGTGGATGGGGCCACAGCAGCAGCGCCCGTTGTAGTGGGTGCACAGTGCACAGGTGGGTGGGGCCCCTGGCGACAGTGCCTGCTCTGGTAGGCACGCCTACACAGGAGGGCAGAGCTCTCCATCGGCCCATACCCACGCAGTTGGGCACATTTCGCACAAGTGGGTGGGCTGCCCCTCAACAACACTGGCTCTGGAGCAGTCCACACAGGAAGGCGAACCGGCTGAGACGTGAGCTCCTCTGACCAAGATACAGAGTGGAAAAAAGAACCAAAGAAGAGATAAGCCTCCACGCCATGCTGAATCAGCGACCAGCAAACCCCCAACAGTGGCAAGACAGGGTCAGCACAACAGAGCAGCAGGACATTGTCCTGTAGAGAAAGACACAGAACCTACCGGTCTCCAAGTGCAGGGAGAGTGACCACCTCAGCAACAACTGAGAAGGTCACGCTCACCCATTGGGAAGCAAGGTTCAACAGCCAAACCCAATCCCAGAGCCAGGACACCAGGACACAAAGCTCCCACTGACGGGCCAGTGGGAACCATTACAAACCAGGGAAGCAACCCACAGATCTCCAGATGCGCAAATACAAAGAAATATAACAGTTCATCAAAGGGCAAGCCAACTCACCAGCTCCAAAAATCAGCACGACTGAAGAGGAGATGGAGAATAAAAAAGCAAATGAGACCATGTTAACAGAAATGATGGAAAGCATCAGAAACGAAATCAGAAAACAATTCCAGGAGTTTAGAGTGGAAGTCTTGAAGGACATCCAGGAAGCTGAGAAAGAAATGGAAGCAAAAATGGATACAATGCAAACCTCCATGAAAGAAGACCTTAACATCCTGAGAAGTGAAAAAGTAGATTTAAAATACAACTCTTTAAAGGAAGAAATTTCCACGATCAGACCTGATCTGAAAACCACAAATAGCTCTCTGACATCCATAAACTCTGCAATTGAATCCACAGCACAAAGAATTGACCATATGGAATCCAGAATCTCTCTCTTGGACAATGAAGCAGCTGACAAGAACTAGAAAATTACCACACTCCAAGAAACGGTGAAGCTTCAGGGAAGACTAATCCAGGAACTAGTGGACAAAGACAAGAAATATAATCTGTGCATAATTGAAATAGAAGAAGGAGCCGAATCCCAGAGCAGAGGGCTTCATCATATTTTCAATAAAGTTATTGCAGAAAACTTCCCCAATCTCACAAGGGACCCCATCCAGGTAACCAAAGCCCATAGGACACCTGGCAGGCCAGACCCCAGAAAAGCCACCCCAAGGCACATAATATTCAAGACTTCAGATCTCAAGAATAAAGAGCAAATTCTGAACGCAGCCAAAGCGAAGAAAGAAATTTACTACAATGGGAAGAGGATCCAAATTACAGCAGACCTCTCCACACAAACCTACCAAGCATGAAGTGAGTGGAAGAACACCATCAAAGTTCTACAGGCCAACAATATGCACCTTGGATGAAATATCCAGCGAAGTTGGGGTTCATATTCGAAGGGAAAACCAGATCTTTCCATAGCAAAGAAGATCTAAAGGAATATGTGAATAAAAAACCAGCCCTACAGCAAAATCTAAGAGGGGAATCCCACCCAACAGAAATCATAAAGGAGACACAGAAAGAAACAGAAAGAAACAGAAACAGAAAGAAACTACAATAGCCAGAGCCCAACAGAAAGAGCAGCTCACTAAAGACACGGAAAAAAAAAGAGGAAAAAACAGCCCAACAAGAAAATGGAAGGAGAAAAAACACTCTTATCCTTGATCTCTTTGAAAATAAACGGTATAAGCTCTCCGATTAAGAGGAAGAGACTGACAGAATGGATCCGCAAACGAAAAGTTGGCATCTGTTGCCTACAAGGGACCCACCTTAGAGCAAGGGACAAAAACAGGCTCCGAGTGAAAGGATGGAGCAATATCTTCCAAGCAAACGCACCTACCAAAACGGCAGGTATAACCACCCTAATCTCAGACAAGCTGGACTTTGCATTAAAATAAACTCAAAAAGAAAAGGAGGACACTACATTTTAATACAAGAAAAAATCCAGAATCAAGACATCACGGTGATAAATGTATCCTCACCAAACAAAAGAGGCCCTACATATGTCAAGCAAATTCTCACAGAACTACAAAACAAGATAGACGCAAACACAATCATAGTGGGTGACTTTAATACTCCTCTCTCTCCAAGAGACAGATCCAACACCCAGAGGTTCAGCAAGGGAGCTGAGGACCTAAGTAACGCCATATTCCAAATGGAACTGACAGATCTACATAGAATCTTCCACCCTACAGAGACCCAATACACCTTCCTCTCAGCAGCCCATGAATCATACTCCAAAATAGACCATGTCATAGCCCACACAAAGAACCTCAGCAAATACAAAAGTATTGACGTCATCCCATGTATTCTATCTGATCACAGTGGATTAAAGGTAATCCTCAATAACAACAGTTACTACACAGGCTATACACATTCGTGGAGGCTAAACCCCACACTGTTATCCAACACTTGAGCCACAGACCAAATTAAAGATGAAATTAACGAATTCATAAGCCACACTGACAAAGAAAATACATCACAAAGAAACCTATGGGACACAGCTAAGGCAGTACTGAGGGGCAAGATCATTGCCCTCAGCACTCACATTAAAAGAATGGAAGCAGAGCAGGTGAATAACCTCACGATGAAACTAAAACAACTGGAGAAACAAGAAATGATTGAATCTAAAATGACTAGGAAGAGAGAGATCACAAAGATTAAAGAAGAGATAAATCTGATTGAAAATAGAAAGACCATTCAACAAATAAATAAGACTAAAAGCTGGTTCTTTGAGAAAATAAATAAAATTGACAGACCCCCTCCAAAGACTTACAAAAAAAAAAAAAAAGAGACTCATATACGTAAAATCAGGGACTCCACCGGAAAAATTACAACAAGTACACATGATATTCAAACAATCATAAGGAGCTATTTCCAGAACCTCTACTCACTAAAAAACAATAATTTTACAGAAATGGATCAATTCTTAGAGAAGTATAAACTGCCCAAACTGAACCAAGAAGAAATAAATCAACTAAATAAACCAATAACTTACAGTGAGATACAGGGGGTAATCAAGAACCTCCCAACAAAGAAAAGCCCAGGCCCAGATGGGTTCACCAACGTATTATATAAAACTTTTAGTGAGGAGCTAATACCAATACTCCTCAAACTCTTCCGCGAAATAGAAACAGAGGGAGAAATCCCAAACTCTTTCTATGAAGCTAATATCATACTCATTCCCAAACCAGTCAAAGACCCAACAAAAAAAGAGAACTACAGACTAATATCTCTAATGAACACAGACACAAAGCTCATTAATAAAATATTAGCTAACAGGATCCAGAAGCTGATCAAGAAAATTTTACATTATGACCAAGTAGGCTTCATCCCACAGTCACAAGGATGGTTCAACATCTGTAAATCAATCAACGTAATTCACCACATAAACAGAACTAAAATCAAGAATCACATTGTTATCTCAGTCGATGCCCAAAAAGCCTTTGCCAAAATACACCATCCATACTTATTAAAAGCTTTGGAGAAAACAGGAATAGATGGAACATTCCTCAAAACAATAAAAGCCATATAAAACAGACCAACTGCTAACATCACATTAAATGCAGAGAAACTTAAATCATTCCCCCTAAACTCAGGAACATGACAAGGATGCCCACTCTCCCCACTTCTTTTCAACATAGTGCTGGAATCCCTACCGATAGCAATAAGGCAAGAGGAGGACATCAAAGGGATCCACATCGGCAAGGAAGAAATCAAGTTATCCCTATTCGCAGACCACATGATCTTATATCTGAAGGACCCAAAAAACTCAGTCCCCAAACTCCTACACCTAATAAACCATTTTGGCAAAGTAGCAGGATACAAAATCAATCCACAAAAGACAGCAGCTCTTCTGTACACCCACAATGTACAAACAGAAAAGGAAATTATGGAAACAATTCCATTTACAGTAGCCAAAAAGAAGAATAAAGTACCAAGGCATCAACTTAACCAAGGATGTGACGGACCTATTTAAAGAACTATAAAAATCTAATAAGGGAAATCAAAGAAGGCACAAGGAGATGGAAAGACCTCCCATGCTCATGGGGAGGCAGAATCAATATAGTGAAAATGGCCATATTGCCCAAATTGTTATACAAATTCAATGCAATCCCTATGAAAATCCCAGTCACATTTTTCACTGAAATAGAGAAAGCAATCCATAAATTCATATGGAACAGCAAAAGACCTAGAATAGCCAAAGCAATTCTAGGCAAAAAAAAAAAAAAAAAGCAGTGCAGCAGGTATCACAATACCAGACTTCAAGCTCTACTACAGGGCCATCATAACAAAAACAGCCTGGTATTGGTATAAAAACAGACCGGAAAACCAATGGATTAGAATTGAAGATCCAGAAAGAAAACCACACTCTTACAGTCAGCTGATATTCGACAAAGGAGCTAAAGACATTCAATGGAATAAACAGAGCCTCTTCAAATACTGGTGCTGGAAGAACTGGGCAGCCATATGCAGGACTCAAAGTAGACGCAAGCCTATCACCATGCACCAAGATCAACTCAAAATGGATCAAGGACCTCAATATCAGACCTGAATCCTTGAAACTACTGAGGAACAGAGTACGAAAAACGCTAGAACTTATAGGCACAGGAAAGAACTTCCTGAATATAGTCCCAGGGGCAAAACAAATAGGGGAGAGACTCGACAAATGGGACTACTACAAAGTAAAAATTTTCTGCACAGCTAAGGAAATAGCCAAAGGATCTTTACCAGCACAGCAACAGACAAAGGCCTAATTCACTCATCTACAGAGAACTCAAAAAACTAAGCCTCCAAGCTCAACAAACCAATTAGGAAATGGGCAAAGGAGCTAAAGAGAGAATTCACAAGAGAAGAAATAAAATGGCAAAGAAACATATGAGGATATGTTCAACATCCCTGGTAGTAAAGGAAATGCAAATAAAAACAACCCTGAGATACCACCTCACCCCAGTTAGATTGGCCTATACTCTGAACTCAGGCAACAACAAATGCTGGAGGGGGTGCGGGGAAAGAGGAACCCTTCTCCGATGTTGGTGCTAGTGCAAATTAGTACAACCACTTTGGAGAACAGTATGGCGGTTTCTCAAAAAGCTCAATATAGACCCACCCTATGACCCAGCCATACCACTCATAGGCATCTATCCTGAACAGCAGTTCCCAAGATATCAAAAAGACATTTGTACTTCCATGTTTATGGCGGCACAATTCACAAGAGCCAAAATATGGAAACAACCCAGATGCCCCACTACAGATGATTGGATCAAAAAAATATACACAATGGAATATTACATAGTGATTAGTAAAGGTGAAATATTGTTATTCGCAGGGAAATGGTCAGAACTTGAACAAATAATGTTGAGTGAGACAAGCCTAGAACACAGAAAACAAAGGGGCATGATCTCCCTGATAAATGACTGTTAAGAAAGAGAGACGGAGAGACAGTAGAGACCAGGTCTGTGAAACCAATAACTGCTTGTCAAGTGGTATTTCCCACAGAATTGGGGCAGCAACCCAGTAGTATGTAACTAAAACCAATCAACTACTCAACATATAAAGGTAAAAAATTGACCTCCCAGTGGGATACAATAGCTCAAAAGCTATGTATTTACATTCATATAAGACTACTGTTGACATATTGTCTAATATCGACATTACATTTAAAGCCCTAGGTGAATTTTCTTGGGGTTGGCCACATGGCTACTGTATATGTTCTTGATTCATTGTATATTGTATATATGTCGACCTGACCTAGAGAAGGGAAAGAAAAACAGGGCGTAAATATCACAAGAAATGTACACACTGCTCTACTATGTAACTGTACCCTTTTTGTACAACACCTTGTCAAAAAAATTTGTGTTCAATTAATAAATAAATTAAATTAAAAAAAATAAAAAAGTAATTTAAAAGAAAAGTTTTTCTTTGTTGCTATTGTTCACAATTTTTTCATTTCAGAGCTGGATATTTCTATTATGTGACAGAAAACTCACATGGAATCTTGAATTTAACTACTGAATTTTAGATAATATTAGATTGACACTTAAGCATCTGAAATTTTGGTTGGGCAATATTTAATTATGTAAGGATTGAACTATGTAACCTATGGATATCCTCTTCTTAGTCTTAAGCTTGTGGTTTTTCAGGTAAAGAATTGATTATTTGATTAAATTAAAGCAAATGAATGGTCCAGCAGTGGGCAATAAGTGCAGTCCTCCAATACATGAAAACTTACAAGGCTGAAACATTTGCAGGGAATCATATTATCTTATCTACAGGGAATCATATTAAGGATCATTTTTAAGGACTGCAGCATCACTGGATTTTCTAAGACTTTTAAATATCTTAGACTGAAAGTAGGAAAAAAATAGTGTTATTCCTCATGAGATCTTTTACTGAACATAGATGTCAGAGCTCATGAAGGTCATTCTCCCATAAAAAACTGAATATTTATTACTAAGACTAGTTGCCAAATCTTATGAGAGAGAGACAAAGAGAGAGAGTGGGAAACAATTATCTCACAATAAATTAGCATACTTGTGATGCTATTTATAGGTTCACATTTACAAGTAAGTATTATTTGTTATTTAAAGGTTAAGAGATTGTTAATCATATGAAATTTGAAAGAACAAAAAAGTTAAATAAATTCAAATCAACCTTTGTAGTGATTCATTACAGACATTTAAGAAGAACACAATTTCAAAGAAAGTATGTTTGTAACAAAGCAGTTTTGTAATAACCTTAAATGATGGTCAAATAGATATTGCATTAGTCAATTTTGCCTTAACATCTTAAAATATAGAGGACCTGAGATAGTCTATATATTGAAAATATTTTTGCTATCTAACCATATTGGAGGCTGAAAAATTCAAATGATGTGGCACAGACTGCTAAGAAAACAACCACTTTGTATTATGGCAGGATGGACTGTGTGAGAATATGACAGATAGTCAAACAAAGAAACACAGAGAAGATGGATTTTATATTTTTACACATGCAATTTACTACTTTGAGCATATTTTGCTTGTTCATCCTCTTTGTTTTTTCCTTCTGAATCCTGCTAGTGCCTACCTCTTACAACTAAATTTATTATTTACTTAAAAAAAAAAAAAAAAACTGTGTGAGGGGCTGGGGATATGGCCTAGTGGCAAGAGAGCTTGCCTCCCATACATTAAGCCCTAGGTTCAATTCCCCAGCACCACGTATACGGAAAACGGCCAGAAGGGGCACTGTGGCTCAAGTGGCAGAGTGCTAGCCTTGAGCAAAAAGAAGCCAGGGACAGTGCTCAGTCCCTGATTCCAAGGCCCAGGACTGGCCAAAAAACAACAACAACAACAAAAAAAAAAAACTGTGTGAATAGTTATGCTAATTTTTAAACTTTCTGTGGTGATACTCAAAACCATTATGAGTCTATCACTGAATTATCCATCTCTGATTTCATTTCTAAGTAAAATTGCTTTCTGAGGTGGACTAGATATGCAGTAATAGAAATAGAGCATGGCACAACAAATGGATTTCAATGCTTGTGTAACTGAGCTCTATGTGAGCACTAAACTAATCATTCAACTCAGCCACTTTTGACTGGTTAAACTTTTTCTGTTATTTGTATTGTTTAAAAAATCATATTGCTTACATATCATACCTTTTGGAGTTACTACTGAGGTTTGAATTCGGACTCTTATGCTTGATAGGCAAGCATCCTATCTCTTCAGCCACATCACTTACTACTATAAATGGGTTCAGAATGCTTCATTTTCTTCCTCTTCTTTCCCTTTGTCTCTTCTTCTCCTCTTCTTCTTTCTCTTGTTTCCCTTCCTTTCCATCCTTATTCTCCTCCTTCTCTTCCTTTTGCTCTTTGTCCTCCTTCAATGCAATACTGGGTATCAGCTTCAGGTTCTCATGAATATTTGGTAAGCACTGTAACACTGACCACACTATCGTTGTAGAATGATGCAGTTTCACTTCATTTAAATTATACCATATTGAATACATTTTTAAATAATCACAGGCACACAAATATACAGACACACACACAAACTAATAGTGCTAATTCTTTTTTATTTGTAAGTTGTCACACACAATGATGCAAAAAAAAAGCTTACTATTGTATTGTTTCTGTTCATTTTGTCTGTGATCTTCCATAGCTACATTTGGTATTATTTTTACTATGAAAATATATTTGTGGATTGTAAATAATAATACATCTGGTTGCTTTTAATTACATTGTAATAAAAACCTAAAATCTTTGCTACTTTTTGATTCTAAATAAGTATTTGTCTACTTGTTTTATGAAATTGTAGCATAACATCAAAATTCTGAAGTTTGTCATTGTCTTTTTTATGTTTGAAATGTGTGGAATGTTGTCAAAGTGAATGATCAATAAAAATAAATAACAAATAATGGAGAAGTCTGAAATTAACTGAGTATATCTTACCTTCAGTGTCTTCAGTTCTAATTGTTCATCCTATTAATTCATTTGTACTATTTTCTTGGCTTATAAATAGTTTTCTTTCTTTATCTTTTATCTTTTTAATCTTACAATTCTTTAATCTTATCTTTATCTTTTTAATCTTACAATTCTATTTTACTATCAAGAGAAAAAGTGTCTCATGAATGTATAAATTTCTAAGGGAAATTTCCTACCTTCTTAATGAGTATTATTTTAATCTCTCTCATTTCTGTTTAATCTAGCCCAGGGGAAAGCATACTTCTCTTTAATTTTCTTTTATGTAATACCACATCATAGAGAGAAGGAGTTGTTGCTTAATCGTCTTTAGAGGAAAATGTGTTCTCAAATTATGATTAGGGATGAATTGTAAGACAACCCAATGTAAGTCAAAGTCATTTTCTGTATATAAAAAAGAATCATTTAAAGGGTATGATACAATTTTCTTCAAAGCTCATGATAGCAGAATATTTCTATTTCCAATGTAAATAAAAGGATTTCAAGAACATTGAATTATACTGACACTAAGAATGTTGATGGAAAAATAAAATATTAAATTCAAGGAATCTTTTTGTTAGGCGTACACAAGATCACAGAGAGCAAGATTATTTTTGAGTAGCTTAAATGTTGAGGAAAAAAGAAAAGAGCTATGGTTTTCTTTTGTATTTTCCTACTCTTTTACTCTTTTAATATTAAAGACATTTTAGGGCTGAAGAATGGGACATTATCAGCCAGAGTTTTATCAAACAACTTGTACCTGAGAAACAACAATAGATTTGTTATTTTTAATGTTCTGACAGGTATTTGTGTTAGTCACATTTTTCATCACTGTAACAAATGCCTGAGAAAATGCACTTGAGAGGAAGGATTCATTCTGGATCTTTGTTTCAGAGTTTCGATTCATGCTCAGCTGTCTCTGCTATTTCTGAGTCATGCTGAGGCAAAACAACATAGCAAGAAAGAGGTGGAAAAACAGAGTTGCTACCTGAGCAATGATTACTAGCTAATCTTAGCTACTCGGGAAGCTGAGATCTGATGATCATAGTTCCAAGCCAGCCTAAGCAGAAAAGATTAGAAAACACTATCTCCAATTAACAGTCCAAAAAGAAACATAAGTGCAGCTGAGGCTTAAGTAGTAGACTTCTAGAATTGAGGGGAAAAAAATGCTCAGGTATAGTAGCCAGGCCCAGAGTTCAAGCCCCAGGAATAGTACACATACAAAAAAATAATAAATCAACAACAAAAAGAAATGATTTACATAATGGTAGCTAGGAAGCAGTGGGAAGGGGAAAGAGAAGAATACGAGTTTCCACAGTACAGCCCTAGTAACCAACTTTCTCCAAAGATTCCCCATCTCATACTTTTTATGACTTTCCCAAAATATTTGCATCTTTAACCTCTGGGTTGATGAAGTAAAAGTATTAAGAAAAGAAAACACATTAGATAATTAAAGGAACGAGTTCTCCAACCAACCTGTGCTGAAATAATTTGCAATAGGTTAAGTAAAGAATTGTGAGGAAATGAATACGTTCTCCTCCATTTTTACTTCCTAGTTGGACATAGCTGGGGGAAAAAGCCATCTCTGCTATTTAGGTCTTTAACTGGCTAAAAGTTTAGGTTGTTACCATCGTTCTGTCAGTCTATTTGATTATGAATTTTTCAGGAGCAATTTGCAAAGCTGAGGACCGTCTTTTCCAAATTTCTATGAGGCTATAAGAAAAAAGTATTATAGTAGAGTGGCTGCTTAAGAATGTTGATACCGGGTTGGGAATATGGCCTAGTGGCAAGAGTGCTCGCCTTGTATACTTGAAGCCCTGGGTTTGATTCCTCACTACCACAAATGGCTGGAAGTGGCACTGTGGCTCAAGTGGCAGAGTGTTAGCCTTGAGCAAAAAGAAGCCAGGGACAGTGCTCAGGCCCTGAGTTCAAGGCCCAGGACTGGCCAAAAAGAAAGAATGTTGATACCATTGCTCTTATTGTTAATACGTTAATGTTGCTGTTTTTGTTTGTAAAAAGTAATTTTAAAGTGTCATAAAGACAAAAAGCATGCTACTTTTCTCTTCACTTTTTTAGTGTTCCAGGTAAATGGAGTTATGAATCAGGAAATGTGAAGCAGGTTTTCACTGGAATATCTGTCACAAGGTGGCACTGGTGTTTCAAATATGAGGGTATGCTAATATTTTTCTCGTTGGAGGACAAAATTTGAAAAAATGTCAAAATTTCTTGTGAATATATCATATTACCTTAAAAATCTTAGAGTTCAGATAAACATGCATCAAGAAGCAGTCACAATTAGTATTACCTCTTGGTTATAATTTCACAGGATTTTTTTTTTCTCTTCCATCAAGGACTGTGAATTTGTCAGTCTGAAGCAATCAAATAAACTGAGATATCCTAATCCAGTCAAAAACCCTCAGGAGAAAATAATAAGACAGACTTATATCATGGCATTATGCTTCTATTTTTGACTGTCATTTATTAATTGACTTGTTCAGAGAACTATTCATTTCATATTACACCATGTCATTATTGGCTATGAAAATCAACTTGTGTCTGCTAGCTAGATGTCTGATGAGGATTCAAGTTGTTTGCTTTTAAGAAAAAGAAGAAACAGATTCTAAATCTATATTTTGGAGAGAAAGCGGGATCATATAATTTATTACCAAGGTATGTCTCCTATGCACAAATTTAAAATAAAAGCTGAATATGATAAGATCACATAGTCATATCTTTTGCAATAAATATTTATGGATATTAATTTTTTCTGTGTGGGGCAGTATAGCTCTATAACTATAATTGTACACTAATGCATTCCTCTGAATAAAGTTCCTGAGCTATGGAAACCAAAGTTGAGAGATAGTATTCATTACACAGTCTACAAAGACTAATAAAAAATAAGGCAAACTGTCACCTCACCTTCACAGGTATAAAAAAAAATTGAAACAACCTTCCTCCCTAAAGTTAACAACGCATATAGAATTAACAATATAAAAGCCATTGTAGGAAGAATGACACAATGGGTTTCACTTTGAAAATTGTGTGTTTTTAAGGAATAGTTAATTAGATCAAATATCCTGAAGGAACCCACTTGCTATGTAAGTTTTTGTTTGATTAAATATGCTACAAATGTTGTTTGTCCTAACATTCCATTCGTAGAAACAATATCAAAGTCTCATGAGTGTATCTTTTGCAGTTAATCTGCAAGGAGCCAGTGCCTTGAACAGGCTATTAGTTACTTAGAAATGAGAAGAAAATGAAAAAGAGAAAACAGGACTTCATGTTTTCACATTGAAAGGTGAAGCATATCCTAAATCTCAAGATAGAGATTACTTACTGATGTGGCCTAGCCTGAAGATCTGGGCTCAAATCAACCCTACTTTTCCAGTGTGTTTTATGTCTCCTTCAAATGGCTGTAAACTCCATGGCAGCAGAAATCCTCTTTACTTCACCACTACACCCTTAGTGTTTTAAGCACAGAATAGAAGTCTCAATAGAAATCATGAAGTAAGTGAATGAATTCTCATACCTCACGGATATGCAATCATAGTTCTTTATTTTCCTATAATAATAAATCTAGACTAGATATACATTTTGTTCACTATAATGAGATACTAGTGCTATTTTCTAACATAGAACTAATTTACAACATAAAGCATGAAAAGACAGGATCAAGTTGAATAAATCAGAAGTCGAATGAATCAGAATATTTGAGCTGTGGCTTTACTTCCAACAAACAGAGTCAGAAATTGCTTGTAGTTTGTTTTATGGTCCTAGGATTTGAACTTATGTGCTAGTACTTGCTAGATTGGTACTATCCCAAGTGTCTGCATATGAACCTGAGATAGTCAACTCAAACTTCTTAAATTAGAGTATGCTTTTCCTCTAGGGATAGTTGGCTGAATGTCATAGCCAGTGATATTGGAGACAGGTATGCTAGTATGTGGTCAGAGAAGTGCTTCAATCTTGGCCACAACTTAAGTAGGGCTGCCAACCTTTTTCTCTGTCTGATTCCATGGACAGAGTTGGAAAATATAAGCTAAAACTTTCCTTACATTTTGAGATTATGTTTGCAAATTTCACAGCTTGGATAATAATGTATTCATATTTAAAAAATTAGAGTGATGTTCTGAATTTTCTATTGCTCAAGTAGGAATCTGTATTTTTCTGCTTGCTTCTATGACAAACACACTAGATACAGGCACTTTTAATACATGTTCACCTTGATAAATCAGCCTAACCATTATTCCATGAATTAGGCACTCAGTCACTAGATCACATTTGTTAAGTACCTGCTATAGGCCCAGAACTGTCAAGTGCCTGAAAAAAAAAAGCCATAGCGAGACAAGTTTAGAACATAAGCCAGTAAACAAGTAAGTATACAGTAGTAAGTGGAATGAGGGAGATTGACCAATAGAACTAAAAGAAGAATGGGTATTATATAATGAAGCTTGAGTTCAAGGAAAATTTTGTTAGGAAAAGCTTTATGGATGAGTAGTATTCAACAAGTGGAAAGGACAAATAGAAGAGAGTAGGTATGAAAGGGAAAAATCATATTTATAAACTCCATCTCCACATAGTTTTGTGCATATCTATAATAAAGATGTTTCTGTGATGAAAATATGAAGACTCTGAGCCAGAATACTCTTGAAAAAATACTCAATTGCAGTCACAACCCGCCTCTTCCATGTATTTTGGGGAAAAAAATCTAACCCTGTAAAATTATGCTTTATTTTTTTAGATAATACTTCAGCACTCTGGGTAGGAGATATGAGTGCTTTTTTATTTATTACAATATTTTTTACTAATACACTAACTGCTTTTCCACTAGTCTTAAGATGACTGATTCAGGTTTGAGAATATGAAAGTGTTTAAATGATCAAATAATGAGGGAAAATAATATTTTTATGTAAGTTTGTTTTATCTCTGTATTTCTGCTACTACTATAACATATTAAATTTTCTGAATATAAAATTATTTTCTTTATTTTTAGGCTTATGGCAGGTGAAATTTTTTCCTCTTGTTTCCATATATGATACTTGCATTTCTCAATGGTAATACTCATTTATTGACCAAAAGTGTTTCCTTGTATACCTGAGTTTTCTACAGAAAAAAAGAGAAGTAAATAAAGAGAGGCAAGTGTAACTGTGTCCAACTTTGGAAATTTTTGAGTGTGTGTGTGTGTGTGTGTGTGTGTGTGTGTGTGCAAGCCAATGTTGGGCCTAAACTTGGAGCTCCAAGTTCTTGCTTGGCTTTTTATCGTTTACAGCTGGCATGCAATCACTTGAACCACACTTGCAGTTCCAGCTTATTATTATTATGACTTATTACTACTATTATTTTTATTGCTAGTTAATTGGAGAGAAGAATCTCTTGTATTTTTCGGTTGGGTTTTTTTTAAACTGTATTTTATTTTGTGTTTTTTTGTACTGGGGATCGAACCCAGAATGTCGCACTTGCTAGGCAAGCGCTTTGCCACTGAGCTACATCCCAGCCCTCTTGTATTTTTCAACCTAAGCTGATTGCAAACTGCTGTGTTTATGTTTCAACCTGAGTAGTAGGTATTCCAGGCCTGAACCACTGATACTCTTTTAACCTCCTTAGTTATCTACACAAGTTATACTCGTGTAAGTTGATACTTGACTAAGTGATAGTCTTTCAAAAGTAACCCATACACACACACACGCACACACACATAATTTCTATAATACTCATAAGTGTGTATATAAGCTATCCATTTTTTAAGATGAAAGTAATTTTATATAGGTTCATATCACTTATGATTTCTACATATAGTCATACCAAGTCTTATGGAAAGTAATGAGAAGTACTAAGCTGAGAAAATGACAAGATCAAGTTTCATTTAAACAACTGCCTGAGCTACCGAAGAGAAGAAGGCTGGAGTGAACAGTAGGAGGCCTGTTTTCTATATGTCAATGATTCAGGCAAGGGATGGAAATATTAAGGTTAGAAAAACAGTGTGTTGTGATGTCATAGACAAGCCCAAGAGATGAGGAAATGGACTTGTCAATGCTGATTCCTGTTTTTTGCTTGTGAACCTATATGGTGGTTGTTTTTTTGGCTCAATAAGTGCGTTTTCTTTCTGTTTTCTTCCAAATTTGGGAACGAGCCTTGTTTGAAGGTGGAGCCTAAATCCTATATGCTCATTGGTGACAGTAATAATAGTATAAATTCCAGCATGGCAAACGCAGAGGTGACCTGACCACGTCCTTTGTCTGGTTCAATCAAAGGTATTTGAAGGTTCGTTAGTTGCATTTAAATGCTCATATGTTCACCAGGCATTTCACATTCTTTTTCTTTGAGAAATGGAATAGGTTTCTGTCCTTAATGCTGATTTTGTCTTATTTTACCTGTTTTGATACTTTCTTTTTTTTTTTTTTTTTGCCAGTCCTGGGCCTTGGACTCAGGGCTTAAGCACTGTCCCTGGCTTCTTCCCGCTCAAGGCTAGCACTCTGCCACTTGAGCCACAGCGCCGCTTCTGGCCGTTTTCTGTATATGTGGTGCTGGGGAATTGAACCTAGGGCCTCGGGTATACCGAGGCAGGCACTCTTGCCACTAGGCTATATCCCCAGCCCTGTTTTGATACTTTCTGACTGCAATGGTACTGCAACTGATGTTGGAGCAAGAATTTATCCATTCCCATTGACAAAGAACATTTAACAACATGTATACAGCACAATACATCAAAGATAGAAAGAAATAGAAATCAATGCAGTTTTATAATACTTCAGAATGATATGATCTGATTAGTGGCTTGTACATTGTGGTATTATAGATAAAATTGATAACTACAATTAAGATTTGAGGGAAGAATTCTATGTTTTTGAAGAAAAAGGAAACTTTTTTATTTTTAATGAAATAGAAGAAATCCAGAAATTCATATGGAACCAAAAAGACCCCAAATAGCAAAAAAGAATCCTAACTAGAAAGAACAGTGCTGGAGTAATTACAATACCGAATTTCAAGCTGTATTACAAAGCTATCATAATAAAAACAGCTTGCTATTGGCACAAGAACAGGCCTGAGGACGAACGGAACAGAACTGAAGACCCAGAAATGAATACACAGATCTATGCCTACTTAAGCTAAAAAAAATAAGATGGAAGAAGACAGCCTCTTTAACAAATGGTGCTGGCAAAACTGGTTCAACACCTGCAACAATTTAAAACTAGATCCATACATATCACCCTGCACCAAAATCAATTCCAAAGGATCAAAGACCTGGAAAGACAATCAGACACTCTGAAAACACTACAAGAAGGAATAGCAGTAACACTGAGGCTCCTTGGCTCAAGACGAAACTTTTAATAAGGGCCCAGATATGCAACAAATCAAAGAAAAGTTGGACAAATGGGATTGCATCAAACTGCAGAGCTTCTGCAGTGCAAAGGACATAGCTCACAAGATAAAGAGAAAACCCACAGATTGGGAAAAGATCTTCACTGTCCATACAAAAGACAAAGGCCTCATACCTAACATATATGCAAACTCAAAAAATTAAATTCCTCCAAAACAAATCCTCAAAGAAACAATAGTCCCCTCAAAAAGTGGGCTAAAGACCTAAAAAGAGACTTCTCTGAGGAGGAAATGAGAATGGCCAAGAGACACAAGAAAAAGTGCTCTTTATCACTGGCCATAAAAGAAATGCAAATCAAAACAACATGGAGATTCCACCTCACCCCAGTAAGAATGTCCATTATCAGGAAAAGTAACAATAACAAATGCTAGAGGGCATGTGGCCAAAAGGGAACCCTACTTCATTGTTGGTGGGAATGTAGACTTGTTCAACCACTCTGGAAAATGGTATGGAGTTTCCTCAGAAGGATAAACATAGAGCTCCCCTATGACCCAGCAGCCCCACTCTTGGGCATTTACCCAAAAGACCACAAACAAGAACACACTAAAGCCACCAGCACAACAATGTTCATCACAGCACAATTTGTCATAGCTGGACTCTGGAACCAACCCAGATGCCCCTCAGTAGACGAATGGATCAGGAAAATGTGTTACATATACACAGTGGAATTTTATGCCTCTATCAGAAAGAATGACATTGCCCCATTCGTAAGGAAATGTAAGTATTTGGAAAACATTACACTAAATGAAGTGAGCGAGACCCAAAGAAACATGGACTCTATGGTTTCCCTCATAGGGAATAATTAGTACAGGTTTAGGATAGTCATGGTAGAAGGTCACAATAACTCAACAGTTGTGCCCTTATGACCACACAGATGATGCTAAATGAAATGAACTCCATGTTATGGAAATGAGTTTTATATCACTGTTGTAATTATTTTCAATTTGCCATGTGAAGCTGTAGCTTTTTGTTGTTGTTCCTCTTTTATCCCCTTCCTGTGATTGTGCCAGTGCTATCACTGTATCTCATCTGAGTACCCTGGATCCTATATATACTTGTGTGAGAACTAGGGAAGGGAAAAGGAATATCAAAATTGAGAGACAAAGGATAAAATTACAGATGACTCCAAAAGCACTACTTACAGACCATTTTGTGTAAACCAACTGAACAACTCATGGGGAGGAGCGAGAAAGGGGGAGGGAAGGAGGGGGAATGAGGGGGGAGGCAACAAGTTATACAAGAAATGTACCCACTGCCTTTTATATGAAACTGTAAACCCTCTGTACATCACTTTGACAATAAATAAATAAATAAATAAATAATAGTAAAAAAGAAAAGAAAACAATGTGCTCTCTGGCAGGGTGTTGGGGGTTCATACCTGTAACCCTAGCTATGCAGGAAACTGAGATTCAAGGATCATGGTTTAAAGCAATCCTGGGCAGGAAAATCTGTGATATTCATATTTTCAATTAATCACATAAAAGCCTGGAGGTGAGCTCAAGTAGTAGCGTGCTAGCTAGCCTTGAGCAAAAATGAGCCCAGAGTTTGAGCCACAGGACCAGCCAAAAAAAAAAAAAAGAAAAGAAAAGGAAATGTACTCTTTATCTGACTTTCATAAATGTAACCCCTTTGTACATCACCTTTATAATAACCATAAATAAAAATTTTAAAATAAAAGAAAATTATGCAAAAAAAGTATCAAAGTAAATTGACAAAAGTTCCATCCTTTCAAATTTTTAATTTCCTCCTTTTTCTCTTATAAAAGTGTGTCAATCATCAAATTGTAACAAATTCAATACAAGTGTGCTGGAAGTAGAGTCATGCCTCAAGTGGTGGAGCACTATCCACAAAAACAAAAAACAAAAAACTGAGTGACTGTGAAAGACCCTTAGTTGAACCCGTAGTACCAAAAAAAAAAAAAATGTAGAAATTGTCAAATGATAAGATAGCATACAGAAGAATGGAAAAACAGAAAATGGAAAGAATCTTTAATAAGTTATTAAGATATCTGAAGCATAAAATTCCTTTCATCATTCGTATTTAAGAAAACACATATAACCAGGGTTATTGAACATGGTAATCAAAACTATTGAGAAATTTTGTCCTTTTTTTCCCAAATTGGACAAGGAGACCTTGATAAGCAGCAATTTTTATCCACTTTATGGATAGATGTTATGATTAATTTTACTGATAACTTTTATGTTGAAAAAAATTCCAACATGCAGGAGAGAGGAAAATGTAATGCTATCCATTTACTTAATCAGAGCATCACCAATCAACATTTTTATAATGAATTTTTACACAATGTTATCTTTCCATCTTTTGTGTTGCTGTGATTGAAGCAAATTCGATGTAATATCATTTCCTGTGGAAGATAGATTCAGAATATTAAAAGTTACAAATATATTGTCCTATCTCATTGGCTGAAACTTTCACTGATACAGCACAATAATCTGTCATGTACATATGAAATACATAAAACATTTCTAAAATACTTGGTGTATGACAGTTTCTCTGATTTCAGTAAGAATTTTTTTGCTTACTACTTTACAAGAAAATACAGCTTTGAACACAAAATTCCCTCTGCTTGAAGACTTAGGTAATACACTTAACTGTCATAGAACTGTATCAATTAGGGTTCTTTTTGTACACCAGCATGAACCATACTTAAATTAGTTTACTACCAAAAAGACAAAATAAGTTGATTTGGAGAATTTGGGATATTTAATGAAACCAGCGGGCATGGAACCACAGGCTCAGGGACTCAACAGGCAGAGCTCTGAATTTCCATATCATTCTCACCCCTGCTCCTGTCTTGGCTTCACTTCTCAGACATTATTGCCAAGATTTTTATTTGCTACATGATAGAAAACTCAAATGTAATGGTTTTCTAATTTAGAGTTTATCAATAACCAAGATTCTTTGGAAAGATTCTAACTTCTGGAACAACAAGCTGTGGCTAAGGATGAAATACAACATTTTAAAAGGAAGTAGAATCAGAGACATCATTGGGATGGAATGGGTAAAATGCAGATCAGGAAGGGTCAGTGAGACACGTACTGGTCGTTCCTTTCTGAAATTCTAGATATTCAGGAAGATCTGATGCTTGTAGTTCAAATCCAGCTCAGGAAGGAAAGTCCATGGGACTTATTCTCAGTCAGCCACTAGACAAACTAAAGTGGTGCTGTAACTCAAAGCAGTAGAGTATTAGCCTTGAGCAAAAAGAGCTTAGGGAAGGTACCCAGGTCCTGAGTTCACGCCCCATGACTGACCAAAAGGGAAAAAAAGGCTTAAGGAGATACTATGGTGAAAGAAACTACACACTCTTACTCTACAGGACTCAGTGATTGTATGTGTAAAATTAGATCTGTCAATTACATGACTAGTAACATACCCTAAAATTCTTCCTATATTCTTTCGAAGTCCCTAAAAGTGCCAGTGGGGAGTTTGTTACATTGGAAGGTCAGGAGGAATTGTAAATAAGTAATAAAATGCTCCATAATATCAAGTTATCCAAAATTCAAGACTACAATGTGACATTTTTGAGCATACATTTGAAGGGGACAGACCATTACTATTAAACTTTAATAAGGAAAAGAACCCAAAGCAGATGATTTCAGTTCACATTAAACATATTTCAACTAAGTTGTCATGTTGACATTTTTTTCACATGAAATTATGACTAAGTAAATTAAACTAAAGAAAAAGAAGACTGTGAAAAAAATTAAAGTTGTTTCTTATTTCTGGAGTTTCATATTTTGCAGTATTATCATTCTTATTTTTTAAATTTATCTACTAAACCTTCTTTTAAGACTTAATATTTTGGATATATCATAACATTTATAGAAATTCCTGTATGTATTATATTTTATGGATGAATATTGTATTTTATTTCGTTGTAACTCACTGAGTATCACGTGAGTTCTGGGATAAAATATAGTTCCAGTATAGATATGATTATTTAAAAATTAGTACAAACATTTAAATAATATGAAATAAAAAATTAATTAGATAAACGTGTGTACTTCAATAATAATGAAACTATAAACCTTCCTTCCAAGATATGGACCTTCCAAAGCTTTTAATTTTTTTAAACAATCCCAGTATAAAACTCTGAGAGTAAAGACTTTTTTCTTATGAACATTATTACAATATTACCACATCAAACACTTAAGTTTTAAAATAATATGAAGCATTCATTCATTCCTTTGTAATTGTTAACATACAGAATTACTATGTAATGAATGTTTTACCTCAGAATTCAAATATTTTGCTCCAATTCCTAGTAGATTGATATTTGAAGGTAGAAATTTGGATGATTTTAGGCTGCCATTGTGGAGATTAGACAGATACTTCAGCTCCATTATAACTTAGCAGGATCACCACCATACATAGGGTACATCATTAACTAAAACAGGAAAAAGATGACTGCATGAATGAATACAATTTAAATAAAAACAATATGCTTCATCTGATTAAAAAGG
This sequence comes from Perognathus longimembris pacificus, assembly GCF_023159225.1. NCBI lineage: Eukaryota > Metazoa > Chordata > Mammalia > Rodentia > Heteromyidae > Perognathus > Perognathus longimembris. The sequence goes on along the minus strand of NC_063175.1, from coordinate 16,985,838 downwards.
CTAAAGAAAGAAACCACATAGACATATAAGTCAATGCAGAAAAAATTTACTGACAAGATTGAATACATATCTGTGATTTGAAAAATTCCCAGGAAATACCATCTTTAGCCTGATATCAAATATGTATAAAAATCCAGCTGGGGATATGGCCTAGTGGCAAGAGTGCCTGCCTCATATACATGAGGCCCTGGGTTCGATTCCCCAGCACCACATATACAGAAAATGGCCAGAAGTAGCGCTGTGGCTCAAGTGGCAGAGTGCTAGCCTTGAGCAAAAAGAAGCCAGGGACAGTGCTCAGGCCCTGAGTCCAAGCCCCAGGACTGGCAAAAAAAAAAAAAAATACATTGATACATACTTAGGAGGTAGAATGTTTTCTCTCAAATCAGAGAAAAGCAAGTATGTCCACTCTTGGTGTTCTTATCCAAGAGGGTGGAAAGTGTTTTAGTGAATGTAGTGAAGCCAGAAAATCTTAAAAAGTCAAAAACAAAACAAAAAAGGAAAGGAGCATAGATAGTGATTAAGAAAAAAAGAGGGTGAATAATTTTCAAATCCATTGCAGTTATACCTGAAAACAGGGTAGACTTCATTGAAAACTGTTTACCAGTGGGAATTTGGCAGAGAAAGAGAAGCAGGCTCGAGTGGGAGGAGTGAGGGCCAATGAGAAGGGACTGGGATAACAGAAGTTGCCATGAGGATGAGGATGGCCAAAATAGATTATTTGTATATATGAAACCTGTTAAAATCAGTTTAGAAAGGGAAAAATAGAGACAGGAAATTGACAGAAGTGGTGAGATTGACGGGGATATATCATGAACATCTGTAGAAATTGTAGAATGAAGTGCCCCCTGCATTACTAGTGAGTGCTAAAAGTATTTTTAAAGTGAAATAAAAGATCATTCATGAGGCGAGCACTCGCTAGGCCATATAAACCAAGTGAACAACTCATGGGGGGAGAGGGAAAGGGTAGGGGGGAGGGAGGAATGAGGGAGGAGGTAACAAACAGTACAAGAAATGTACCCAAAGCCTAATGTATGAACTTGTAACGTCTCTGTACATCACTTTGACAATAAATAAGAAAAAAAAAGATCATAGACTACAAAGAAATAAAACTACTCTTCCTTACAAATTACCCTTCTTTCTACATTGGGAATATTAAATAATAGACAAAACCATTCTGGGACCCACTAATTGGTTCAACAAGGACACAAGATACAGAGTGGATATACAGTTTATCTCTGTGTCTTAACAAGAAACAAGTACCCAATAACTCTTAAGATATATTATCATGGGGCATGGGATATAGCCTAGTGTCAAGTGCGTGCCTCCTATACATGAAGCCCTGGGTTTAATTGCCCAGGACCACATATGTAGAAAATGGCCAGAAGTGGCGCTGTGGCTCAAGTGGCTCAAGTGGCAGAGTGCTGCCTAGAGCAAAAAGAAGCAAGGGACAGTGCTTAGGGTCTGAGTCAAAGGCCCAGTACTGGCAAAAAAAAAAAAAAAAAAAAAAAAAAAAAAAAAAAAAGAAAGAAAGAAAAAGAAAAAAAGACATTATCATTTATAATTATTAGGAAAAAAAGAAAAGAAATACATATGTGTAAATAAAACCAAACATCTAAATCTGGGGTGCTGAACACCACACAGTGCTAATAAAAAGCAACTTAAAAAAAATCTAAATGAATGAAGTATCACACAGCACTCATAAATCACAAGACACAAAACAATAAGCCTGCCTCTCTCCACAAATTGATAAACCAACATAATACTACATCAGCAGTGCATTTTATAGAAATAAATGAGACTATGCTAAAGTTTTATGAAAGGCAAATGAGCTAGATAAAGACAAATAAAGTGGAATAATTATCTGACTTTAAGAAATTTTCTGTACTCTATTAATCAACACTCTGTTAAGCTAGAGGAAGAATGGGTACATTTAATGTCCACTCAGTGAAACACAATAAAGAATTAAGAAATTTGCCATATAATTATGCTTGACTGAATATTTTTTTAAGTTTTTATTATAAAACTGATGTACAGAGAGGTTACAGTTTCATACGTTAGGCATTGGATACATTTCTTGTACTGTTTGTTACCTTGTCCCTCATACCCCCCTTCCCCCTCCCCCTTACCCTTTCCCCCCCTGAGGTGTTCAGTTCACTTACACCAAACCGTTTTGCAAGTATTGCTTTTGTAGTTGTTTCTCTTTTTTTTTTACCCTGTGTCTCTCAATTTTGGTATTCCCTTTCAATTTCCTAGTTCTAATACCCATGTACACGGTTTCCAATATACTCAGATAAGATTACATCGATAGTGTAGATACAATCACAAGAAGGTGATACAAGAACATCATCAATAGTAGAAGCTACAGATACACATGGGATGTTGAAAATTATACTAAGTGAAGTGAGCCAGACCCAAAGAAACAGGGACTCTATGGTCTCCCTTACTGGGAATAATTATCACAGGTTTAGGCAAGTCACAGCAGAGGATCACAAGAGCCCAATAGCTATACCCTTACGATTACATAAGATGATGCTAAGTGAAATGAACTCCATTTTATGGAAATGATTGTTATATCACAGTTGACTGAATATTTTTAAATGTACAACCAAAATTAATTGAACACAATAAATAGCATTTTCAACATATGGTGGTTGAACAATTGGCCATCAATGTATTAAAACAACATCTAAATCAATGTGGATCTATGATATAAATAAAGTGTGAATCTATGAATCTATTATATAATTATAAGGAGAAAATTCTTCCGAATCTAGGGTTTGACACAAAGTTGTTAGGCATAACCTGAAAAGAACAGTTTATGAACATGAAACTTGAAAAACTGGTTTATTATCAAAATTGTAACTTTTGCTTTGTGAGCTAGTTTGTATGCTAAATGTCCCCTAAATAGCCACATGTTAAAGGAAAGCTCTTTAGTTGATGTGATGGAGGACTGAGGCCTTATGGGATGTTTTTAGGTCCTTGTCCTCAAGGAGATTTTTAGACTCTGGTATTTACATATGTATCTTTTTTTTTCTTTTGGTATTGCTGTGTCTCAAGCTCCCACCATGGTACACTGCCTGCCCAGATACTAAAAATAAGGGGGGGGGGGTGGGCACAGGCACAGAAATGATCAAGAACTACAAACTAAAAACAATAAAAAGTAGTTCTCTTTGTGTTATCTCAGGCACTTTGTCATAGTGATGGAAAGCTGACTACTTCACACTGGAAAAGATGTATAGAAAATACAAGTGGGAGAGTGTAGATGTAGGCCATCTACCAATAATAGATTATTATCTAAATTCAGGTGCCAGTGGTTCACATCTATTATCCTAGCTATTTAGGAGGGAAAATCTGGAGGATTGTTTTAAACCCCAGACCAGGCAGAAAAATTCACATGACTCTATGTCCAAAGTAACAAGTAAAAAGCTGTGCTGAGATGTAGCTCAAGTCATAGAGAGCCAACTGAGAATGTGAGAGGCCAACTTCGAATCCGATTACTAGCTTCTCCACATAAAATTGGCTATCATTAAATAAAGAATACTAAGTGAGCCAGTGGCTCCCACCTATAATCCTAGCTATTCAGTAGTCTGTGATTTGAGGATCACAGTTTGAAGCCAGTGTGTGTAGGAAAGTCTCCAAGAGAATCTTATTTGCACTGAAATTACAAAAGGCTAGAAGTGAAGTTTTAACTCAATTGGTAGAGCCAATATTGAGACAGAAGTTCAGGGACAGTGGCCAAATCTCAGGAGAGGAAATAGAAAAAAGTACTCATACTTCAAATGATAAAATGGTCAAATAAGGTAGACAAGAGAAATGCAGAAAAGTTTTACCCCCAGAAATGTATAAATGGCAAGTGTAGAGAAAGCTTGTGAACATAATTAGCATGAGAGAAATGAACATTGAAATGTCAATGAGTTGCCATTACTCTCCCATAAAATATATTAAAAACAATACTTGTCAACAATTCAGAAAAACTTTTATAAATTCACAGAATAAAAAATATATTCTGAAAAGTGATTTTATTCTTCTTTTTGTTAGTGAAATACCATTTAGCAGTTGCACATATACAGTTCCCCTAAAGAAACAAACACATCAACAGAGAAACTAACAACAAACAGCAACAACTTTATTTTTAATAATCACAAATTGTAAACCTTCCCATTGTCCTACAGGTGAACAGTTAAACATAATATTTCATGGCATGGAATACTACTTGGAAACAAACAAACAAACAAGAATTCCTGACAAAATCCAGGACCAGAATAAACAGTCAGAAATTATAATGAGAGAAAAGTTATTTACATCAAATTCTTGTTATTTACACAGAATTCTTATTATTATATAAAGTTAGTGACTGTAAGAAGGCAACAAAGGTGTTAAATTGGCTAAAAAATAGCAAGATTACTTACTCATGATGGCTGTAGACATAGTTAACATCTTGTCATATTAATGATGACTTTCAATTTTCAGCATGTAATAAACTTTGGTGAAATGATACCTTTTGGAATAATTTAGTGAATAGTACTTAGGGTCTCATTGTACAATTTCTATCATGTGTGGGCATCTGTTATGATCACCAAATTTAAAGTTGAAGATAAAAAAATCAGACAATAGGACATTCCTATCATTGAAAAATGAAACTTGATTTCTTTGTTGTTTTATTTTTAGGTTTTAGAAAGAAGGCATAGCATGAAATGACTCCTATTATTCTGTACTATTCATTTGCTCATGTCTTTGTTAAGACAAAATGTGAAAAACTGTTTTAGCATTGTGTAAGGAATAACATTTTTCTAAGGTTTAGGATTTTCACTTGTTTTTCTGTTAAATAAAGGTGATAGTAAAGGTGATTCACATGCATTAGAAAGAAAGGATGTTTTCTACATGTGACTTCTAAGAATTACAGAGGATCGCACAGTACAGGAGTTCCACTTAAATAGGTCATGGGCATAGAGTATGTCCAGAAATTGTGAGTCATTTTTTAAGATCATAAAATCAATTAATAGCATTTCTTGAAAAACAAAACTAAAATAAAGGGTTTCATTTTGTCTATTAAAACTTTATCATGGAAAATGACAGAGCAGCAGCATATCCTTATCGAAAGTCTCGCTAAGAACACAGTTTTACTACTCCAGAGAAATGTCTAATCCTAGAAAGTTAGCACAATTAAGTTATAACAGTATCGAGATACTAGCCAGGAGGGGAAAAGTGAGACGGCAGATTTAAGCAAACAGATTTGACATCCCAAAACCAGGCAGGGACTCATCACAGAAAGAGAACTATAGACTGATTTTCCTGATGAACATAGATGCAAAAATTCTCAACAAAATTCTGTCCAATCAACTTTAACAGGTCATCAAAAAAATAATACACCATGCTCAAACTGGATTCATCCCAGGGATGCAAAGTTGGTTCAATATATGCAAATAAATTAATGTAATCCACCACATCAACAGGAGCAAAGAAAAGAGCAACATGGTTATATCACTGAATGTGGAAAAAGTGTTCGAAATAATCCAGCACCCATTTATGCTAAAAGCCCTGGAAAAATTGGGATTCCAGGGAACATTCGTGAATATAATCAAGGCACTTTATGACAAACCAACAGCAAGCATAACTCTAAATGGTGAAAAACTAAAGCCATTCCCTTTAAAATCAGGAACAAGACACGGATGTCCACTCTCTCCCCTTCTCTTAAACATAGTACTAGAATTCCTAGCCAGAACAATTAGGCAAGAAGAAAATATAAAGGGGATCCAAACAGGAAAAGATTAAGTTAAACATTCTCTCTTCGCAGATGACATGATCCTATACCTAAAGAACCCCATAGACGCAAGCCCCAAACTACTAGAGCTGATGCAAAACTTTGGCAAAGTTGCAGAATATAAAATAAACCCTCAAAAATCAACGGCCTTTATATATGCTAATGACCCAAGTGCCAAGGCCTCAATCAGGAAAGAAACTCCATTTGCAATAGCCTCAAAAAAAAATAAAATACCTAGGAATAAGCTTAACCAAAGAAGTGAAAGACCTCTATGATGAGAACATTAAAAACATGAAAAAATCAAATTAAGGCAGAACTAAGGAAATAGAAAAACCTCTTGTGCTCCTGGATTGGGAGGTTTAATACATTCAAAATGGCAATATTGCCAAAGGTTATCTACAAATTCAATGCAATACCCATTAATATCCCAACACCATTTTTTAACAAAGTAGAGGAAGCAATCCAGAAGTTCATATGGAACAATAAAACACCCAGAATACCAAAAACAATCCTAAGTAGAAAGAACAGTGCTGGAGGAATTACAATAGCCAACTTCAAGCTGTATTTTAAAGCTGTAGTAATAAAAACAGCTTGGTATTGGCACCAGAACAGGCCTGAAGACCAATGGAACAGAATTGAAGACCAAGAAATGAACCCACAGAACTACGCCTACTTAATCTTTGATAAAAGAGCTGAAAAAATAGTCTCGAAGAAAGATAGCCTCTTTAACAAATAGTGCTGGCAAAGCTGGTTCAACACATGCAACAAACTAAAACTAGATCCTTATATATCACCCTGCACCAAAATCAATTCCAAATGGATCAAAGACCTCGAAATCAAAACAGATACCCCGAAAACACTAAAGGAAGGAGTATGAGAAACACTTGGACTCCTTGGCACAGGATGGAACTTCCTTAAAAAGACCCAGAAAGGTTAAAAATCAAAGAAAGGTTGGACAAATGGGACTGCATCAAACTTCAGATCTTCTGCAGTGCAATGGACATAGCTTGCAAGATAAACAGAAAGCCCACAGATTGGAAAAAGTTCTTTACTGGCCATACAATGGACAAAGGCCTCATATCTAAAATATATGCAGAACTAAAAAAATTAAATTCCTCCAAAACAAAACCTCAAAGAACCAACAGCCCCCTCAACAAGTGGGCTAAAGACTTAAAAAGAGACATCTCTGAGGAGGAAATTAGATTGTCAAGGGACATATGAAAAAGTGCTCTACATCACTGGCCATTAAAAAAAAGCAAAGCAAAATAACATTGAGATTCCATCTCACCCCAGTAAGAATGTCCTATATCAAGAAAACCGACAGTAACAACTGTTGGAGAGGATGTGGCCAAAAGGGAACCGTACTTCATTGTTGGTGGGAATGTAAACTGGTTCAGCCACTCTGGCAAGCAGTATGGAGATTCCTCAGAAGGCTAAACATAGAGTTTCCCTATGACCCAGCAGCTCCACTTTTGGGTATCTATCCAAAAGACCATAAACAAAATCACACTAAAGCCACCAGCACAAAAATGTTCATCGCAGCACAATTTTTCATAGCTAGAATCTGGAACCAACCCAGATGCCCCTCAGTATATGAATGATCAGGAAATGTGTTACATATACACAATGGAATTTTATGCCTCTATCAGAAAGAATGACATTGCCCCTTACAAATGGAAGGACTTGGAAATAGTTGTACTAAGTGAAGTGAGCCAGACCCAAAGAAACATGGACTCTATGGTCTCCTTTATAGGGAATAATTAGAACAGGTCTAGGCAAGTCACAGCAGAGGATCACAAGAGCCCAATAGCTATACCCTTATGAACACATAAGATGATGCTAAGTGAAATGAACTGCATGTTATGGAAACGATTGTTATATGACAGTTGTAACTACTTTCAACGTGCTATGAGTAACTGTAGCTTCTATTATTGATGATCTTCTTGTATCATTTTCCTGTGGTTGTACCTACACTATCTCTGTGTCTTATCTGAGTATATTGGAAACCGTGTATACTGGTATTAGAACTAGGAAATTGAAAGGCAATACCAAAATCTAGAGACACAGGGTAAAAAAATACAAACAACTACAAAAGCAATACTTGCAAAACTGTTCGGTGTAAATGAACTGAACAACACATTGGGGGGAAAGGAAAGGAGGAGGGGGAGGGGGAGGGGGGACAAGGTAACAAACAGTACAAGAAATGTGTCCAATGCATAACGTATGAAACTATAACCTTTCTGTACATCAGTTTGATAATAGAAATTTGAAAAAAAAAAAAAACACCAAAAAAAAAAAAAAAAAAAAACCCACGAAAGAAAGAAAACAGATTTGAGTTCCAGGAAGCTTCCAGTGCTCTCAGTGGACCTAGATTCACACCCACCTCCAGTACACCTGTGACAGGAAAGAAATCTTCCAAATGGGCAGCAGACAGACACGGTTTTCTGGCAGATAGTGGATGGTCCAAAAAGCCAGAGAAAGCATGAGTACACCCCAGAAGACATTCTCACTCATTCTTGTGTCTGCAGAAGAGCATTTGGAAGGAAGCCTCCCCACCCGAGCATAGTGAAACGCCATCTTTGACTCTGGCATTGACCTGGCCAGACTGGAAATAAGGGAAGCCAAGGGAAAGCAAGGTCAAAGTTGCCATTTTTGAAAAGGGCAAAGGTAGCTGAGCAGTCAGACCCAGCTCCACCAAGGGGAAGATTTCGCTTCCCAGGTGGGAGGCACTTCCCTCAGGGCATGTGGCTTCCAGCCCCAGATAAACACAGCAAGAGATTCACCGCCCCACTGCAGCAACAAACTGGTTCCCGTGACCCACAAACATCTTCCAGTGACAGAGGGCACCCAATGTCTACCCACAAACTTCGGCAAACAACACAGCCAGTTCCACCTAGGAGAAGGTCTCCCTAACCAGGAAATTCCCTGTGGTGTATGGCTTTCAGTCTGAGGTTAACACATCCAGAGGAGCCTGGCACAGCAGCCACCACCCCTGCAGCTGCCGCCACCAGTACTGCTGTAGCCGCCACACCCAACCCCGCAAACTGAAAAGCTCTCAAACTAGGCAAACTGCAAGAAATCAGACTGTAGACCATTTCAAGGAAACCAGAGGCTGAAAAGATGTCAAAAGACAGACACAAGAATACTCAATACCAGAAAGACATATTTTCCCTTACTTTGCTTGTTACTTATTGATAGTGTTACCTTTTAATTTTTAATTTTTTAATATTTTCATTAATATACATTTTTTTCTCTTTAAAATCACTTCCTGCTGATAATTACCTTTGCTTTTTTTGTTGACCCTCAATTGTATATAGTTTTAATCTTCTTCTTTCTTTCTATTTCACTCTTCTCCACTTTTCCATCTCAGTGAAATTAAATCAAAATCATCATCCTCCATTTCTTTTATTCACTTCACTTCTGTAACGGAAACTTCCACTACTAAATTTACTGCTGGGCTCTCCAGACTCTATCACTAGTTATTGGCAGCAGGCTAGATAGAGGTCATCTTTGGTCAATCTGAGGGAGTCAATGGGTTCTTAGAGCAATCTTACCAGCCCAAAAAGAACTAAAAGTAAGAACAAACTTATTCATGATAGTAGCTGTATATAATCTAGGTACTGAATAGAGGGCTCAAGGTGGGTTTTTACTTTAAAATTGTATCTGTGGGGACTCTAAATCTGCTTCTATATACACAAAAGGGAGGGAATTTACCTGTCTATGATTGTGAACCTCTAAGAACAGTACACAGGACTTGATAGGTTTGGTTGGGGTCTTAAGTGGGAGCTAGTGGACTGGCATTCCCAATCCAAATGGGCAAAAGAAACACAAGAAATATGGCAATACAGGGAATGTTATCTCCCACTCAAAACAAGCAAGAAACAGAGTATCCAATCCAAGTCCTAGAGGAGAGTCTCCCAAATGCTCTATAAACTGCTGATAAAAATGATGAATGAAAAGTTCCAGTCTCTTCAGACAAGTAATTTAGAGCATGAGCAGGCAAGCCATAAGATAATAGAGGAATTTCTGGCTTCCACAAACAGAAAGATAAACAAACTCCAATAGAAGGAAAAAGAGTCCTAAGAAAAGATAGCTACTAAGGTAAAAGAGTTGAAAGACAGAGCTCAGAACCAAATTAATGAAGTAAAGAAGTCCATATAGGACCTAAGAGAAAGAGAATAATAGCAGAGATATGGAAGCCATTAAGAAAGACCAATCAGAAGGAAGGAAAAGAAGAAATGAAGTTTTAAGCCTAGGGAACAGACTGGATGATGCAGAGGATTGAATATCAGGAATTGAGGACAGCCTAGACCTTATGGAGAAAGAACAAAAAATAATAAAAGATAAATCCAAAAAGAAAGACAGATCTCTTCAGGAGCTCCAAGGTAGAATCAGGAAGCCCAAATTAAGGCTAGTAGGTATTGAGGAAAACCTAGAGAAGGGAATTAATGGAATAGGCAATCTGTTTAACAGAATACTAGCAGAGAACTTCCCAAACATCCAGAATGTTAGGCCTATCCAGATAGAAGAAGCATTTAGGACCCCAAACAGACCAGAATAGGATATCCTATGGACACATTGTAATCCGAACAAGGTCAATAGAAACCAACGAAAGAATCCTTAAAGCTGCTAGGGAGAAGAGAACAATCACATATAAAGGAAAACCTATCAGAATTCCCCCAGATTTATCAGCAGAGACCATGAAAGCAAGAAGAGCCTGGAATGAGGTATGCCACACCCTAAAGAAAAATAACTACAAACCAAGAATAGTATACCCAGTTAAACACTCATTCATAGTCAAAGGTCAAATAAAAATCTTCCACAGAAAGGAAAAACTGAAACAATATATCTCCTCTAAACCAACATTACAGAAAATCCTCAAAGATATCCTACACATTGAAAATCAACACGATCATGATTCAGACAGACAAATGAACCTTAAATAGAACTCAGGATATTAGAGCAATGATTGGGAATACACAGCCCTTATAAAGACATACAAAATGAAAGGAACAATTAATCACCTCTCAATCCTAACTCTCAATACTAATGGATTTAACTCTCCAATTAAATGACATAGACTGACAAGTTGGATCAAAAAACAACATCCATCTTTCTGTTGCCTCCAAGACACACATCATACCAGCAAAAGCAAGCATATTCTAAAAGTGAAAGGCTCGAATAAAATCTATCAAGCAAATGGCCCTCAGAGGCAGGCCAGAGCTGCAATTTTAGTATCAGATAAAATTGACTTCATATTAAAAGCAGTAAGAAGAGATAAAGAAGGTTACTACATACTACTAAAGGGATCTCTCTGACAGGAGGATATAACCATCTTAAACATCTATGCACTAAATACAGGAAACCCAGCTTCATTAAACCAACACTACTGACTCTAAAAACACTCATATATCCAAGCACATTGATTGTTGGGAACTTTAACACACTATTGTCACCTCTTGGCAGATCAACATGCAAAAAACAGAGCAAACAAACATTAGAACTACACAACTGCATAGGCCATCTAGGCTTAACCAAAAGCTACACAATATTTCATCCAGAAGCATCAGAATATACATTCTTCTCAGCAGCAAAATAGATCACATTTTAGGGCACAAAACAAATCTGTACAAATTCAGATATGTTAAAATCATTCTCTGAATTCTCTCAGATCACATGGAAAAAAAAACAGAGCTCAACACAAAAAGCCATCACAGAAAATCCTACAACTCATGAAGACTAAGCAATACATGGCTAAACCACAAATAGGTCATCCAGGAAATCAAAACCGAAATTCAACTGTTTATGGCATTAAACCTAGATGAGCACATAAATTACTACCTCGTTTGGGACACAGCAAAGGCAGTACTCAGAGGAAAATTTATACCTCTGAGTGCCTACATCAACAAATTGGAGAAATCTCGATTCAACAACTTAAGGAAGTACCTTAAGCTCCTTGAAATAGAGCAAAAAGCCAAAGCCCAAGCCAACAGATGGAAACGGATAATTAAAATGAAATCAGAGGGCTGGGGATATAGCCTAGCGGCAAGAGTGCCTGCCTCGGATACACGAGGCCCTAGGTTCGATTCCCCAGCACCACATATACAGAAAACGGCCAGAAGCGGCGCTGTGGCTCAAGTGGCAGAGTGCTAGCCTTGAGCGGGAAGAAGCCAGGTACAGTGCTCAGGCCCTGAGTCCAAGGCCCAGGACTGGCAAAAAAAAAAAAAAATGAAATCAGAATTAAATGACTTAGAACCTCCAGAAACCATAGAAAGAATAAACAAAACAAAGAGTTGGGTCTTTGAAAAAATTAACAAGATAGACAGATTCCAGGGAAATCTGACCAAAACACAGAGAAAGGACCACCAAATAAACAAAATCAGAGACAAAACTTGAAAAATCACCACAGTAAAAACTAACATCCAGAATATGATAAGGGACTACTTTGCAAACCTATATGCCAACAAATTTGAGAATCTGCAAGAAATGGACAAATTTCTAGCAAAAATTGATACGCACAAACTTGGCCAAGAAGATTCAAAATTACTAAAAAGACTCAATTCCAGTAATGAAATAGAAACTGCAATAAATGATCTCCCACCCAAGAAATACCCAGGTCCAGATGGATTCACAGAGGAATTCTATAAGGCCTTCAAAACAGAACTCACACCAACACTCTGAAAACGCTTCAAGGAAATTGAGAGTGAAATTTCACTATCAAACACATTCTATGATGCTAGTATAACCCTTATCCCAAAATCAGACAGGGATTCATCAAAGAAAAAGAACTTTAGGGGCTGGGGATATGGCCTAATGGCAAGAGTGCCTGCCTCATATACATGAGGCCCTGGGTTCGATTCCCCAGCACCACATATACAGAAAATGCCCAGAAGTGGCGCTGTGGCTCAAGTGGCAGAATGCTAGCCTTGAGCAAAAAAAGAAAGCCAGGAACAGTGCTCAGGCCCTGAGTCCAAGCCCCAGGACTGGCCAAAAAAAAAAAAAAAAAAAAAAAAGAACTTTAGACCCATTTCCTTGATGAACATCCATGCAAAATTTCTCAAGAAAATTCTGGCCAATTGACTTCACCAAATCATCAAAAAAAAAAAACAAAAAAAAAAAAAAAAAACAAAACCCTGTGTACTATGATCAAACTGGATTCATTACAGGGATGCATAGCTGGTTCAACATATGCAAATCAGTAAATTTAATTCACCACATCACAGGTGCAATGTTAAAAATCACATGGTCATCTCTTTAGATGCCAAAAAAGCATTTGATAAAATCCAGCACCCATTTATGATACAAGCTTTGGAGAAACTAGGATTCCAGGGAACACTCCAGAATATAATAAAGGCTGCCTATGACAAACGCATAGTGAGCATCACACTTAATGGCGAAAAGTTAAAGCCATTTCCTTTAAAATCAGAAGCACAAAAAAGATGTCTGCTCTCTCCATTCCCTTTTCAATATAATACTAGAATCCCTAGCTATAGCAGTAAGGCAAGAGGAAGACATAAAGTGGATCCAAATAGGCAAGATAAAGTTAAACATTCTTTTTTTCTTTTCTTTTTCTTTTTTTTGCAGAAGACATGATCCTGTATCTAAAAAACCCCCATACACTCTACTTCCAAGCTACTTGAGCTGATCCATATCTTTGGCAACGTAGCAGGATTTAAAATAAATCCTCAAAAATCACTGGCTTCTCTAGATTCCAACAACTCAAAGAGCAAGGCTAAAAATCAGGAAGGCAACTTCTTTTGCAATAGCTTCAAAAAACATAAAATACTTAGTAATTGCCCCAACCAAAGAAGTGAAAGACTTCTATGATGAGAACTTTAAAAACCTGGAAAAGGAAACTAAAGCAGAACTAAGAAAATGGAAAAACCACCCATGCTCCTGGATTGGGCGGATTAAAATTGTGAAAATGGCAATACTGCCAAAGTCAATCTACAAATTCAATGCAATACCCATCAATAGCCCAACGCCATTCTTTAATGAAAGAGAGGAAGCAATACACAAATTTATATGGAAAAATTGAAGGCCACAGATAGCATAAGCTTTCCTAAGAGTAGTGCTGGAGCAAAATCATTACCAAACTTCATGTTGTATTACAAATCTCTTGTAATAAAAACAGCTGGGTATTGTCATAACAACAGGCCTGAGGACCAATGGAACAGAACTGAAGGCCCAGAAATGAACCTGCAGACCAATGGCTACTGAATCTTTGGTAAACGAGCTGAAAGAATAGGATGAAAGAAAGGCATCCTTTTCAACAAATGGTGCTGGCAAAACTGCTTCAACACCTTTCACAAACTAAAACTTGATTCTTATACATCACCACGAACCAAAATCAACTCCAAATGTGTCAAAGACCTTGAGGTAAAATCAGATATCCTGAAAATACTACAAGAATTAGTACGAGAAACACTTGGGCTCCTTGGCAGAGGATGAAACTTTCGTACTAAAGGCCCAGAAACACAACAAATGAAAGATAGGTTGCACAATTGGGATTGCATCAAAATACTGAGCTTCTCCACAGCAAAGGAAATAGCCTGCAAGATTAGTAAAAAGCCACCAGACTGTGAGAAAACCTTTACTGGCCATACAACAGACAAAAGCCTCATATCCAAAATTTATATAAAACCCCCAAAATTAAACTCCAAAACAAATCCTCAAAGAACCATCGTTCCCCTCAATAAGTGGGCTAAAGACCTAAAAAGAGAATTCTCTGATGAGGAAATGAGAATGGCCAAAAGACACTTGAAAAAGTGCTCTTTGTCACTAGTCATAAAAGAAAAGCAAATCAAAACAATACTGAGATTCCACTTCACCCCAGTAAGAATGTCCATTATAAGGAAAAGTAATAATAACACATTCTGGAGGGGATGTGGCCAAAAGGGAACACTATTACATTACTGGTGGGAATGTAAACTTGTTCAATCACTAGGAAAAGTGGTGTGGAGATTCCTCAGAAGGCTAAACATAGCGCTCCCCTATGACCCAGCAGCCCCACTTTGGGGCATCTACCCCAAATACTGCAAACAAGACCACACTAAAGCCACCTGTACAACTGTGTTCCTCACAGCACAATTTGTCATTGCTAAAATATGGAACCAACCCACATACCCCTCAGTAGATGAGTGAATCAAGAAAATGTGGTACATGTACACAATGGAATTCTATGTCCCTATCAGAAAGAATTACACCATCCCATTCATAAGGAAATGGAAAAACTTGTAAAACAAGTCATACTAAGTGAAGTAAGCCAGACCCAAAGAAACGTAGACTCTATGGTTCCTCTCATAGGAAATAATTAGTACATGTTTAGGACAGTCTTAAAAGAAGATTACAATAGCTTAAGAGCTATGCCAGTATGAACACATAAGAGGGACATGTACTTCAAGTTATGAAAACAAGTGCATATCACTGTTCAAGTCATTTTCAACATGCCATGTGAAACTGTGCCCTTCTTTTTTTTTTCTTCTTTTTCCATAATACTTCCATGTGGTTTTACCCCTGATAGCACTGTGACTGATTTTAATACCCTGGGTATTGTATATATGTGCATTGCAATTTGGAAAGGGAAAGGCAACACCAAAATCAAGAGACAAAGGATAAACGACAAACCAATGCAACAGCAATATTTACAAAATCTCACGGTGTTAATCAACTGTACAACTCACTGGGGGAGAGGGAAATGGGGAGGTGGGGGGCTGGGGAAAAATGAAGGAGGAGGTAACAAGCTGGATAAGAAATGCACTCATTGTATTAGGGATGAAACTGTAACCCCTCTGTACTTCACTTCTACAATAAAATAAATTTAAAAAAACTTTATCATTGAAAATATTTGAATTCTTTATTTTTAGGAAACTTTGAGACTGTTAAAATAGGGCAATAGATACCAACATTAAATCTATTTGTAATTCTTCAGTTTAGGCTCAGAAACTAATGTCATTAAGACTTGGTAATGGGGCTAGGGATATGGCCTAGTGGCAAGAGCACTTGCCCTGGTTCAAATCCCCAGCACCACATATACAGAAAATGACCAGAAGTGTCGCTGTGGCTCAAGCAGCAGAGTGCTAGCCTTGAGCAAAAAGAAGCCAGGGACAGTGCTCAGGCCCTGAGTTCAAGCCCCAGGACTGGCCAAAAAAAAAAAAAAAAAAGACTCGGTAATGCCAGACAAAGTCCTCAGGTGGTATTTCTATTATCTATTTCACAATTATTTATGGACTCAGAATTTTCTACTTCTTAACAGAATCATGTCTGGATTTTTAGTTGTTATTTATTAGAGGGTAATGCATAGCTATTTTTTTTTGTCAATAAGCTTCTCTTAGTAATTTAACTCTAGTCATCAAGCCCATAATCCTAGCCACCCAGAATTTTGAGATGACAACGATCATAATTTAAAAAAACTATAACAAAAATCAGGCAAACCGTAACACATACTTGTCATCATATATATATATATATATATATATATATATATATATATATATATGAAAAGAATCAACAGCAGTATGGGGATTGGGATCAGACACCAGATCTGGGCATATTTGGAAAAAACAACAACACTAAAGCAATGTTTGGGGAGGAAGGTGTCTCTAGTAGTAAAGCATCTGCCTAGCAAGCTAAGGCCTTGAGTTTAAATCGTAGTCATGCCAAATATGCTATTGTACAATATTGTACATGAAGTATTGAATGACAGAACTATCTTCAAAAAGGGACATAGACCATTGTTATTGATTTAAGTAACAGTGGTTTTACAAAAGGGGTTGGGTTGATAATAGTATGATATATATTATCTTAGTTTCTTTTTAGATGATGTTTTATTTGTAATGATGTAGTAGTGGTCATGACGATACTTCTAAATGTAAAGTTGCAGCTTATAGGTACTTGGTTCCATCTGTACAAATGCAACATGAAAGAAAATGTTTAGAAAAGGAAAGAATTCCACAAATGCAAAGCCCAAAGTTAAGTAAAAGCCAGTCTCCTGGGAACACTTACCCATCTTTCCACCTCCATAAAGCATTGCAAAAGATGATGAGAAGAAATGTATTGGAAATCACTGCAAAATACAATCAGCTCATTAGAAAAGTACTGAGGACTGTAACCCTCACTCTTTGCCTGGGAAATGGCTCCTCACATTTGAATTGACTGAGGATATTCAGAGAAAAATAACTTGGTAGGATTTTTCTCTTTTGTAGCTGAAGAAAGCAAACTATTTTAAGAGCAGCTTTTTCTGCCTAAGCATATGATCAAACAAGAGATAGCTGAAGGCCTTCAGCAAGTTTCAGCCCAGGGAATCAATGACTCTGATGACCTCCCTAATATTTATGTATCACAAGGTGCATTCTGCCCATCACAGATGCCTTCCTCCAAGAATTACAAATATTTTGGTTCTGAAATAACTTTAGACATGTAAAGTACAAAAAGAAAAGTAACAAAGAAATATAAATCAATCAACAACAATGAATATCCAAGAATCCCAGTGCTGATGCAATCCTTGTTACTCTTGAGATTGAGATGTGAGGATTAGGTTTGAACCCAGCCTAGTCCTTAAGTTTCATTTCCAGTTAACTACAAAAACACCAGTTGTGGAGTTATAACTCAAATTGTAGAATGCCATCCTTGAGCAAAAATGCCCAGGGACAGTGCCCAGCCTCTGAGTTCAGGCCTCAGTAACATGCACATACACACACACACACACACACACACACACACACACACACACACACACTCTCTCTCTCTCTCTCTCTCTCTCTCTCTCTCTCTCACTCCAGAAAATATCATATGTTATTTTCCCATTAGCCTCTTATTTCCTATATGTATGCATACATCCAGCTGGGAATGTATATGTATATGTATATGTGCATGTATATGTATATGTATATGTATCTAATTTTATTTTTTAACAACTGAAAGTTAGTTTTCAGTTACTCTTCCTTCGGCATGCTTGGATAAGCATTCCTATTGTATGCTTGAATAAAGATCCCCTAAGTAATAAGAATCATGTAATAAAACCATAAAAATCAGAAAACGAACATGAATACTGCCAGCAAATTTACAGATTCTATTCACATTTCACCAATTCTCTCAACAACCACCTTCATACTGAATGCAGCCATGCCTGTCTATGCACTGGTTGCTATGATCGAGTTACAAACTGTGTCTTATACACAGTAGACAATTATTTTTAACATATACAAATGGTAGGCAGACTAAGATCAGAGTGATTGTTTCCTGGTGAAAACACTTCATCGGGGCTGAAAATTGCTATTGCGTGTGTGTGTGTGGGGGGGGGGGGTTTCAGTTTTTCTTTTTTTAGTGGTCTACATTAGAGCTTTACAGAAACTTTCATTGTAACATTTTCATATGTGCATTCAATTTATACAATATACTCACCTTTTCTATCACTCTCTACTGTCTCCGCCTCCACCTTCTATATCAATTTTAAAAATCATTGTCTATTATGTTAATGTGTGTATAGTATTCTGATAATATTCACCCTCCTTCTTTTACCTTCTCTGTTAGCCTTCCCATTCCCCAAACAGAGCATGACAAACACTTTTATTAGAGATATAGTTGGCAGTTCATCTGTAGATTTAGTAAAATTAATTATGTAACCGATATTTCATTTAACTATGAGATTCTTTGTGTAGAAATCTCAGAAAAAATGTTGTTTAGACCATGAAGGTTTGAATTTGTTCTTCCTTTATTCTTAGCAAGAAAACTCCAAAAGTATTTGCCTTTTTGTGCTTCATTAAAACAATTTAATATATATGTACTGTATATATGTACATATATATGTATATATATATACAGTAAGACCTTTCATAAAAATCTCTTAAAATAAATTCTTAGATCTATTTAACAAGGCACTTAACAAATTGTTTCTGGTAGCTCTCTGGGTTGATTATTTTCAGCTGGATGGTTTCTTTGCTCTACATATTACACATGTAGCTGTAGTTACCTGGAGTTAACATGAGCTGGAATTTCCCCCAATGTTTTCCTAACTTATAAAGCCAATCTCTACTGACTTTAATAATTTAGTATACAGACTAACATATCTAAGCCAAGTGTGAGCATTCCAAAAAGATAGCTTTTATTATGCAAATGTTTGTCAACCCTCTGCTTGTAACTGCCCCACTGGACAAAGCACACTACAGGGCCCAACCTTGGGTTAATGTGTGAATGGACCGACTACAACAGGGTCAGATCACTAGGAGTCCTTGTTAATAATATAGTTTGCTCTTATCTATCCTTTGGGAAGTTGCATTCCTGAAAATAGACTTAAAACTTTCCAAATGTTCATCAGATAGATTCTGCCAATGCAATTGTCTAGGCAAAGACAGACAATTAGTGCTTCTTATTTCATCATCATCCTTCATAAATCTTTTTTTTTTTGTTTGTCGTTATCTTTGCCCTAAACACTTTTTCTTCCTGCTAATAATTTGGCACTTTATTTGTACAATTATTTTTCTCATTTGTTGAGGCATAAAGTTAGATGATTTGTTTGAGACTATTCTTTTTTAATGTATGCATTCTTTACTCTTTTCTTTATGTACTGTATCAGTTCTTTATTCCATAAGTTGTTGTACAGTCTTTCCACTTTTACTGGTCAAAACATTTTTCTGTTGTATGTTTGCAAACACAGATGCAAGTAACCTAATTAAAAATATGTAACTTAGACATGTAAAGGGAGCTTCACTCATTCTTAAGTTAATATGTATAATTTTATTTTTTTCTGTAGCAGTTACAAAGTTTTAATGATTTAATCATTAAAAATCATTAATAATCTAGAAAACTTGTCTATCTTTAAAAAGGTTTTCAGTTACTGTTTTTATTACAGAAATACTCTTAACTTCCTTGTATTTTCTAATTCTAGTATTTTTCCTGTAAGCATTAGTTCTCTGCTCTTGAATGCATTCAGTAATGTTCATCATTCTTCTCCATGAAATTTCGAGTTTCAATAACATCAAGAATCCTAGGTTGATTTGCATTTCCTTTATGGCCAGAGAGGTAGCATTTCTTCATGTGTCCACTGGCCATTTTTACTTCTTCTATGAAGTCCCTAGTTCCTTTCCCCATTTATTAATTGGATTGTTAATTCTTTGTGGCTTAGTTTGTAGAGCTCTTTGTGTATTGTGAATATTAGGCCATTGTCTAGCAGATTTTTCTCCTATTCCGTAGTCTAATTTTTTAGCTTGTTAGCAATGTCCTTTCTTTATATGATTTGCTAAGCCCCTGGAACATTATTCAGAAAATTCCTGCCTATGCCAGTGTGTTTGATTATTTCTCTGGCTCCTTCCAGTAGTAGTTTCATCTTTTACATTAAGGTCTTTGATCCATTTTGAACTAACATTAATACAAGGTGAGAGTTTCAGTTTATTTCATGTAGACATCCAGTTTTTTCATCACCATTTTTGAAGATCTTGTCTTTTTTCCATCCTATGTTTTTGACTCTATTATCAAATATTAGATGGCTGGAGGTCTGTGCAAATGAAAGCAACCCTGAGATGTCAACTCACCCAATTAGGATAACTATAATCAAGCATACCAACAATAATAGACACTAGCATACATTGCTGGTGGGAATATAACTTTGTTCAACTCTTCAAGAAAACTGTTGGGGGATTCCTCAAAAAACTAAACATAGAAAGAACTACCATGTGATCCAGCAGTACCACTTATGGAAATTTATATAAAAGATTATGAATGGAATAATGAACTAAGGAAATATGGTATTTACATACACAATATAATTTTACTCATCTATTAGGAAGAATGAAATTATTATACTAATTTAAGTAAGTCAGGCCAAGACAGACAAAGGATGTATGTTTTCTCTCATATGTGGAAGGTAGAACTAGTTTATAAATGTACTGGTAAACACAATGAGGTCGTATGGAAGTGGACACAAATGAGTTAAACCAAATGCAGTCTTTACAAAAGAAAATTCAAATAGCATAATTCCTTAGAAAAACTTGCAGTCTAAGGCAATTAATGCCAGAAAACTGGTGTTTGAAGTTGAGGTGGGAGTGACTAAGGGAAAGGGGTAGATGAATGAAAAGGGGAAGGTGGGAAGTATGCAATCATAACACCCATATCCTACAAAATTAAGAAAATGGAGGGGAGGGGTTTGATTGGGAGGGATAAGGAAAATAATGAAAGGGAGGATATCAATCAGGATGTATTCATTAACTAATTTGTTGAATGCTAACTTCTTTGTACAAGTACTTAAAGATAATAAAATGTAATTTAACAAAGTATGTGGGGTTGATGAAAGCAAGGTCCAGCCTGGTTTGCCATTATGAAATAATTGGGATTTGAAGGGATTCTAGCCAGTGACATCTGCAGACTGCTTTGCATGATGGTTTGAAAGATAAAACAAAGAGTTTGTATGTATGTTCTCTGCCTTATGAATAGGGTATGACTTGTTTTTGTTTGTTCATCATTCATTCACTCATTCATTTTAGTACTACTCCTGAATTTGTGTATCCTGCAGTTTCATCGAACTTGACATATAGGCATCCAATAAATATTACCTTAATTAAAAAATTAGAAAATGCATTATGTAAGGTCATGTTTAAGGTACTATACATATAAAAATAAGTGTAAGAGGTCCAGTTTCAGATTACGGACTAAAGAAGGACTGGCAACTTATATATGGGAGCAATGAATTTAACCCAATTTGAGTTATCCTTAAAAAGCCAAGAGTCAGGGAGACTCAACTACTTACCAAAACATGCGCAGCTACTTGGGGGAAATGTAACCAACAAGAAGACAAATTTAATATCACTACTTGCAATTTGGTTCATTGAGTTCTCAAGTAAACTGATACTATACAAAGTTACAGCTACAGCTAATGTGTTTATTTTGTCTTCTTTCTGTAATTATTAGTAGAAGTTGAGGATAAGAGAAGAGATAAAGGAAAATATTTTAGTCTGAAACACTTAAGTTTCTATATTCCCAAGTCATCAGTGATGACACCTGATCTGCTAAATATTCCTCCAAGTTCTAAATTCCTTTCATCTAAATTCCTTTCATTCCATTCCTTGTTGCCTAAAGCAACAAGTGACAAAAGTATGGGAGGAGTAGGGGAGAAGGGGGAATATGGATTAGAAAAAAATATTACCTATGTAAAAATATTACCTATCAAAGTGGATTGCTCAAAATTTCCTGCTTTGTGGGTTCTCTCCCCACTTTCAAAAAAGAAAA
This sequence comes from Perognathus longimembris pacificus, assembly GCF_023159225.1. Taxonomy (NCBI): domain Eukaryota; kingdom Metazoa; phylum Chordata; class Mammalia; order Rodentia; family Heteromyidae; genus Perognathus; species Perognathus longimembris. The sequence goes on along the minus strand of NC_063175.1, from coordinate 16,963,859 downwards.
GACCAAAAGGAAAAAAATTACAATTAGAACAATAAAACGTCCTGCTTTGGTCTTATGGTTATTGCTTATTATTCTGCCAGGACAACATCAGCAAGTAAAGAAAGAGGAACTGCTTTGGGGTAAGGAAGGTTTTTTTAAATGTAATGTTTTGTCTTGTTTGTTCCAAGTTTAAATTAAGACACACCTCAGAAGACATACCTTAAATTAAGAAATAGCAGTAAGTGTAGGCATGTTTTGAGATTGCTTGGGTACTATTAATCCTACTTCAAAGCTTTTTAATGGTCATCTTACATAAATACAGCTTACTCCCTTCAAACTGGCCGATTAGGGGCAGGTTGGGAACCAATTTGAGCAGAGGGGAGGGGCCAACTATGTTAGGGATAAATAGAGAGCAGTCTGCATATGTGCATTCTTTCCAGATTTTTGGCAAAATTTACTTGGCTAAAATTTTTGGCTAAATTTACTTCTGTGCAGAAATAAATTTTGCCTTGTTGAGATAATTTTGTTTTCATGTTTTCTACTGTGACTCTGGTACTTCCAGGAGAGTATAACACTACCACAACTATTAGGTAGGAAGACATTCATTAGAAGCTCAACGTAAAAAATACACAGATATTATTTCTTTCTCTAATATATGAGGAAGCAACATCTTTATTATGTTGAGGTAAATATTGTGTTTTCTTCTCTTTCTCTAGTAACTGTTTCACCGAGGCAGCATTCTCCCTGAGGTACAGAGGCTGACATTTCAGTAAACTTAATCTATATGTCCAAAGACACTTCAAAGGTTAAGCAAATTCTATTTCTAATGCTATGATCACAAAGTTATAAATGCTAGCAGCTTTAGGTTTTCATAACATTGGGTCTTTAATTTTGAATCAAGTTTTCCAGTGCTCTGAAATATCAAGACACTGCACTTTTAGAAGTTAGCCATAAAAATCAATAGTTTCAGAATTACTGAAACAGGTTTTATGGAGATGTGAGTTGGTCTATAAATTAAATTTTCTTGAATATATTGTAGCATGTGAAAATTCATACACATGCATACTTTTATTTCAAATTAAATATCTAAGAAATACTAATTCGATTGCTTTATTTTCAAAGACTAATCTAGGACAAATTACTGGAAAAGAAAAAATTTGCAACTTTCCTAAATTAATTGGGTAACACACTTGGCAGAAATGAAGCTGTTGTCTACATATCCCTCACTTAAAATAAGCTTCATATTTCCGCTTCTGCTGACTGGGTTGGAAATGAGAAACTAAAATTGAAACAAAATGAATATTAAAAAAAAACCCAACTACTTTTTTTGCACCAGAAACACAAGACCAGGTTACAAGCAAGTAATGGGAATATTCTTTTGCAGTTAACATTAGGGGATTTCTCTTTATAGAAATATTTCACAAGTTTACCACAGAGGAAAGTGGCTCACACATCCAATAAAATTTAGAATATACAACTACCAGCAATATCAGGGGATTTTAACCTAATAAATTTGCCAAAGAATCAATAACATAAGTAAACCTTTCTGCAATGTGGGCAATCAACTGTACCAGTGCCTAAATTAATATAATCCCAGAAGTGCTCCATATGTTTCAAAGCTAATACCACTGAGGCTAAAAATTCACAGGTGATAAGCTAGAGAGTATTTCTTAATAATGGTTTAAATAAAAGGAAAGTACATGAAGATTTTGAATTACATGTTTCCACACTGAGTAGTTAGAACTTAAATTACTTGTTTCTCTAGAAGCCATGCTTCCAAGTTCTCATATTTCTTTGCATGGCATTTTTCATATTATTTTTAATGAGTAGTGAACATCTCTTTAAATAGTACTTGTTGCTTCAAACAATGTGACCAGTGGCGACTGTTCTTGCGTGAAGATTGTCCTGGATATCATGGCTTATTAAAATACCTCTCATCACCCACACTTCCAGAATCAGATAAAAATTTTCTGTCATTCTGAAGCTTCCTATGATTTAGGAGAGAAATTAGGAGAGTAACTTCCTTCCTTGTACCTATCCATCCACTTGTAGTGTTTCTCACAGTGTTTTTTTTTTTTTTTTTTTTTTTTTTTTTTACTACTCCACTTTGTCCAAGAATGCATTATGAGGAACTAGCACATTTTTGAGAGACTGAGGCTTAACAAACATGGTAATATTGGGCCTTTACCACATATAATTTTACTATATCATTCATGACTAAATGTGAAGATAATTATGTAAAGAAAACTATAATTGTGTATAAGTTGGTATATCCATATTTTGCCAGTGCATAACTATGTTCTGCTCTCTAGGAAGCTTCCTAACAATGTCATACAGAAATATTTTTGAACAAATATTATCTCCATACTCTGTACTAGTCTACCAACTATTTTGTACTAGAGACATGATTTGAAAGACTGCGAGACTGCAAAATATAATAAGAGTAATGCCATATTCAAATAATTGTATTTTCTCCTTGGAAAAATATAATTTTTGGTTAATTTATAATTTTAAGAACATGAACTATAAACTTTATTTAAGAAGTGTATCAACATATGTAGTATTTTACACTATTCTTGTCATATGAGAGAAATTAGAGTGGAAAGAGTATACAAACAAGGTAAAGACCCGGGAGGACAGTGTAGGAGCAGCAGAGCCCTGGCTGAGCTCCCTCTGACATCGCAGTTTCCCATCCCAGAGAAACTTTTACACCTAGAAAGATAGCAAAAGTAAGTTATAACAGTACAGGGATTCTAGCCAGGAAGTAAAAATTGACTTTGGTGGTGTGAAAACACAGATTTGAGCTCCGGGTGGCATCCCACCACCATACCAGTGCCGGCGCCTGCACAATGCCCTGAACTCCCCACAGCTAAAGCACTCAACGGAGACCAGGGAGAAATCCTTCAGACGGCAGTGTACAGACAGATTGCAGGCTGAGCACGGATGGGCCGAAATTGCAGAGAAAGCGTGCTTTTACATTGGCATTCCCAATCCAAATGGGCAGAAGAAACACAAGAAAGATGGCAAACAATGGAGTATTATCTCCTTCTCAAAACAAGCAGGAAGCAGAGCAGTCAAGCAAAGACATAGAAGAGAACCCTCAAAATACTCTACAAAGTTTACTGATAAACATGATAAATGAAAAGCTGGAATCTCTTCAGTCAATTATTCTAGAGCATGTGGCAGCAAAGCAAAAATTAATGGAGAATTTCATGGCCTCCACAAATAGAAGGATAAATGAACATCAAGAGTCAAATGAAAAGATAACTACCCAGCTAAAAGATTTGAGAGACAGCATTCAAAACCAAATTAATGAAGTTAATGAAGTAAAGAAGTCCATGCAGTACCTAAGAGTTCATTATAGCAAGGACATGGAAATTATCAGGAAAGACCAGTCTGAAGGAAAAGAGATTTGAAATCAAGTAGCTAGCCTACAGTCCCGACTAACTGAAGCAGAGGATCGAATCTCAGGAGCTGAGGATTCCCTAGAATCTATGGAGAAAGATCAAAAAGCAATACAAAACCAATCCAATGGACAAAACAGATCACTCCAGGAGTTTCAAGATACAATCAGAAAGCCCAATTTAAGGACAATAGGTGTTGAGGAAAACCTGGAGAAGGAAGTTAATGGAATAGGCAACCTATTTAATAAAATATTAGCCGAGAACTTCCCAAATATCCAGAAGGATAGGCATATACAGATACAAGAAGCAATTAGAACCCCAAACCATCCAGACCAGAATAGGACATCCCACTGACACATTGTGATCAAAACAGGATCAATAGAGTTCAAGGAAAGAATCCTTAAAGCTGTTATATCACAGTTGTATCTACTTTCAACATCCCATATGTAACTGTAGCCTCTATTATTGATGATCTTTTTGTGTCATTTTCCTGTGGTTGTACCTATACTTTCTCCGTATCTTATCTGAGTATATTGGAAACTGGGTATACTGGTATTAGAACTAGGAAATTGGAAGCAAATGCCAAAATCGAGAGACACAGGGTAAAAAAGACAAACAACTACAAAAGCAATACTTGCAAAACTGTTTGGTGTAAATGAACTGAAGAACTCATGGGGGGGAAGGGAAAGGGGGAGCGGGGAGTGGGGAATGAGGGACGAGGTAACAAACAGTACAAGAAATGTATCCAATGCCTAATGTATGAAACTGTAACCACTCTGTAATTCAGTTTGATAATATATATATATATAAATTAGGTAAAGAAAAAGAGAACACAATATTAATAGAATTTTGAAAGTAGGATGAAATAAACTTGGGCAGAAAAATGAAAACAGTGAAGAAATAGAAAAGTAGTGAGTAGAAACAACTAATAGGGATAATAAAAGAAAATGTGAATGACAGTCTTGAGTAAAATTCTTTTAGAATTATTGATTCTAGGCTGGAAGCATGGCTCATGTGGTAGACCATCAGGGAGCCAAGCCAGCTGAGCAAGTGTGAACACTTGGCTTCAGGTCTTCAAACTTTAGAACTACAAAATGTATTGTATTTCTCTTTTAATTAGATGATTTTATAACTTAGATTATAGTAAACACAATTTAAATTGTCCCTTTATTCTTAGCATTTCTAGTATTCTCCTTCATAGCAATATTCTGTATGCATTCTGCTTCTCTGAATTATTTTGTCAAACTATTCTTCTCAGTTCTTGGTCTTTAATACTCTACTGAATTGGATTTTTTCAGTCAGTAGTGACTCACACCAAGCCAAAGTCAGAATTTCATTTATCTGACTTATTTGACATCTCCATAGATACATAGATAACGATTGACCAATTTTTGACTAGGATTATTAGTTCTTTTGGTCTTTAGTTTTTTAAACTTGAATTTTCGAGTCAGGAGAACCCTTGTGAGATGTATAGCTGGTAAAGATATTCCACTCTATAGGCTGCCTTTTAAGCTTAGTGATAATATCTTTCACTGGGCAGTGAAAGACACATAATCTTTATGAAATCTCATTTGACACTTCTCCTATCTCAGAGCCTCTTGAATTCTATTTGGGAAGTTCCTCCTTCTGCCAGAAAGTTCTGATGTTTTCCTTATTTTTTCCTGTAGTAGTTGTGAGATTCCAGGTCTTATGATAAAGTCTTTGATCCATTTGGAATTGATGGTAGCATGAGGTGAGAGATAAGTTCCCAATTTAGTATTCTGTGTGTGGAGATCATGATCTCTAGATCTCTCAGTTTTGTTGAAGAAGTTATATTTTCTCTAATGTATATTTTGGGCTACTTTGTCGAAAGTCAATTGTTTGTAGATGTGTGAATTTATTTCTCAGCATTCTATTGTGTTCAGTTGTCCCTTGGATCCATTTTTGTGCCAGTACCAAGCTGTTTTTGCTATGATAGCTTTATGGTATAATTTAAAATCTCATGTTGTGATACCACTAGTATTACAATTTTTTGCTCAGGATCAAATAAATTATTTTTATTGATGAAAATGCTTTATTGAAATTCATAATTTGCACAATAAATACACACTAATAAAAAGCAAAATTTATTTTAATTTTCAGTAATCTGTGAGGATGTGAACTTTGACAACAGCAATATAAGTGGGAGGACTGAGCGGAATAGTGGAACAAACTGCAATCCCAGCAATAGGGAGGCTAAAGAAGGAGAATCAAAACTAGTTGCCATATTGTGCTACAGATAGAGATCCTGAGGAGTTCATGCCTACTTAAAGTACAGAAACAAAACTGATCTAAAAAAAAAAATCTTAGAATTATTGGTATGGGTCACATGGTAGAGAATCAGTTCTTAGCCAAAAGGCCAAGTAAGAGGGCAAGGTACTATGTTCAAGCCCCTGTAAAGACAGACAGACACATGTGTGCACACATCTGTGTGCACAAACACATACAAACACTAATCTATTCTGGATGCTGGTGCAGCTCATGCTTGTCATCCTAGGTATTCAGAGGGCTGAGAAGTGAGGATTGCAGTTCAAACCACCTGCCAGGGCAGGAAAATCCTTGAGACTCTTATTTCCAATTAACCATCAAAAATCTGGAAGTGCAGGTATAACTCAAGTGGTTGAGCATCAGCCTTGAACAAAAGAGACAAAGTAAAGTACAAGGCCCTGAGTTTAAGTCCAAATATTGCCTCAGAAATATTCTGGATACTACTGAATTTAAAGTATAATTAGGGCTGGAAATATGGCCTAGTGGTAAAGTGCTCACCTCGTATTCATGAAGCCCTCGGTTCAATTCCTCAGCACCACATATATAGAAAAAGCTGGAAGTGGTGCTGCGGCTCAAGTAGTAGAGTGCTAGCCTTGAGCAAAAAGAAGCCACGGAGAGTGCTCAGGCCCTGAATTTAAGCCCCAGGTCTGGCAAAAAACAAAACAAACAAAAAAAAGGAAAATTTGTTTAAATTTTTTACAACTTTAATGGCTTCTTGGCCCATTGTGAACACTAAAAATTAATTAAATGTAAAAGCAATGAAAGTGGAAATAAAGTTATCCATCATAATGAAACACAATAATATTTAGCAATAGGAAATAAGGAACCAAAGGTAACAAATAGCAACATGGCAGAAGTCCTCCTCATTGGAAATTATTGTAGCTTTACATAGAGCAAACTTTTTACTTAGAAGGAAGAACTATGTAGAATAAAATATTAAGATCCAACAACAGGCTATGCACAAGAGATTGACTTGAAAGAAGTTAAATAATATCTATCTCGTAATAAAGGTATCTAAATGGCACAACAGATTAATAAGGATGTGAGAGACATGTTTAAATGCCAAGACCAAGAAAGGAAATATCAAAACACGTCTTAAGTGACTAGAAATTTGCTAATGAAACTTTGATAAAATTAGGGAAAATTAAACAATTTGACCTTGATTACTTGTTACAGAAACTCTGTGGCTTTGTGAGCTCTTGTTACTGGTGGAAAGTAGAGAGATATTTACAAATGGCTTGAAAGTACTTTGCAGGAATTCAATGATGAACAGTAAAATAACTCCTAACAGGATTATTTTAGTAGCTTACAAACTGATCCACTTTATATACCAAACTCTATTAAGTCTCTTTGCATTTAAAACAATCTTTTGGTAAAATTAACTCCAATCAGGGGGTGATGGTTCCCAATTGTAATTCTAGCTACTCAGGAGTCTCATATCTGAGGACCCTGATTTGAAGCCAGCCCAGGCTGGAAAATCCATGAGACTCTTATTTCCAATTAAACCCTAAAAAAACAGACTTCAAACTGTGGCTCAAGTACTACAGTGCTATCTTTGAGAAAAAATGTTCAGGGACAGTACCAAGGACCTAAATTTGAGCACCAGGACTGGCACAGGAAATATTATCCAGTCTTTGCTAATAATTCTTTCCTGGATCCCTTATCCAAGTCAAAGTTCTTACATTTGATCTGAAGCCTTATAATTCTCACTCTTGTGTCTGCTTAGTCCCCATCTCAGTCCCAGCCATAGTAGTGGTTACCTCCTTCTTCCATGCCAGATGTGTTAACTTAAGGTTGTTCTAGCAATTGCATTCCTCAGATTTTCAGGACAAATTCTCTCATTGCTGGCACAGTTTTGTTCAAGTGTCACTTTGTGAACAAGCCTTAATATTACTTTTTTATCTCACCAAAAAATTGGAAAGTGCTTCTTTGTATTTCACAATTTGTACCTACACAAGCTGCTATCTTTTTTGTGTAAGTTAACATTACTTTTTATATTTCTGCTGGAATTCAAGTACCACCAGGGCAGAGAGTTTTATGTGCTTTGATTATTTGGGGTTTACTCCTCTGTCCTAAGTGTATAACACAGTATCATAAACATCAATACATAATTCTTGGGTATAGCACTAGCTGTATGTTGAACAACTGGTAAATTATATTTGACTCAACATAATTACATTCAGACAAATAACACTATAGTAATTGATATTCCAGTCAATGTTAATTTGTTTAGAATATGGGGCTATTCGTGGCTATGGTTAGCTTATCATTACTCAATTTTTTTTTTTTTTTTTGCATCCAGTTTGGGTTGATAAGATTCCAGCAAAAGCAAACAGGCAGGTTCAAATTAATGCTGTTTAATTCTTATTTATTTCAGAATGAGAATAATAAGTAGGTTGTTTTCCTTGGTCAAAATATGTGTTAGAAATATTGAAAGTCTGTTGTTTCTCAATGAATGTTAATTAGCAAAGGGCATTACATTTTAAATGGATTTTAACAATTGTTGCCATAGGAAATATCAGAATAGAACACATACTTCTTAAGTAAAAAATTCAAACTGCAAATTTATATCTTTTTCTTTAGAACTCATTTCTCCAAGGAGAAAAAATTAAATGTGATCAGTCCTCATATCTTCTCAGTGTGATACATTTCTTTCTCAGTAAGAACAAAACCACCTGCTTCATCAGTGAAAGAAGAACTCTCTTTAAAACTGGGAACAAAATTTAAAGAATGAAACCGATGAAGGATATGGTAATGCTTATCTTTCAATAACAAATTAGAAATTATTAGATGAAATAATAAAAGTTAAAAAGGAAGATACAATAAATTTGGGGCTAACAGGTTTTCAGGAGCCAAACTTGCAGATAAATTCATTCTGACCTCTAGCTGTGTTGTTATCACCAGGATATGCTAGGTGCAAGGACATTTGTTAGCTAGCATTTGTTCACAGCCACTATCCGGAATTACTTTGCTATGTCCTTGGCTATGTCTGCTTTGCTATGTCTGCTGGAGTACATTCCTATGTTAATCGACCTCATCCTGTATTTACTGTAATCAGATGTTGTGAACTTCAAAGTCTGTTTTGTTCTTGAATGTTAGCAACCCTATGCTATTCCCTGGTTCCTAAACTGCCTATAAACTGTAAGTTAAGAATAAACTTGGCTGCAGTCTTGAGTTACAATCTCGAGATGCAGACCTCCTGAACCCCATCTTTTGTCTCTTGTCTTCTTTTTTTCTCTTATCTTTCTTTTTCTTTAATCCTCGCCCCCTCAATCAGGATTCCCTCTTCGCTGCCCGCTGGCTTGGCAGAACAGGTGGTTTCTGCTTCATGTTTTGTTAACTAGTCAAGATACCTGTGAAGAAGGAAATTAAAAAAAAAAAACAAACCAGTGGTGCGTTAGTTAGCTTTCCAGTGCTATAAGGAATATCTGAGTCTGCTCAACTTGTAAAGACAAAAGGTGAATTTGGTTACACTTTTATGTATCCTACCCCATAATTGGTAGGCTATTCTTATTTTAGGTGTGTAACAAAGAAGTTAGCAAGAGGCAGAGCAAAGATTTAACTTGGTGATAAGTCATTAAATACAAACAAGAAAAAAGGAATCAGGATCCCATAACTCACTTCATGAAAATGTTCCCAATGACAGGAAATACAAATGATAACTGGGTCCAAAATAATATTCATCTGATTAACTACAGGAAGAAATAAAGGATAAATCAATAAGAAAGGAGAAACCCTCAAAGAAATATATTCAATTTTGGTCTTATTTCAGCAAAGTGCTTGATCCTCTCCTACAGTATTGTTATGACCACATGGAGAAACTTGCCCCCAAGACTAACGTAAGTAGTGATATTTTTAACTGGCTGAGAAGTATGCGAGATAATTGTTGACAGCACTTACTAATCATAGATACACACAGACACAGATGCATAGACACACAGACACACAGACACAGACACAGACACACACACACACACACACACACACACACACACACACACACCCCTTTGGTTTTTTATGTTAACTCAATAAAGTTACAATGCCTGAAATTCTAAAGTATTTTGGAACAGTTCACAAAGAGCTTTCAGGCAAAGTATCTCAACTGGTCCTTTAAACTTCTTGTAATGAAGGCAGAGTGACATGATTATCTTTATGTAACTATATAGGGGGCTGATATTTAAATAGGTAAGGGTTTGCATAAGTGTTGGGGCCTCTGAGGACCCCTTCTCCTCACTTCTCCGGAGGAGATGCCTAAATGTTGGGGTCTCCAGGACCCCTTCCCCCGCCATCTCCCGGGGGAATGCCTGAACCTAAATTCTATGGAAGAAACTCCGCCCTACCCCTCATACCAGCAGAAGGAGTAAGGTGTGTCCTTACCGGACTGCTCTAAGCTGAAGTGGGATGCTGAAATCCCTTCCTCGGCCCCCCCATAATGTGTCAGGAGCCGCAGGACAAAGATATCAGGGAGACTGTTCGATGGTTGAATGGGTCTCCACCGCCCAGAGGGCGAGGAGAAGGATTTATTATGATGACAAAGGTGGAAGGGGAAGGACTTGGGGTGACTGACTGATTGGTTGACTGGGATGCCCATCAGGTGATGTCATGAAACTTCCTCTGTGGGCGGGAATCACAATCCCCCAAGGGCCGACACATGCTCGCCCCAGGGGCTGGGGCTTCCCTTCCTGTTCAAGGCTAATGCCAGCTGTGGCCTCTTAAAGCACAGCTGTCCCCAACACATAAGGACACTTGGAGTGCTTATTAGTATTTCAGACAGAAAGGAGTTAAGAGAAAGAACCAATATGACAGAAAAATATACAGACTTGAAAATTTACCCAAGTGGAAGCATAAAACATACAATTCACAAAATTAAATTAAGCATACACAATAAACTGGGTTGATTTTTTCAGCATTTTCTGGTTTTTAATTAGAATTGTGTTGCTATTATTATTATTATAAGTCTGCCCGAGATTTCCATGTAAAGGGAAAATGGCCTCTGTGCTCAACAGTGCGCCCCTGGGTCATAGGTATGGGGTGAATAGTTACTTAATAACAGCAAATTCACCAAAGGGAGCAAGTACAATTTTCAGAAATCAAAAGAATTTAGTGAGAGCTTTATACAAAGCAAATGGAAGGGGAAAAGTTTCTTGTTATCTGATTCTTGGTTAATGTGCAAAGTTCCAGATGTTACCTATGAAGCACCCTAGTAGCTAAGATACTGTGTAGAGTATTATTTTTTAAAGCCTTTGTAGACATTTTCCCTGAGTTGAAACACTGTTTAAGAGTTTGTAGGAAGGTGACATACAAGAAGCCGATTTGTCCTAGATATTTCTAAGTAAGATGAAGGTCAATGAGAGGTTGGCTAAGGAAGCCCACAGCTTCACTGTAAAAACAAAAGTCACATAAACACATTGGAACAACAGAACACTAAAAGAAAGTAACTTGTGATAAAGGAATGTAGGCCTGGGTCACTGTCAGTAATTATGCAGAGATAAACTTGCTAAAGTCATGACAAACCATTTATTTTCTTGGATGGAAAATTATTAGGTGTCTATATTATATCATATTTCTAAGTAAATCAATTGTAATGTTTTTGCTTATTTAAACTTTGAGATAACTTACACTATGAGGAGATTTCAGAACTTCATTGTGATATTTTTATATTTATACAGAAGGCATGTTGAAAAAGTTTACCATCTACAATTTTCACATTGTTCCCTTTTTTACACAGCACTTAGTAGATTTAATTCTGCAAACAAATAAACATATATAGATATTGATATACATCATGTTTATGATACATATTGATAATTGATTTTTTTTCAAATTTTTATTATCAAACTGATGTACAGAGAGGTTACAGTTTCATACGTTAGGCATTGGATACGTTACTTGTACTGTTTGTTTTATAAATACGATTGATTAAATAATATTTGATCATGTATTTATATAATTATAGAAATAATTATATGCATATAAAATACGTATGATTAATATAATGTATAAATTATATACATAACAATATATTATATAGGATAATTTATTGTGCATAATCTAATGATTATATAAATAAGCATATGGTTATATTATGTGTACATTATATATAATCAATCATAAATATTTTGATTATATAGTTATCACCAAGCACTAGAGAACACAAAATATCTATACATAATACATATATCTTATGCATACATATGTGTTCTTTTCCATTTTGACTTCTTATAATTTAATTTGTTCGTTTACTTTTTGTGCTGGTATTTGTGCTTAAGTTCAAGGCTAAATCTCTCATTGCTAATGTTTTCATTAATGTCTTGCTTTTTAATCACTTGAGACAGCATTTTACATCTGGCTTTTGCTGGTTAATTAGAGATAAGAGTCTTCAAACCACTATTCTCATATCTAAGCCTCCTGAGTAACTCAGATTATAGACATGAGCCACTGGAAGCTGGCCTTAATATGATTAAAGTATTCTTGGCAATAGTAATTATATTTAAGTATTAACTGTTATAGCACCAAAGGAATGGTTTAATTTATATTATTATAAAATGTAAAAAATAAACACTGAAATTGCCCACAATGAATTATAGTAACCATATATTAAGTTAATTTTAATGATATCCCAAGTGTGTATACATAGTTATCATATAGTCTTAGTTTCTGACAAAAGTAGATGTTTTTAAGAAAATGAAGAAAAATGGTCTCGAGATAATACTTTTTTCTATGTTAAGAAATTTCTAAAAGGAATGTGTGAGTTTCCAGAGTTAATTCTGTCAAGTTTCAGCATTTCAATGTGTGACAAGGGACCCTTTTCCACACCCATCATGCTAGTTTTTGTTTTGCTGTTGAGAACCACACTTTGTGAGATGATTCATTGCAAGAGTCCTCCTAAAGTGTATCCAAGCGGCTAAACGTGGCCTGCTGTGCTGATTGCACTAATTTACATGACTTTCTCATGTGTTCCTGTGGGTGCTCGCCTGCAGTCAGCCACCTGTGGAAGAGCAGGGCTGTGTTTATGTACAAAGAAAATAGACTACCTACTTTTCCACTCTTCTTTCCAAGAAAACCCCATTTTACTCCTGCTGTTCAATGCATTTTGAACATTTGTTCCTCTCTAAATGTAAAGGAAGGTTAAAAAGAAAATTAAACAAGAGTCATCTGGTAGCATGGCAAACTGAGTCCCTGGTACAAGTTCCCAAAGCAAAGTGATTACATAGGAGAGAGGTGCTTGATAAGCAACAGAAGCTAGGGACCTTGAGCAGATGAGAGATCGCTGAATATGAGACAAAAGCTTGCAATGTGGTTCTGCAGAAGGAAATGAAGTAATAACAAGAGAAAGCAGAGTGAAAGCTAGACCCAACAAGGAGAAAACTATTTTAAGTTCTATCACAGTACCAGATCACATCTCAAGAAGTCATAGAAGCTCTGTATCCTCAATAATTTGATGTAGAACAAGGAATCTAATCAAGGCCACTTTGTAGAACAGTTGGCTTAGACAGGGTTTCTAGCTAAATAGAGACTGTTCCTTAACAGCTAGGGTACAAAGGCCTTCTGTTAATGTGACCTGGATGATTTCATATTTAAATAGTTCTTTTATTTTACATGGAATTCCTTAGAGCCAGTTGTGTTGCTTGATTCTGGTGTGATTCAGTCACCTATCTTTGATTCTTGCATTCATCATAGATTCAACAAATAGTAGACTGAAGTAATGCTGAAAAATTGCTTAATGTACTTAAGGAGGGATTCAACTTGAATTATTTTAAACGTTGAATAACAATTCATTTGCTTTGCCAATGGGGTGATGCTTTTAGTAGTTTTGGACTCTCTGTCTAAGTAATACTTGGATTGGTGACGAGTTCATTTCTTTATAATTCTATGTCCATATCCATTTTCTGATCATGAGCACAATAGAAGCAATTGTTATTATAATACAATCTAGAATAATAATTGTCTTTCCTCCCCAAAAGGCCATGTCAACTAAAACGATATGAATTATGTGGTAGGTAAAACATTTTCTAGGACTTTAATATTGCAGTGATTGGAAAAATGCATCATTATGAAATGGAGGGTTGAGCTCTGCCAAGTGCACCCTATCCTGTAGTCTATCTCAGTGCAGAGCCTAAAGAATAATTTGACTGTGTTCATTTCTATCCTCTCATATACTTTGTATTGGTCTCTATTCTTTAATCAGCATTTGAGAGATGCATTCTTTTGCTGTTACCCCTTCCCTTTTCTCCACCCCTTCACATTTTTGGTAGATATTGCTTTTAATGACAAATTTTACAAAAGAAAGAAATCTTCCCTAGTACCCAGTCATAATAATTGGTAGCAGGTGGGGTTAATGGCACGATGGTCAACCTAATGCAATATGACTTTTGCCAAGAGCTCGGCACAATCTTTCTGAATTAGACTGCAGTTCTTGTGTGATCCCTGTCCTGAAGTGCAAGTCAATCATCAAGTACCCTTCGAGCTCTTGTGCACATTTAAGATTCCAAAGCTTATATCGCACATCCATTTCTGAAGAGGCAGAGAGAGGAGCCACTCTCCTGTCCTGCAGTCATTCCCAGTATGGAATTCAATAATAACCTGTCAGGAAAGGACAGCGGGCATTCACACACTGTGCTACATCCTGAGGGACGTTTTTCATGAATTCAAAAATAGATTCAGCTGGGCTTTAGGCAGGAAATCATACACACTATTTCAAAAAGTGTATCATGATCTTAAAAAGCTAGGGGTGAGGTATGATCACCTTGGAGTGTTTTCATGTGTGCTATAAAAAATTATAGAAATGTAAAGGAAAGCCTCAAACAATTTCTAAGCTACAAAGAATAGTCATCTTTCTTTTCGAAGTGTATGGTTTGTTCATTTATCTTTTTTTTTGTACCTTAGTGAATGCTTTTTACCTTTTAAACATTCATTGATTTCATTTTATTTTTTTGCTTATTTTTAATGGATCACCAGGGAAAAGTGGGTATGTACACATTTATGGTGCAGAATGTGTCTGATTCAATTTTCAAATGCTAAAACTAATAGCATTTCATATTCTCTAGCCAACTGGATAGTTGTCAATACTTTCAGAACAGTAGAACTTGGTTTTTCTTATGCTAAGGCTGGTGAACAAAAGGGCCTCTCACAGAAAAAAAATTATACATGCATATGTATATATAGTTAATACTTACCTATGTATATGCATATATATACATACATATGTACAAGCATATATATGTATAACTTGCGCTTTTTCCTTCTCTTTTTATGCTCATACCAGAAGCTTGAACTGAGGGCCTCCTGCACTTGCCTTGTCACTCAATGTTCAAAGCACCCATCCAGGATTAGCATTTTTCTGATTAATTGGGAATGGAATCCTACAACTTTTTCAGGTCAAACTGTCTTCAAACTGTGATGATCTGATTTTAGCCTCTTTTGTAGGTAGGATTCCATGTTTGAGCTACCAATGAGTGGCTAAAACTTACATTTATTGAAGGTCAGTGCTCCAAGCTGGGTTTAATGGGAAAAGCCTGTGTTATGGCTTAGTAGTCAAGGTATTAATTAGAAAATCTTGCATGTGTTAGGCAGTGGTGAAATGAAAGGTTAAAAAGAAGGAGCTGTGAAGCTGTGGTGCAAAACAAGGTAACCCTAGGCAATCTCAGTTTCATGGAGCAACTCAAGAGCGAGGTTGGCCTTTTTCAGTATCTCTGGTTAAGATGGATCAGCCATTGAACAAACATTCAGGAAAAGTTTATGCCACTGTGCATTGCAGCTGGCTCACAACGGGCTACTTGCTAGAGCCAATTGTTTGACAGGTGGGTTAGTAGGGGCTTCTCTAAATGCTGCCTGGGTAACAGCACAGTATCTGCCACACCCAGGCTGTTGCCCTATTCAACTTTCTCCCTTTAATTGTAGCCACAGAAGCACTTTTCTCACTTCATGCCTCTTATCTAAGTTAAATACCAATTAACAAAAGCAATTTAAATCCAGGCATGGTATGGTTCTGACATCCAGAGACAAAGTGGAATTTGAAGACAGCCTTGGTAAATAACACAAAGAGCCTAAATACAACCACACAAAAGAAAAAAATGATCTGTATTCTTATACCTCATTTACACAATAATTTTCTTAGGTTGGTTTATTTAGTTTATTTATTTATTTATTTTTCTCACTGGTCTTGAGCTCAGGGTCTGGGTATTGTCCCTAAGCTCATTCTCTCAAGACTAAAGCTCCACCTTTTTGAGCCTAAGCCACATTCTGGTTTTCTGGATGTTAATTGGTGATAAGAATCTCATGGCCTTTTATGCCCATACTGGCTTTGAAATATAGTCCTCAGATCTCAGCCTCCTGAGTAGCTAGGATTACAGGTATAAACCACTGGTGCTCCACATTACTTAGTATTTTATACACACATATATCTGTATATATACTTACGTATATATTCTCTATATATTTCCTAGTGTTTGATACACAGTTTGATATTTCTCTGTTACACTTCTCTTCCATGTTGTTAGGGGCTAGCTCTCCCTAAAAAGTAAAACAAAACAAACAAAAAAAAAACCCCAAACAAACAAGGAAAAAAGAGTCAGCTGGTCTAGGGCTGCAGCATCTGAAACCATGAGCCATGATAAATCTTTCCTTCTTTAAATTGTTCATCTCAGGTTACTGTCATGAAAACAGCGATTGTATTTTCTGTACTCATATTTTTATAGAACTCAGTTTTTAGAACAAATAAATAACAATGATTATTTGCTTCAATGATTCATTAAGCAATTCGTTTAGATATTGCCTAAATGGCTACAGAAAATAAAAGAAACCTATGTTTAGATAAGCCATTGAGACAACCCATCAAGATGTTTCCTGCTCTATTTTAAACATTTTAATAATTGTGTTTGAAGAATTTTATAAAGTATCCATCTTTTGACTTAATGCTATAATACATTCCAAGTTATGTGCTTTTGTATCTATTACTAATATGCTCTGGGAATAAATATAAATGGCTTAAAAGCAAGTGAACACCTTGGCTTTTGCGAGTACATGGGCTTAATAATCTCCATAGTGTATTGACACTAGAGCTTCAGTTGAGTGTTATTTTTTTTTAATCCTTTCAGCCATCAAAGAAAAGAATTGATTTTATTTGCAAGTGACATTAGCTTTAGTGGAAACACAAAACAAGAACAATGGAAAGGGAATCAAACAAAACACAAGGCTATTTTCCCCCCTAGAGCATCAAATTGTGCAATTGCAATAGCACTGTATATGTTAGTAATTAATCTGATTCTCTTATTTGATCAGTTTTTAGATTTCAAAACTGATATTGGCATTAGACAAATACAGAATGCAAATGTTCACATAATTTTATTAATTTATTCTGAGGTCTCTGTTTACAAAAATCATAGAGACCGAGAAGTCTCATGATCTGCTCTCTGCAAGCTGGAGCATATGTTGTGTAAATCCAGTATAAAGGAATACAGAGATGGGATGAATTAGCTTAGATAGCAAGACAGGAAAATGTTTCTTTTCGTTCAAGTCCTGAATGCCTGGGCATGATCCCCAACAATAAAAAGTAGGGAAAATCTACTTGAACGAGTACACACATGTTTAAAGATTAATCTCACGTGGAAACACCCAACTCACCCAGAAACAATGCCATCTATGGACCACTGAAGCTGATACATAGATATTAGCCATCATAACCTAAACAGAATGTAAACAGAAACTAGCAAACTCTTTGAAAAACTGAGTCTATGTAAATTTTTGAGGGTAATGAATCTTTCTTATTTTATTCCCCTGTTTCCTTTCACTAAGAAGTTAACTCACCCATTTTAGTAACCCCAGTAATTCTGATTCATTAATTCTTTGTATCTTCACAGAGATGACTAGCATTAGGTGAATCAGGGAACATTGAAGATGCATGGTATTCTGTATGGAAAGAATAAGAAATTCTGAAAGGAGCTTGTTCCCGAAACAAACATGCAAAGTGTGGCTGCTGATCTGGACAGAGTGGGAAAGTCCCATTGGCTTCAAAGAAGAATTAAAATTCTGTCTTTACCTCAGGTGGGAAAACACCACTGTAATGCATAAATGTCGGTGGTCATAGATTTTTCTGTTTGAGTAAGTGATGGATGCATTACGCCATAGGAAGACTGTCTATACAGTCTGATTTCTTAGCACATATCCTCCATACAGAAATGCGGGCATTTGCATAGGAATGAATTGATTTAAGAAAGGGCAGAAAATGGGAAGCAACAGAGAGAGCTGATGGAGCTAGAAATGAAGTGAAGAAGAAAATATCTTGTATATTAGTATACTAAGAGTCTATTGCACCCTGGTATGCAGTAACTTGAGAATGTAGGTCACATGGCCACCTCACATCCACATCATCTTAGATAAGGATGAGAAAATATGATTTTAAAAGAGAAGTATTGAGTATTTTGTATCTATTAATCATTCATCACATTAGCCTGAGTGGAAAAGGTATTTAAATGGGCATTTGAAAATAAGGGCACTATACCTATTTTAAGAAATTTAAACTAGATACAAAAAAGGTAAATTTATCCTATGCAGTATCTGAGCTGTCTTCATCTGTCTCATTTCTTCTTCCATTTAAATTTTCAGTATTCACAATAAATATATTTAAAAGGCAACTATTTTTCTTCTATCTATTGCATCTAATTGAAAATAAAGCTATCTGGCCTCAGAGAATTATATTTTCACATGAGAAATTATTCTGGGCAAAAGTTCTCTCCATCTTTCTAATTATTAGGTAAATACATATGCTTGTTATTCTATCTCCAAGAAAATATTAACTAAATTCTAATAAATATTTCAAAGGGCAATCAGAAAACTTCAGGAGACAGAAGTAAACAAATCTGTTTTTCTTACTGAAAAAGTCTTCATTTTTATTCAAAATATGATCAAGAGATCTATGGTTCCTTAGAAAGTGGTATAGTATATAAAAATATTTGTTCAAATTGCTAGGCTTCCGTACTAAGTTTTAGAAATTCCTTAGGAGCTAAATGCCCAGCAGAATGTAACATTGAATCTGTTGCATTAGGAACAGCAGGTTAGAAGCTAACAGTCTTGATAACCTATATTGTACAAGGGTGCATAATTTGCAGAAATATGATAAATATAATTTGATAAAACAATAAAATGGTATTTTTATTTTATAATGATATATAAGATTTTTACTTTATAGTTTTATGAAGGGAACATACAAGGAAATCCATGCATATAAATTATGTGTAATGGCATTGAAATAATTCTGATATTTAAAATATATCAACAAAAACTTAGCATTGAACCAGATACCAATGGCTCATGCCTGTAATCCTAGACACTCAGGAGGCAGAGATCTGAGAATCATGATTTGAAGCCAGCTCACACAAGAAAGTCCATTAATCATGGACCCCAATTAATCATGGAAATTCAGGAGTGGAGCTGTGGCTCAAGTGGTAGAGTAGCAGCCCTGAGAAAAAAAGCTCAGGGACAGTGCTCAGGCACAGTGTTCAAGTACTAGGACTGGAACAAAACAAACAAAAAACAAACAAATAAGAAAACAAAAAAACAAAAACCCTACCACTATAGTTACATAAAACATTTTAATTTCTTACAATGTCCTATTAACAATACTCTACTGTAGTTCACTACATTTAGCTCACCAATAAGAGTACAAGAATTACTTTAAAATATCTCAAGGTATAAATGATTAAACATCCACATATGTATCTCACACATAGAAATATACAATGTATATGGTATGGATTTATATGAATAATAAGTCATATATTAAAAAATTATATACACATATATGTATGAACTTATATGAATAATACATTATATATTTTAACATAATTTTATGTTATATATGTCTCCTCTAGAGTGTCAGGTATTTTTATAATAGTGTATATAGCATATATATGCACATTAAATATACATTATACAATTTACATATATGTATCATTTATACTGTATATATGACATGTTAAAGATTATTAACATTATGCATAAAGTGCATATTACAATGAAAAAAATCCATTCACCACTCTCTATGAGTCAGACAGTAATACAGATGTTGTGAATATAAAAGTGAAACAGGCTGACTAGAATAAAATACTAACCGATGACTACTTGTGCTTTGGCATCTATATTTTAGTGGAAAAATACAACACAATTCCCATTGTTTTGTCTGGACTAGCCTCAAAGCCTGTTTTTCCTCTTAGCCTTCTGAGTAGCTAGGATTACAGATGGGAGCCAACAATCCCAGCATCAATAAGTAGTTCACAATATTTTTAAGATTTTACTTTGTAGTAGCAGTCGTTGGCAATCCTGGGGTAGATAGGGCACAGTGGGAATTTCAAGATTTTACGTTGTGCTGAGAAAGTAAGTATTAAAGCGCATGGTGCAGGACATTACAGATACCACAAAGAAAATAGAACTGAATTTTGAGCCAGTATTTGTGTGGAGGGGTGAAATTGACATGGCTTGTTATTTTTAAAAAGTTGTTTGAGTAGTTGACTTTGATCAGCTGACTTTGGTTAGACAATTGATCTTCTTTAAATGTGAGGAAGAGGAGAGACAGGAAGATATGAGCAAATGGCTTCTAAACTGAGGCAACAAGAGACCATTCCTCACATTGCTATTTTCATATTTCTGTGATGCTTGTAGAGAAAGGGATTAAACTCAATTTATCATCAAGAATGAATAATTGACCAGCCCTCTAAAGCTTGAAGACATAGAACATAGGCATCAATATTTTAAATGTTTTGGAGTCATTTGCAGTTTACAGGCAAGGTTGAGTATCATTGCAATAAATACTAGAAGTTGTTTTGTACCAGAACTGGCAAGATCAATAAGATTAATGTGGATAAAGTAAGTGAGTGAGAAGGAAAAAAAATTACAGGTCCTTGCAATTTTATTTTGAGTGTAGAGGAAACCATAGCTGGTTTTGAGTAGGTGTTATATGTTCATGCTTGGAGACAATATCAGCACAGTGGAGACAAGAAGGTGAGCAGAGTAGAAACCAACAAATAAATTTGGATAGTATTTCACAAATCAACCTGATGACCACCACCAAGGCAGAAGTGTTGGCCAAATGACACCTTTTGTAAGGTGACAAACATATTGTGAAAAGTCAAACTTTTCATCATTGTCAATTGCTATTCCAGGGAATCATAACAACACAGTACATACTGGATAGAGCTAGTTCAAGCGCAGGAAATGATTTAAAAAAATCAATTTAGAGGGGCTTGGAATGTGGCTTAGCGGTAGAATGCTTGCCTAGCATTCATGAAGCCCTGGGTTTGATTCCTCAGCACCACATAAACAGAAAAAGCCGGAAGTGGCACTGTGGCTCAAGTGGTAGAGTGGTAACCTTGAGCAAAAGAAGCCAGGGAAGCCAGGGATGGCACTCGGCCGTGAGTACCAGGCCCCAGGCCTGGCAAGAAAAAGAAAATCAATTTACAAATTGAAATTCCAGTCTCAAAATGTGATAGTTTCTTCTAATCTCTCTCTCTCCTCCCCCCTCTCCTCTCTCTCCTCCTCTCTTCTCTCTCTCCTCCCTCTCCCCTCTTTCTCCCCTCCCCCTCCCCTTCCCCCTCTTTCTCTCTCCCCTTCCCCTGCCTCCCATTCTCTCTGTGTAAGGACAATGCAGTTCCACATAGAGATTAGGATGGGGGGGGAGGGGTGGCTGTTACCACAACTCATCTATTAACATTTGTTGTTCTGATATTCCAATATTGCTTCGCAAGATTTTCAACTGAAAGTTCATTTGTCTGTTGGCCCTAAAAGCATTATTTTTATTACATTTTATGTGTATTGCCTCATACTATATTATTCTACTCTATTTTAGAGAGCTGTTCATACAATATTATTCTACTCTATTTTAGAGAGCTGTTCATACTTCCAGATTCCATTTTTGTATTCTATTTCCTGTTCTTTGTTAAATTCTGTAGTCTCAGAAAAATCCCTTTGTAGATTGCCATTGCTGTGATTTATACTTCAGCCATTAACCATTGTGTTCTGTAGATCTTGTGTTCAACTCAAATTACCAAATTTGAATCGTCAAAACTTCTAGGAATTCTTCTTGCATAGTTGCATTGCCCTTATGCATTTTTGCATTTATTAATTATACCTGATTTAATTTGTTTTGTCTTCATTAAGATCATTTTATCACTTAAAAAATCCCCAGGTGGGCTGGGAATATGGCTTTGTGGTAGAGTGCTTGCCTTGCATGCATGAAGCCCTGAGTTCAATTCCTCAGCACTATATTAAAACAACAACAACAACAACAACAACCAGAAAAAGCCAGAAGTGGCACTGAGGCTCCAGTGGTATAGTGTTAGCCTGGAGCAAAAAGTGCACAGGCCCTGAGTCCCAGACCCAGGACTGGCAAAAAAAAAAAAAAAAAAAAAAAAAATCCCCAGGTGTATTTGCCTTCACCAACATCCTGCTTTACAATAAGCTATTCTTCTTTATTGCTTTTATTCAGTTTTGATCAGATGTTTTTGATCTTTCAGGATTTCTTCAGCACATCTAGACATTAACAGTTTTAATTTCATCTTGCCCTCTTATGTTGTACTGTCTATATGTATGTACATAGAAAACATGTGATGGTAATTATCTACTGAAAGCTAGTCACCAAACTAACCTCTGGGACTTTGGTTATAACAACACAGACAAAAATTATGCAAGAATAGATCTTAAGATCTACTAGAAGAAAGGAACTGCAAAAATCAAAATAAATTGGAGGACTCATACTGTTGTGCTTTTTGTGAAAGGTGAAGTGGGAGAATACCCAAATAACATATTAAGAGAACATTTTACTTACCATTTGCTGGATGGTCTCTCTGAAGAATAGATGTAGAAGCCAAGTTTATAGAGATTGCCCGTATTAGGATGGGAAGGAAAAAAAGTTATGTGGGAAACTGCTTCCCTTTCCCCTCCCTCTCCCTTCCTCATTTTTCTCTGATCCTCCTCCATCTCCCCCTTCTATTGCCCTCCTAAAGAATTCTCTGGTATGAGCAAGAAAGGTGCTCTGCCACAGAGAGAACCACTACAGAAACCGGAGGTTAGTAGAGTTATATCTAACAAAGAATAAGGTAAAAGAGCATAGAGAAGTCATACTAGGTAGAAAACATAATAAAGACACACCTCTACCATGCTAAATTACAGTCCTATAATTAATAATATTTATGTTAAAATGTAAAAATTACATTCTTCATATTGAGTGGTTGCCTAGGATGCATGAACCCCTGGGTTCAGTTCCTCATTACCACATAAACAGAAAGAGCTGGAGGTGGTGCTCAAGTAGTAGAGGGCTAGGCTTGAGCAAAAGACATTCTAAAATCACAAATGAGACAAAGGTGTCTGCCCTCTCCAATCCTCTTCAATACAGTATTGTAATTCCAAGGCAGAGAAATGAGT
Source organism: Perognathus longimembris pacificus (assembly GCF_023159225.1). Lineage (NCBI taxonomy): Eukaryota > Metazoa > Chordata > Mammalia > Rodentia > Heteromyidae > Perognathus > Perognathus longimembris. The sequence goes on along the minus strand of NC_063175.1, from coordinate 16,940,778 downwards.
CAAGAGACAAAGACAAAGGAGAGCCAAACAGGTAAAGAAAAGGTAAAACTTTTCCTCTACGCAGTTGACATGATCCTGTATTTAAAGAACCCCATAGATTCCTCTCCCAAGTTACTTGAGCTAATTGGAAACTTTGGCAAAGTATTAAGGTATAAAATTAACACAAAAAGTAGCTTTTCTATATGCCAACAATGAGAAGAGCAAGGCTATAATCACAAAAGCAACTCCTTTTGTAATAACCTCAAAAAGTACCTAGGAATTAACTTAACCAAAGAGGTGAAGGACCACTATGATGACAACTAAAAACCTGAAAAAGGAATTTAAAGCAGATTTAAGGAAGTGGAAAATCATCCCTGGTCCTGGGTTGGGAGGATTAACATCATGAAAATTGCAATACTGCCATAAGCTATCTACAAACTCAATGCCATAGTAATCAATATCCCAACAACATTCTTGATAATGATAAGCCATTTATTTCCATAACTACCCCTGATGTCACTGTAACAGATTTTGGTACCCTGGGTATTCTATATACGTTTTTGAGAAGTAGGAAGGGAAGGGGGACATCAAAATGGAGAGATAAGCATCAATTTATGTGTTCATATGTACATAATTATTGAGTTATTGTGATCCTCTGCTAGGGCTATTCTAGACATTACTTATTACAAATGAGGAAAATCATGGAGCCTAGGTTTCTTTGAGTCTGGTTTACTTCACTCAAAAGATTTTTTTCCAAGTCTTTCCACTTCCTTATGAAGGAAGCACAGAATTCCATATATACACATATACATATATATATACATATACATATATTCATATACATATATATGTGTATATATATATGTATATGTGTGTGTATAATAAAGGTGATGTACAGAGGGGTTATAGTTACATAAATCAGGTAATGAATGCATTTCCCCCCAAATTATTTATACATTTTCGAACTGTGAACAGTGAATATCTTTTCAATAAATTTTAACGAATAATGTTTTTAAAGATGATTGAATCTTGGTCAGGAATCATATTTTACTTTTACAGAGAGAAAATTAATTGAATTAAATAAGAAAGATTGAATTTTGAAGTGACTCTGTCCTAAACTAATCTCTGTACCAGTATTTGTGATTAGTCTATATGCTCCTTTGCTGTTTTATTTGTTTTATACCTTAAGGACCAGTAACCATCAAAAGGAATGTATTTGGAGTCGATCTGTCAACCAAGTTAATTGAAATGTTAAAGACGTCTGTGTTGGATAGTACAAAAACAATCTTTCAAGAGAAGATGTGTGCTTGAAAGAGAGATCACATGGCTAGTGAGACACACGATGATGGCTGTTAGAGACAAGGAGGCATGCCAGTTTGAAGTGCTGCTTCTGCTGCCCCAGGAGACAAGCTGCCAACCACAGACAAGGAAGAAATACAAAATCAGACATCTCTCTGTGTGTGGCACCCTCCATGTTTGCTCTGAACAGTGAGAACCATATGAGGCAAGACAGCAAAGGTGAAATCCAACAAGATAGCCTACTTTATTGCCATGGAAACCCAACCCTGATGAAAAGTAAAAGGAAAAAAAAAAGAAAGAAAATATCTTTTTAAAAAATCTGCGTTATGAATACCAACAGAAGTGAGCTGAGATGTTCACTCAGGGGAAGTGTTTCACATTTTTACCATTTGATGATTTCTAGTTGTGAAGCCATGAGTGCTACTTTGAGGAAATATCTAATTTAAAAAAGGATTGCAGTTCCTAAATTATTTTGTTATTCAATTCAGATTCACATGTGAAAGCTATAGTTTTAGATTAAAATGTGAAATGTCATGGTAGAGGTCATGGGATTAACACGATAAATTTGCTTTAAAACCTTTGAAAATGTTTCACAAGGACATCTTGCATAAATTATGTGCTCTTCATGTAAAAATAGTCCCATGGCACTCTGCCATTGGATTAAAATTAAAGCTATATTTTGTTAGCTTAGATGGGAGTCTCGGATTTCACTATTATTGTTTAGTATACACTTTCTTCACTATATAGTTCCGGATAGAGGGAAATTATCTTTGCTCTGCATCTGTTTACTTACAACAGCTTCTATTAGCTTCCCAGATTTAGATAACTTGGAGCTGTTCCTATGATTAATTTCATTCAAATAAGACATTATCATTGACATAGAAGATCTGTAAAATTTTTCTTTCCTTTTCAAAATTCGCTTCATTGAACTAGTAGTTTTCATATATTAAAATATACTTGTAAAGGTTGAATTTGGACCAGTGATATGTAACTTATCACATTTCATCTCCTTGAATTATTTTCTTTATTACTATAGTGTGTAATTTATGGATTAAAAGCTGTGTCTCTGACTCGTCACACCACTTATTTGCACAGAATTGCTTTGTATACAATATAGAAGTATATGTCATATTATATATATGAAATATAAAATATAGAAAGTTTTATTAATAGGAAAAGGTGTTTTTTTTAACATTTATTCGGAAAGGATGGGTTTCCTGGATATAAGTTAAGATTTGGTCTGTTTTTCTCCTTCAGTACTTTGGCTATGTCATTCCAATGTTCTTTGCTGTTGTTTTGTTTTTACTCCCATTGCTTCTGATGAGAAATGCTGTGTTAATTGTGTCATCAAGATATAAATATGACACAAACTTTCAAGGCTGCTCTGGTTTTGGATTTCAGTTCTTGCTTTTTTCTCTAGAGGCAATTCTCTTTATGTTTATACTTTTTGGAGACTCACTGAGGTTGTACTGTTTCTCATCAAATTTTGAAAGGCTAAGTCCACTGTCACTTCAAATATTTTTCTCAGGTTTCCTATTTTGCTTCTCCTGCAACTATGTTCACAGATGTTGAAACGTTTACTATTTTGCCACATGATCTCCAGATAGCTATTCATTTAAATATCCATTAAATATCCATGTTTTTTCTCTGTTCTTCAGATAAGAACATTTCCAAACTTCCTGTTTGGAACATTTCCAAGTTCTTCCTGTTGACATCTCTGATGTTTCAACTCATCTATTTAAACTGAAGAGAGTTTAATTTTGCTAAACACATTTTTCAGTTACGTACTAGAATTCAAATGATTATTTTTCACAATTTTCATTCCTCCATTGAGATTCCTTATTGATTTGATTGATACTTTTCTTTTGTTATTTAAATACATATTCCTTTGACTACTAAAATATACTATTTTGGCATCTCTTTATCTAATATTCAAATGCACATGAGGTTCATGTTTATTTCGATTGGCTAGGCTTTCTTGCTTGGTTAGGTTCACTTCCTATTTGTATGTCTAGTTCATGAATAGCAACTGGACCATTGACAGTGTAGTTTAGGCCTTGTGGATTCTTATTTTTTTCCCCTTTTACTTCTGAAGGATCTCCCTCTTTCTTTCTTCTTCCTTTTTTTCTTTTTTTGCCAGTCCTGGGCTTGGACTTGGGGCTTGAGCACTGTCCCTGTCTTCTTTTTGCTCAAGGCTAGTACTCTGCCACTTGAGACACAGCGCCACTGCTGGCCATTTTCTATATATGTGGTGCTGGGGAATCGAACCCAGGGTTTCTTGTAAACGAGGCAAGCATTCTTGCCACTAGGCCATATTCCCAGCCCTTCTTTCTTTCCTTTCTTCTGTCCGCTTTCCGTCCCTCCCTTCCTACTTTTCCTCCTTCCCTCCCTCTGTCCTCCCTTAATTCCTTCTTTCCTTTTCTTTCCTTCTTTCTTTCTTGTCAGTATGTCACTTATGCTCCCATCATGAAATATGCCTTTATCTGCTTAGAGTTTACTTTCATTTATTTAATTTCTATTCAGTTAGATTCTGTTGGTATCTCTCCTGTGTTTAGATTTTCAGTTTAGAGCTAAATCAGTGTTTCCACCAGAGTATATGCCAGCCTCTCAGGCCAGTAAGTTTTCTGCATGTTTGGCAGTTGCTGGAAAGAAAGCCTTTATTACATGAAAACACGTGTGTTTGTGTGTATGTGTGTGTCTGTGTGTGTATACACACATATATACAACCAAAAAACAAATCTAACAAACTTTTTTAGTACAATTAATATAATCAATATATAATTTATAATTGTTAATACAATTTACACATAGGAAATATTTAATATAAACAGTTAAAACACTTCTAAGGAAAAAATTTTTGACTTTTGTTTCATAATTCAAAATAGTATCATTAATGAAAAATATCTTTCTACTCCACCAAACAATTTTGCCTCTGTAATTTGAGATAACAAAACAAAATTTACTAAAAGTGGTTGAACACTCATCTACTGAGAGGTATCTGGGTTGGTTCCATATTTTATCAATGACAAATTGTGCTGCAATGAACATAGTTGTGCTGGTGGCTTTAGTGTGATCTTGCTTGTAATCTTTTGGGTAGATGCCCAAATGTGAGGCTTCTGGGAAGTAGGGAAGCTCTATGTTTAGCCTTCTGAGGAACCTCCATAACACTTTCCAGAGTGGTTCCCACCAACAATGTAATAGGGTTCCCTTTTAAGAGAATAATTAGTACATGTTTAGGTTAGTCACAGCAGAAGATCACAATAGCCCAATAGCTATACCCCTATGAACGCATAAGGTGATGCTAAGTGAAATGAACTCCACTTTATGGAAACAAAGGGTTTAACCTTGTTAACAGTCAAAAATTGGTAAAATGTTAAATAGAAAGTAATAATTTCCCAATAAAATCTTTAAACTATGAAAAAAAGTGGTTGACTAGATATAGGCATATGAATGTTACTGTTTTTGAAGAAAATTAAAAAAAATCTGTTTAAACAAGTTATAGTGTCAATGATAGTCATCATCTAGTCTCATTACTGGAAGCTAACTACAAATGTCCATCTTATCCTTGGTCCTCACACTAACCCCGCGGTGAGTGCCACTGTCAGAAAATCTAATTTAGTGCTTTAAAAGAGGAAGGTTTTAGAGCTCCCATATGACCCAGCAGCCTCCACTTTAGGGAATACACCCAAAAGATTACAAGCCAGATCACACAAAAGCCACCAGCACAACTGTGATCCTCGCAGCACATTTTGTCATCGCTAAAATATGGAACCAAACCAGATGCCTCTCAGTAGATGAATGGATCAAGAAAATATGGTACATATACACAATGGAATTCTATGCCTCTATCAGAAAGAATGACATTGCCCTGTTCATAAGGAAATGGAAGGACTTGGAAAAAAATCATACTAAGTGAAGTGAACTAAACCTAAAGAAACACAGACTCTATGGTTTCGCTCATTGGAAATAATACACATCTAGGATAATCCTAGCAGAAGATCACAATAGCTCAACATCTATGTCCATATGAACATATAAGATGATCCTGAGTGAAAGGAACACCAAGTTATGGAAAGAAGTGTTTTACCATTGTTGTTATTTCAATATACCATGTGAAAACATGCCCTTTTCTCTTGTGTTTCTTTCCCATGGTTTTACCCCTGATGTCACTGTAACTGACTTTGTTATCATTGATATTGTATATATGTGTATTGGAACTAGATAGGGAAGGGGAATATCAAAATTGAGAGATAAAAGACAAACCAATTCAACAGCAATACTTACAAAACTATCTGCTTGAAACCAACTGTACAATTCATGGGGTGGAGAAAATGGGGAGGGGGGCAGGCAGGGTAAAAAGAGAGTAAGTAAGAAGTTGGATAAGAAATGTATGTGCTGCCTAAGATATGAAACTGTAACCCATCATTTTGACAATAAATAAGTTAATTAATTATAAAGAGGAATGTTACCTATTGACAAGGTGATAAGTAGGGAAAAGTTGGTCATATATAAGTATATAACATACTTTTCATATATATGATTATATATAGATTATAGTCTGTTTTTTGAAAAAAGAGAATTTTGTGTCTTTCACTTTTCTATATATTCTGGATAATTTATATTATTAAGATAATATTATTGGCCTTGAATTTTAAAGTACCCTTAAAGGTCAGCCTTTTTTCTTCATAAAGTTGTTAACTCTAGAGTGAAGAAACAAAAGTGCAGAGAGCTCATAGCATCCAGGCAGAAAATACTTGGTGATTGATTTGAACAATAATTCTGAGTTTAAGAAGGAATATATAGTAAGAGTATCATTTATTTGGGAATGCATGTGATCGAGTGTCTGACCTGCTTCACAATAATGAAATTTAATAATAAAGATACCTGCAGAAACTATTAACATTTCTATGCTTTGATTCCCAACTTCTTGATTCTTTCAGTGACCCATCATTTCTGCTTCTTTACCCTCTAATCTGAATCTACTGTCATCTAGACTCCATTTTTCTAGATCACACTATCTTTTTATGATTATTGAATGCTTAATTTTATAGTAAGTAAAATTATTACAAGAAGTTATAATGTTTAACTGCCAAATTGAATGGTGTTGAGCTGCATAGGAAATTATTAAAATACACTTCTGTTGTACCTGGGTGGGCATTTCCAGTGATGATTAGTTCTGAACTCAACGTGTATCCAGCACTTGATGGATTGATCATATGATGACATTATATGGAGGTAAAAGTGGAAGGAAGGTCCTAATTGGAGGACTTGGCCCTGGGGGAGGGTCATGTTCTTGCCAGGGGCATATTTGACTCTTTCCTTTCTTAAATTCCCTTTCTCTGCTGGCCACCATGTTGTGAATTGTTCTGGTCTGTCAATGCCTTCTTACTATGTTGGACTGGACCCTCTGAAAACAAGTTGCATCAAATAAGTCCCCTTTAAGAGGTTTTTCTGTTTATTTGGTCATAATGATGACTTGTTAAAGTAAATCAAGCCATATTTTTATCCAAAGTTTCCATCTTCTTACTAATCTTTTATTACCTAAAATATCAAGATACTTTATCACATCTGCTATACCATTTTGTTCCCCAAACCCTTTCTGTGCTTTTTCAGCATTTAAGGTAACTAGCTAAATCTGGTGCTTTCTGCCTTTCTCTGTTGCTTTCACATTTTGCTTTTGGTGCTTGTACACAGATCACTTTTTCTGGTGCTTCAATTTCTTTCATGATATCGCCTGTATTTGAATCACTGTCTTTATCTGTCTGCCAACAGTCAGTCTTTAATGAAAGTCTAACTCTAGAGTCATTTTCTCTAAGATTATTTCTCCAACTGAGAAAGAGATTTGTCCCAGTTTTGTGATACCCTTTTCAAAATGTCATGCAGTTTTCTACTTTTTCTCATACTGGATCTTATTTAATCCTCCCAGTCACCTTGTAAGGGTGGAATCATTAACTCTATATTATACATGAAGAATTGAATTCATCTTTGAATTTTTTAAACCACAATATTAGTAACAAACAGAAAAGCTTCTCCAAGTCCTTTGTTTCTCATGAACCGTGATTTTTCTATTATGATACTTTGCTTCTATTGTAAAAGAGACTGGAAAATGAGATAGAATAATATACCTAGCAAATTCAGAAACCAGTTTCTTTTTTTTTTTTTTTTTTTTTTTGCCAGTCCTGGGGCTTGGACTCAGGGCCTGAGCACTGTCCCTGGCTTCTTCCCGCTCAAGGCTAGCACTCTGCCACTTGAGCCACAGCGCCGCTTCTGGCCGTTTTCTGTATATGTGGTGCTGGGGAATCGAACCTAGGGCCTCGTGTATCCGACCGAGGCAGGCACTCTTGCCACTAGGCTATATCCCCAGCCCCCAGTTTCTTTTTTTTTTTTGGTGAAAATGGACATCCACATACACAATTTATTTGTTTTGGGGGAGATTTTTTAGATTAGTAATAGTAATAATACCTATATTTCATTAAGCAAATACTTAGTGCAAGTATGTGGGTATTCTACTTATGTTAGCCTATTATTCCTCTTCAAAGTACCTGCACAAATTATGAGCTAACTAAATTCTTGTTTTTTTCCGCCAAGGATTCTGCTCATCTCTGCATTCTCAGAGGCAAATAGTCTTAATAGTGTCCCCATTTTCTCCACTTATTTTCTCTTGAGCCCCTCAGGGTTATCAGTGATACAGAGTTTCAAAGGGAACCAACTATTTCTAAAGCTAATGGCAGAGTTTGGCATCCCAATGGGAGGCTCATTTTGCAGGCATATCTGTATATGCCTGCAAAATTATGGCCGTTACAAAGGCTACTATCCAAATTTCAAAAGAAAGCCTGGGAAGACAGACATTGTATAGGAGAGTCAGATTCCCTGGAAGCAGCTATTGAAAACGTAATACATAAAACCGAGAGTGAAGTAAAAACGGCAATGGAGACGCCCAGGGAACTGAAAATGTCAAAAATATTGAAAATTTTAATGAGGAAAGACACAGGCTATGTGCAGAATTAGCCCAGAAGTTGGCCATGTGGGCTACAGCAGACATAGGAGCAAAGTCACAGGGGTAAGTAAGGTTGTCCACACTTTGTGAGTCAAATTTTGCAAGTGCCATGGAGACAGAACATTAAATAATAGGATCTAATTTCTGCACTGTTAACATTGGTATCATTCTGTCACTCGGCTCCTATTTCCCAATTTGGAATTAGAATGTTATCTTTGTGACATTGTATTTTGAAAATAAGCCATTTGTTTTTGAAGCTATGAGGGCTCTCATAAACTTTGAACTTGGACATTTGACAAGATTGTAACTGTTCAGGCTATGAAAACTCTTGGAAATGGCCTGGCAGCATTTTGTATTATGGATGGGCATGGATCTTCTGGGGTCAAGATTAGAATGTTTTGTTTGAGTATCAGTGTCACAAGAATTGGATGTGTTATTGTTAATCTTGATTGTCATCGATATCTAGGATAAAAAAAAAAGATGGCCAAGCATACTCGGGGGTGCTCAGGAAGCAATTCCAGAGTTGTATCCTGAATGTGAGGGGCACTCCATTAGTGTGTGGGCCCAGAGGGAATAAAAGAGGAAAAAGAGAAGGTCCATTAACAGATTCTCTCTCTCTCTCTCTCTCTCTCTCTCTCTCTCTCTCTCTCTCTCTCTCTCTCTCTCTCTCTCTGTCTCTCTGTCTCTCTGTCTCTCTCTCTTTTTGATCACCATAAATGTTTGATTTACTTTTTCCTCAAGGCTATTGCTCTACCATTTGAACCATCATTCCAGTTTGGGTTTTTTGGTGGTTAGGTGGAGATAAGAGACTTTCGTGCCCAGATTGTTTTCCAACTCTGTTGCATAGTAGGATTACAGGGGGTAGGCCACTAGCCTCTGTCTGGGGCTGAAACTGAACCACTATAAGTCCTCCTTCATTTTAGTTGTTTCTGTGTAGTGTTTTGTCAAAGCAATACAATGGCTGACTAAAACATGAATTCAATTTCTTCTGCAATTTAGTTATTAATAATTCTATTACAATATGTATACAGATCTCTCTTCAAGTTCTTGTATGTATTAATTTAAATTCTTTATGTATTTAAATTCTTGTATGTATTAATCAGAGTAAGAATTGCTACATCACATGATAATTTTCATTTCCCCCATATTTTTGTTATCATCAGTTTGTTGTACAAAGGCATTTCATTTCGATATTGGCATATACAGATACAATGTCACATGATTTGACAAAGCATGTCAATCACTTCCCACATCCCTCTTTTCCTTTCCCAAGCCAATCTCAACAAATGTCATTGTTCAATTTTCACTCATGTACATTGAGTATTTTGACCACATTCACCCTCTTCTGTTTACTTTCCCCTCCTCCCCGGGCTGTACCCTAGACAGAGTTTGCCTTATATTTCTAGCATTCATTTTTAAAAATGATTTTAAGTGTTGTTCTAAGTTACATTTCACATATACACAAACTATATTTTAATCAAGATGACCCTCTTGCTTACTCTCACTTTCCCCATTCTTCCTACCCTTATTAATAAAAAGCTTTGAGGGGGTTTCACTTTGTCATCTTAATTTACAGGTGCAATCTATACAAATAAATATATGTACATACATAAATATATACATAGATGTATGCAGTATGTACATACATACACACACGTATTTTTAACAAAACCTATTTTTCACAGTGGTTATACCCTTCAAATGTAAAATTACATTTCTACTTGTGATTTCTCTTTCTTTATCCCCAAAGTGTATGCAATCTAATTACCCTTCTTAGTACATCCAACAACTCTTGGATGTTGTGTTTTTTTTTCATGTGTCTCAAGATAGTTTATAAATTTCCCATATGATTTCTTTTTTCTTTATTTGTTATTTAAATGTTGAATTATCACATATTCGTGGATTTTTTACTTTCGACTATTGACTTTTAATTTTAATTTTTGTGATCAGAAAATAATGCACTTTCAATATTTCAGTTTTATTAAAATATTTCCTGGACCAGGTGTGGTATCTAATGGAAAATACATACATTTCAAGTTATACACACTCTTGTTTTTGAAGGAAGGTTTTACCTCTAGGTATTAGATATAAATTGGTCAGTAATGCAGATCTTGACCTCTGTTTTTCTATTAACTTTCTGTCTCCATGTTAATTTTATCCATTTGAAACTACCTTTCATTTATGATAGCCATATAGTTTAGTTTACTTTTCTTTTTTTTTTTTTTTTTTTTTTTTTTAGGCCAGTCCTGGGCCTTGGACTCAGGACTTGAGCACTGTCCCTGGCTTCTTCCCGCTCAAGGCTAGCACTCTGCCACTTGAGCCACAGCGCCGCTTCTGGCCGTTTTCTGTATATGTGGTGCTGGGGAATCGAACCTAGGGCCTTGTGTATCCGAGGCAGGCATTCTTGCCACTAGGCTATATCCCCAGCCCCTAGTTTACTTTTCTGAAAACATTTATTACACTTGAAATTAATAGTTATAGAGGTAATAAAATAAGTACAAAAATAATTATAAAAATAATCAAAATGTGATAAACTCTGAAAAATGCCATAGTTCTCTGAATTTTAGGCTATGCCATCTTAATATTTAAAATGCTATGTGAAAATATAGATAATTTTTGGTAGTGTATTTTGTGCTAGCTGTTGTACTAGATACTGTGCTATATGCAGTATTTAAGTGCCAGTATCCCCTTTATAGTGATGTAGGAAGTCAGATTCATAAAATAAGAATCTAATGACTAGGAAGGTGAATTAGAAAGGTATAAATTACAGTTTATTTAACACAAAAATATATGTACTGGTCCAGAGATGCTTTTCAGATAATTCACAATAAGTAAACCTACGTCAAAGGTCCTCTTCATTTGTACTAATTGTTAAGGAAGAAATTACAAAGTGCAAAAGTGAGAAATAAATCATTTAAGGGAAGCAGTGTTTTCAAAGATATTTTGAAGCAATGGGTTGTTTACAAAATATTAGGTTTAATAGTCATTTTTCCTACATTCTAATGAAAATGTAATATTTTATATTTTTATCAGATATAAATACATCATTTAATATGCAACTTAAAAGTGCTAAATTACATACTTAATTAACTGAAGAGTCAATGGGGAAATCAACCAAGGCTATTTTCTTAAATAAGTACTATGTCATTAAAAGAATAGGTCATACTTTATATTTTCAATGTTTGTGCAACTTTTTAACTTCATTACACAATTATGGGATTAAATTTTCAGAGTTGGGAATTCCCTGTGCCATAGATTTTGGAAAACTGACCAGGATTAAATTAGTAATGGGTATGACCCCCCACAACCCACCCTAATAGGGTAGTTCCTTATGGTACCAGTGTATACTCGATTTAAAAACATGTTTTAGTATCTGGAACATTGTTGATGGCTAATGAATAATAGATTTGGTATTTTTCTTTCTTAAACTACATAATATTTTAAAAATCTTAATATATTTTTCAAATTGTTGTATATAGAGATATTTGCTATCTTTATTGTATTTGAGTGTCTGATATCTGTGTATGTGACAGTCTCAGTAGTAGTTATTGGTGGTTAGCATAAATCCATTGAAGTGTATTTTTAAATACATCATTTACTTGAAGACTAGTTTTCAGATTAGAATGCATTTTCTTCCCACCATACATATATTTATTGTATTAGGTTCTGCATGACATAGTAGAAATAATGAAGTCATAGACAATGGAAACAGAGATGTAATTCATGACAAAATAAGAATATTGGGCTAGTGAACAGTCAATTTATGCTATTAACTTTGGTGAAGAAAATTAATATTCATTTCCAGTATCAAAATTGAAACAAATTTGCATTATCATAGAAGATGTATATCTCTGGATATATTTTTCCTGAGCTGAAATAATTTTACAAATCTATGCTTAATTAGCTTCATCTTAGAATATATCAGCAAGAGGGAAAAAGCTGAATGGCCTGTGAACTCCATGAGCTCTCATTTTACAAGTGTTCTATTAGGAGAGTTTAGTATGCACATATTGGAAATGGAGGCTGTTGGATCTCCTTTGCATTCCATCCTTGAATTCTGGGTTAATGGAGGGTTTGAATGTTTAGAACTGTCAAGTGAATATCCTTTTACAAGCCTAGCTCCAATTTCAGAGAAGAGTGAAAAGAACAAAGAATGTAATCTTATTCCACATAACGTAAGAGCACTCAATTATTTGGGCACTCTGAGAGCATTACTTTGTCATTTTGGAGAGCATTCAATTAATTGAAGGATAAAGTGGATCTGAGTTAGGCAAACTACACAATTGTTTTAATTGCTCCTTTGTGGTGATTCATATTCCTGTTTCAAATGTTCAAATACTGTGTTTTGATACAGTTAGTCCAACTCCCACTTTTGATATTGTTAATCTATTCCCACTCTTATTAATCAAATTTCCATTCTTTTCCTCATTTAAATCCATACAGTTAATTTCTCATGCACTCTAGTAGCTACATTGTATGAACATGCCTTTGAATATTTCAGTATTTCTATAGTATCTTCAATCTTGCATCAGAAGAGCTACACAACTTTTTCCAGCATAGCATCGTGTTCTTTACTATTCTGACTCAGTCTCTTTCCCTACATAATTCATAACTGGCTTGGATATAATAAAGTAAAAAGATATGGACAATAAATGTTATTAATCTTGTCAACAATGGCTAGTACAGTTAACTTACAGGTATATAAGATTTTTCAGGAAAAGGTAGCCTTTACAACAATGTTTACATACCAGGAATTAAAGTCATGATTGTAAATACAAAGCTTTCATCACATGAGTAAACTAATGCCAGCTGTCAACTCCAAATAGAGATTTTTAGTATGAGTAAAATGATATAATCTAGTAGATCATTTTCCCTTAATCTTTGTGTGTTTGTTTTCAGCACATGTTAGAATGGTTAAACATATGTAAGATATTGTCAGGTTCCACCTCTATCAGAAAAGTCAAATAGCCCATCAGCTTCCCATGATTCCCACTATCTTTCTGCTTTTTCCTGTTAATAAAAAAGCTTTTACACTTCAGTAGAAACTATATCTATTGCTTCAGTCCTTATGCCCTGCACATGTGTGTGTGTACAAGTTGTGTATTCTTTAGAAGCTGTTAAACCAATATTAGTTTTCTTTATTGTCGAAGTGAAGTACAGAGGAGTTACAGTTTCATATGTAAGGCAGTGAGTACATTTCTTATCCAACTTGTTACCTGCTCCCTCATTATCCCTTGCCTCCCCCCTCCGCTTTTCCCTCTCCCCCCATGAATTGTACAGTTGTTTACACCAAATAGTATTGTAAGTATTACTTTTGGAATGGTTTGGCTTTTTATCCCTTGTCTCTCCATTTTGGTATTCCTTTTCCCTTCCCTAGTTCTAATACATGTATATACAGTATCCAGGGTACTAAAATCAGATGCAGTGATAGCAGGGGTAAAACCACGAGAAGGGAATATGAGAGAAAAGAAAAAAAGGGAGGTTCTGTTTCACATGGAATGTTGAAAAACATTACAACAATGATATAGCACTTGTTTCCACAACGTGGAATTAATTTCACTTAGCATCATCTTAAGTGTTCATAAGGGTATGAATATTGGGATATTGTGATCTTCTGCTATGGCTAACCTAAACATGTAGTAATTATTCTCTGTGAGGGAAACCATAGTATCCGTATTTCTTTGGGTCTGGCTCACTTTACTTAGTATGATTTTTTTCCAAGTCCTTCCATTTCCTTAAGAATGGGGCACTGTTGTTTTCTGACAGAGGCATAGAATTCCATTATGTGTATGTACCACATTTTCCTGATCCACTGTTCTACTGAGGGGCATCTTGGTTGCTTTTAGCAATGACAAATTGGGCTGCAATGAACATATTTGTGCTGGTGGCTTTAGTGTGGTCTTGCTTGTAATCTTTTGGTAGATGCCCCAAAGTGGGGTGACTGGGTTGTAGGGGAGCTCTATGTTTAGCCTTGTGAGGAACCTCCATACCACTTTTCAGAGTGGTTGAACAAGTTTACATTCCCAGAAACAATGTAGTAAGGTTCCCTTTTGGCCACATACCCTCCAGCATTTGTTATTATTAGTTTTCCTCATAATGGACATTCTTACTGGGGTGAGGCAGAATCTCAGAGTTGTTTTGATTTGCATTTCTTTTACGGACAGTGATGTAGAGCACTTCTTCATGTGTCTCTTGGCCATTCTTATTTCCTTTTCTGAGAAGCCTCTTTTTAGGTCTTTATCCCATTTGTTGATTTGGCAGTTGTTTTTTTGAGGATTTGTTTTAGAGGAATTTAATTTTTTCATTTCTACATATATTTTAGATATTAGGCCTTTGTCTGTTGTATGGCTGGTAAAGATCTCCCAATTTTTGGGCTTCCTTTTTATCTTGTAAGCTATGTGCTTTGCTGTGCAGAAGCTCTGGAGTTTGATGCAGTCCTATTTGTCAAACCCTTCTTTGATTTTCAACCAATATTCTTTAATAACATAAAAAGCCCAGTGTACTTATATTTGATCATTAGCCTTCTATGGCTTGGTAAAAATTGTAATTTATTACAGTATAATAACTAGAAATTTCATTGAAACTCTCTTAGTCAATCAAAGGCTTAAATGTTGTGAGTCACAGTGTAGTTACCGAGAAAGCATTCTAGGAAGATGTATAACAGAAAATTGTGCCAAAGCAACAGCATTCTTGCTGTGTAGGAGAATGACTAGAACATAGAACACAAGAGATAAAGTCAGTGTATGGGAGATGGAGGATGGTGCCAAACATGCAAGTCTAAGCTACATTATATTTGTAGAGAAAATGTACCGAATTATCACAAGGTAGGTTTTTTTCCAAATGAACATTGTTTTCTTATACTTCTAGAGGTGAGAAGCAAAAGTTTCTCTCAAGGATATAGTAGTACTTATTGAAGAATCCTTCTTAGCTTTTTCCTAACTCCTCAGGATTACTCAATATCTTTGATGCTCCATGATTTATGGCTGCACCACTCCGCTTTCACTACCCTGTGCTATCTTTCCTGTCTGTCTAAGTGTCCAGATCATCTTCTTACAACAGCAAAACCAGACCACATTCTGACATAGACATGCCCTTTTATAGGATGATTCCATTCAGTACATCCATCATTGATATAAATATAGTTTTCCTTCAAAAGGTATTTAAGCTTAGCCGTAGAGTGCTTGCCTAGTATGCATGAAGCTCTGGGTTCGATTTCTCAGCACCACATAAACAGGAAAACCCAGAAATGTCCCAGTGTCTCAAGAGGCAGAGTGCGAGCTTTGACAAAATAAAAGCCAGGGAAATGTTCAGGCCCAGAGTCTAAGCCCCAGAACTGACAAAAAAAAAAAAAAAAAAGAAGTTCAGAGATGGCACCCAGGCCCTGAGGTCAAACCTCCAGGACTGGCACACAAAAAAAGTGAAACTTGGGAAATAAGTATCAAATGATATTTAGCAGAAGGAGGCTGAGATCTGAGGATCAAGGTTCAAAGCCAGCCTGGGCTTTGAGTCCCTGAGTTTCTTATCTCCAATGAACCACCAGCAACCAGAAGTGATGCTGTGGCTCAAGTGGTAGAGTGCTAGCCTTGAGCTGAAAAACTCATACACAGTGCCAGACACAGAGTTGAAACCCCATGACTGAACAAAATCGATATTTAGCAGAGAAGTGAAATAATCTCTTAAAAAGCTATTTGCAGGTCTTAGGTGAGGGTGGACTATTATGGAATGATTGATAGGTGATGAAGCCCAGGTGATTGTGTCTAGTTGTCATAAACAAGATAAGCAATGATGGTAGCTAGGACTAAGTGTGTGGACATAGACAGGAAGAGAAAGAGATTCTTGGTGTCTTTTTGAAATATAGACAAACTGAATTTTTAAAAAATAAAATGACATATGGAGTATGGAAGTAAGCAAAAATATGACCCTATGTCCTTGGCTTCAGCTATTGAAAGAAGAGAGTACCACCTACCGAAGTAAAGACTTGTAAGGATGCAGATTTGGTGGGGTTTTCACACTTCATGCTCATGACATCAAAAGATGTCCTCTAAGAAGCTGAATGCAGATATATATTTGGGAGGCAGAGCACATGTATTTAGTTAGCCAAAGGAATAAAATAAGACTGTTTTGTAAATGGAGAAGAGTAGACAAGCAAGAACTGAGTTTCAATATATTTTCACATTCTTGTTGGAAAAAAGATGTCAATAAAAGAGAGAAAGATGGTAATTGTCATCATAGTTTCATTATCAGTAAATAATCAGTGAATGAATATCTGTGGAACAAAGAAATAAATTGTTTTTCTTATTTTTTCATTTTGTGTATTTTATTATTATCCTTTTGCTATGATAGTAATTTTTTATTTTGTCTGTGATATTTCTTTATGTCCTTCCAGTTGAGTTCATATTAGATAAATTGCATATCTTTATTATGAGAACCAACTAATCATTGTAGAATTGAAATATTAATACTTGTAATCCTTTTTCTTTCATTCTATTTAATTTTATTATTCGAAATATTTAAATAGATTATTTATTATTCTTCATGTCTACCAACACTCCTTAGAACAAATCACCATTATCTACTACAGGGATCCATGAACTTTCTAACTAGTTCCTTTTTCTCCTGATGAAATCTTCAAATATTTCTTCATTCTCTAGACAGAGTAAACTCCCAAATCCATTGGTCTGATCAGCTAACTTCTCCATATAAAACAGTTAAATGGTTTTGTCATTAAACTACCATGAAGATCTAGCCTCTGGCCAATTTCTAATCTCATTTTACTTCTACTGTTCATTAGCTCTAGCTTTACTAAGCTTCTTTGAATAACTTCTTTGCATTTAGCTTTTATTTATTGAGCTGCCTCTTCTTGTTTATTTTTTAAGGAATTTTCTGTTGCCTACTGAGATATCAGATGCTGTTTACAAGTACCTCTACCTAGGACTGAGGTTCCTTCAAATAACTATCCTTGTAGTAGAGTTGAGGATTAAGTGATTGCACAATGAATGCAAAAAAGTATAATAGAAACACAGGATGCTAGATTTCCTTTAATAATAAACCTTGACTTTCAGTTGGGTGAAGAAATTCCTTCCATTTTCTGGGAACGGATTTGTTCCAAAAGTGTCTTCTCCTAGGAAACCTTTCATTTCTCTGTGCCTAAGCACTCTTAAGATACCAAGTTATACATTGATTCTCTTAGATTTTAGTGATTCCACATTACATTTATGTTCTCATATAATTTGGTATAGTTTAGTCATAATAGATTTCTTTATTGTAAATATTAATTTGATTGTCACTCTATAATACTTATTTATTAATTTCCATGTCTGTTGCTTTGAATAATTCTGAGCACAAATAACTTTATTTTATGAATGCATACACACATACATACATGCATATAAATGGGGAAAATATAACAGATATTTTTTCTACAGATGTTTCTGAAGAAGAGAAATTTTAAAAATCTTTCAAATAGGGCTGAGAATGTGGCCTAGTGGTAAAGTGCTTGCCTAGCATACATGAAGCCCTGGGTTCAATTCCTCAGCACCACATAAACAGCCATAGCAGAGCATCACAAGGCTCAATAGCTATACCCTTAGAAACACATAAGATGATGCTAATTGAAATGAACTCCATGTTATGGAAACAAGTGATATATCACAGTTGTAACTACTTTCAATGTCCTATGTGTATGTGTAGTTTCTATTATTGATAATGTTTTGTATCACCTTCCTATGTTTGTACCTACACTATCTCTGTAATCTTATCTGAGTATATTGGAAACCGTGTTTACTGGTATTGGAAGTAGGAAATTCAAAGGGAATACCAAATTCGAGAGACACAGGGTAAAAAAAGAGAAATAACTACAAAAGCAATACTTGCAAAACTGTTTGGTGTAAGTGAACTGAACACCTGGGGGGGGGAGGGAAAGGGGGGGAGGGAAGGGAGCATGAGGGACAAGGCAACAAACAGTACAAGAAATGTATCCAATGCCCAACGTGTGATACTGTAACCTCTCTGTACGTCAGTTTGATAATAAAAATTTGAGGAAAAAAAAAAAAAGAAATAGCCAGAAGTGGCACTGTGGCTCAAGTGGGAGAGTGCTAGCCTTGAGCAAAAAGAAGCCAAGGACAGTGCTTAGGCCCTGAGTTCAAGGCCCAGGACTGGCAAAAAAAATCTTTCAAATAACAAAGGTGTTTGACTCAGGGTATGGTATAACTAGCAATTACCTCAACATTTGTTAGGGTTTCATCAGGAGAACTGCAAGTTCAAGGCCAGCCTGAGGTACATGGGAGAACCTTTCAGAACAAATTGAAACAAAACAAACAAACAAATAATAACAAAAACACAGGTGATGACAACTATTTCTTAACTGTCCATTAAGGTAACATTGTGAGTGATTTTTAGTATCTGTCTAATACTCTAAAACTGTATTTGTAAATTTATTTATTGTCAAAGTTATGTACGAGGGGTTACAGTTTCATACTTAAGGAAGTGAATGCATTTCTTATCAAACTTGTTGCCTTTACCCTCATTTTTTCTGCCATTTTTCTCCCTCCACAATTCCCTTCCCTCCTCCCCACTGAGTTGTACAGTTGGTTTACAGCATATAGTTTTGTAAGTATTGCTGTTGCATTAGTTATCTTTTATTCTTTATCTGTCCACCTTGATGCTCCCCTTCCCTTCCCTAGTTCTGATAAGTGTATATACAATATCCAGGGTACCAAAACCCATTATAGTGACATCAGGGGTAAAATCATGGGGAAGACAGACAAAAGAAAATGGCAGAATTTCACATGATACATTGAAAATAACAACAACAATGATAATTCACTTATTTCCATAACTTGGAATGCATTTCTTTTAGCATCACCTTATGTGTTCATATGTACTAGCTATTGGGCTACTGTGATCTTCTGCTAGGACTATCTTAGACATGTACTAATAATTATTAGGCATGAGGCAAACCCTATAGAGGCTATATTTCTTGAATTTGTATCAAACCATAATTTTGAGGCACATAATGACTCTGGTATCATCTGGAACAAAAGACATTCAATTCTGAAATCATGGGGCAGGAAAACCAGGTGAGAGTCTTTTGTGACTATAGAAATAAAAACCTCTCTGCTTTTGTATCATGCTGCCTTGACATCAACCAACACTCTAAGCCATGAAGGCTTGAGTCTGTGGAGTACACTTGAAGGATTGTTTCCTTAGTGTGGAATTTTATTGAGTTTAAATCAAGTGATTTTGCCTTTACAAAGAATGGAAATTTCTGAATGTAAGCCAACAAAACTATAGATAAAAGAAAACATTATCCAGAATAGCTCTATTCTTTAGAGTCATCATTGCATGCATTTGTTGTTCTTCATCCTTTTCTTCATTCATGTAGAAATATGGATAGCATGTGGAATATTTGTTCCTACATGTAAACATCATTTTTCTTTGCCATGTCATTAGTATTAAGCACACTTGTGTGCTATGTGAATCTATAACACACAACTGGTTTTTGTAACATAATAGAAATGTGTAATATGGAATAAAGGAAGTAGATAGAGGAAGTAGAAGATACTTTCACCTGTAGAGACATTTTTATAAAGAATGCATCCTTAAATTTCTTCTTACATGAAAACATTGATCTGTGCTAGAGGATAATTCTATAAGAAATTTCTAACTTCAAGTTGCAAGTATTACTGAATTAATAATACCTAATACCTAAGTATTACTGAATTTAAATTCCCTTTTAAATGCAGTGTTTTGATGGATAATTCTTATCCACCTTCATCAAGGAACTACAGTTTGCAATGCAGATGTATCTCTAGGATCAGTGGCTACATAAGAGCCTATGATTATCCAACAATGTACCAAATACCAGAAGGTAATCTTAAGAAGACAGATTAATATTATGCACTTTGAAGCTTATTGATTCAAGGATTGCCCTGGAAAAATAGAACAAATACTTAACTTCTCAGAGAAAATTTAAGTCAAATTTTGTGCATGTGTCACTTATCGCATGACTTTCACCATCATGCCATTTACATAAATCCTTAGTTACTTTGTAAACCAATGTTGTATTCTGTTTAACAGAACAAAAGTACATGGCTGATACAGCCCTGTCTACAATACCTCAGAGCCCAAGGTATGTGGAGCCCAAGGTATGATAACTCAAGTGAACTAAGGATATGTTTTGCTCAAAATGCTAGCTAATATGCCAAAGGATACAGATTTGTTGTTGTTTTTTTAGCGTTAATGTATAAATTCCCTGAATTACTACATTTACTCCCAGTGTGTTTTGAGTACAAGTGAATTCCCTCAGAACATATTAATAATCCTTAAATAAATTCAGTATAGCTCTCTAAATCATTAAACCATTTAAAATTTCAGTTTTCTTACCTGCAGAATAAAATCTAGATAGTCCTCGCTGCTTTGTCTCTAATATGTAACTCCAATGAATTCCTAGAAGTGATGTAAAATTTTAACTTTCCAGGTTTTGTTGTTCTTTCCTCTTTGTTGTTTTCTTGTGACATTATTGGGACTTTAACTTAGGGTCTTGGCTTTTCTTTTGTTTTATGCATTCAAGGTTGGCACTATACCACTTGGAGTATAGCTCCATTTGTGGGTTTATGTTGGTTAAACAGAGTGAAGAAGAGTTTCATAGATTTTTCAGCTTGGGCTCGCTTGAACATTATTCCTCTGATCTCAGCTTCCTGAGTAGAGGATAGCAGGTATGAACTATGCACTCCCTTTGTAATACATGAAGAGAGACAATTGATTTGGGATAACGAAGCAATGATTTTCATATGGAAAACCTTTAATAAATGTTAATATTTTCTCTTCACTGGGAGAATCACACAATCATCAGTATAACAGTAATCTAAAAAATGTTCAGGCATTTTTGCTCTTGCATAGGCCATGATTTTTCTAGTTTCTTAGTTGCTTGGAGAATATGTGGACACTGCCCATCAAAGGCATATTGGAAAAAGATATCATGTTAACACTTGAAAGTATACTCATTTAAGAAGGGAGCAAAAGAATCTAAGGGAACCCTTTCAAGGTCAGAAGGCGAAGAGTATTTTTTATAAAGAACACTACTCTGTTTAATCAGCATGTTTCTGCTCTATGTCTCTTACATTCACATCCAGATGAGAAGCATGTTGAACTATGAAAATGGATATGGTATTTCCAAATTAAGCTTATAGATAAAAGTGTGTGAACATTGAATTTTCCTTTTTCTTAAATCCCATTTGACTGGATTTGAACTAAACTGAAAACATTTTTTAAAACATAAATCAACTGAAAATAATAGGAAAATGTGAGCCTGGAGATGAGACTAAAATTAAAAAAAAACAATAATGGAATCTAGCTAAGTGCTAGTGATTCACATCTGTTATTCTTGTTATTCAGGAGGCTGAGGTCTGAAGACTGAGTTTTTAAGCTAGCTGGGACATACACATCCAAGAGACTCCTATCTTTATCTGTCAGAGTGCCAGAAATGTCATAAATGGAGTTGTAGCTTAAGTGGTAAACATCAGCATTGACAATAAAATAAAATAAAAAAAGAATCAAAGCCAAATACAAGTACAAGGTCCTAATTGCAAGCTTCAGTACTGGCACACAGCACAAATGAAGCCACATCCCATGATGGCAAGCCTGGGAGTTGTGAGCATCTTGATTTTCACTGCATAAATATCAAAACACAATAGGCATTAACGAGTATCATAGGCATGGCAATGAGTTGTATGCTAGATACAGATATTAATGTCAAAGCTTCTCAGTTTACACATTCTATAACAATAGGAAGCTTCACCACTCTTGTAAAATTTCTACACCAAATCACTTACTGAGTGTGCTGTGACAGAGTTTAGACACTGGAGGTGTCATTACCAAACCTGAAAAACTGTGAATATAGAGAACCCTCAGTTATGTTTTCTTAATCAGATTCCCACATTCAGACAGCTGGTCCTTGACTCTCTAAGGAAAGGGTTTTAACTATTACTGGAGGAGCACTTCCTATCTTAAAAAAGCTACAAAAGGCATAAATTCTTTAATAAATGAAACAACATGCCTCTGGGTTATCTGGAACTGGTACCTTTTTTTGTCTGTGTTGTGCTGACATGTTAGATGTTGTCACTCCTTAACCTCAAAGGTTTAGACAATGATGTGCACACATATTCCAGACCTCACTCAGAGTTGACAAGTTACATACACACACATACACTAACCCAAATGCAAAACTGTGAATCACCTTTTAATTTCATTACTCTTGTACAGATAAGAATTATTTCTGAATAAAGTTTCTAGTATGGAAGATTGAAAAATACACACACACACACACACACACACACACACACACACACGAACATACAATTTAAAGCCTAACATATGAAACTGTAACCTCTCTGTACGTCACTTTGACAATAAATAAGAAAAAAAAATCAAACTTCCAAACTTAGGGCTGGGAATATGGTCTAGTGGCAAGAGTGCTTGCCTCCTATACATGAAACCCTGGGTTCGATTCCTCAGCACCACATACATAGAAAATGGCCAGAAGTGGCTCTGTGGCTCAAATGGCAGAGTGCTAGCCTTGAGCAAAAAGAAGCCAAGAACAGTGCTCATGCCCTGAGTCCAAGCCTCAGGAATGGCCAAAAACAAACAAATGTGTGTGTGTGTGTGTGTGTGTGTGTGTGTGTGTGTGTGTGTGTGTGTATCTTGTGGCTTTGAACTCAGAGCTTAGGCATTCTTCCTGAGCATTTTTGAGCAAGGTTAGTACTTTACCACTTGAGCTACAGTTTTACTTCCAGCTCTTTAGTGGTTAACTGGAGATAAGAATCTCATAGTCTTCTTCCTTTCTGTGCTGGCTTCAAATCATGAGCCTTAAATCTCAGACTCCTGAGAAGCTAAGATTATAGGTATTATCCCTGATGCCTGTCCAGTAGTGAGTTTTAAATGAGTATAATTTATTGAATTTCTAATAGCATTCTTAACATAGCATACCTTCTACTTCTATGAGAATAAAAAGTTCTTCATGAAATTCGCCCTTATTTAAAAATGTGAATTTGGAAGCTCCTCACTAAGCCACATATTATAGAACTATTATTTCTCTCTAGGTAAATTTATAGGAGTAGGCAGGCTTCTGTTTTTATTTTTTGTACTCAATGGCTCAGTACAAACTGATTTTTTTTAAGATGAAATGACATCATTTCACCATGTAACTTGGAAGACTACCTAGTAACATAGTTTATATTCTCAAAAAGCAAAAAAGACATGGCCATGTACAAGGAAAAATCCAGAAGAAAACTGTTAACCAACAATCCTCTGAGAAAGTACTGTGTCGAGAGGAACATTGCTGATTTGGAAAACTTGTGTTTTTAATTACAGCCTTTGAACTTGACTAGAAGCTTCACAAGTAGCTAAATCAAAATAATGAACTCTTCACTATACAGGATTTTAAGCCACCCAGTAATCTTCAATAATGGTATCTTGCACTGTTTTATTCAGATTTTATATCTTTTTCCCCCTTGTCCTAACAAAATTAAATAATCCTGTTAGGCTCCTTTAAATTCCAAATTGAGTATGAATTGTTTTTTAGCAGTTGGAGTGAATTTCGAGGCTATTAGTATAATTCTTTCTAGAAAATAATTATTTTTGTGAAAAAATAATTCAATAACATTTTTGAGAAATCTTACTCAGACAAGGTGGAAATCAGTATTTCAAGTACAGAAAATTTGCAGGTAGAGAACATATTACTGGATCAGTACACTTCTATCTATGTCGGTTTTTATGTCTCCCACACACATACACAATATTTATATGGGTGATAACTATATGTAAATATACAATGCTGCAACTGTGGTAGAATTTTTTTAATTAATCTTTCTTTTCAGAACAACATTTTTTCCTCATGATGGAAAACAATAATGATACCTCAGTAAGTTCAGGAAGGCTTTTTCTTTGTTGCTTTTTGTGAGATTGATAAAGACCAAATGTACTAGTAAAACCAGAACTTGAAATTTCTCTATTATTCAGAGCTAGATTATGAGTTGGGTAAATGACAGCAGAATTTTTTCCCCCAAGATTGACTCCATGAAGAAGATTCTGACAGAATTTTTTTTAAAAAACTTGTAAAAGAAAAATAAGAATAAGATGGCTATTTTGTTCACTAAATTGTTATTGCATAACTTATAGATTGCCATTATCACCAATGCTTGTGATAATTGTTCTGTTTGAATACTCCTTTCTCCTTTGCTTTTGTTTACTGAAAAGAAGTAAAAAATAAATTTATCTGTATTTTTCATAGTTTTCAGTCGCTATATGCCTTCCTCATGTCCGTTGTATCAATCCACATTCATGACAGCACTCAGCCACAGTCTGGAATATTCAATTTGTAAACTGCTCCTCCCCCACACAGAATGTGGTCTTTAGAACTTACTCTGCCCTATCTCTCTAATAACCAACATTAACAGATATTATAATAATCCATGGTATTTATAAAATTATTATCAGCTGGTGACTATCAGATTGGCACTAGTTCAGTTGATATATTCCAGACATAGTTGAGTATGAGGATCATTTCTAAAAGCCAGATATTCAAATGCCTTAAAAAGCCTAAGTAATGGATCTTTCATTCACACTGTAGGTTGAATATTTAGTTACTGAAAGGGAAAAACACAATTATCCTTAGTTTTACTCTTTTCATTGCTATTTTAAAGTTTGTCCTGAAGGTGGCAATGTTGAATAATCTCCTGTATATTTTATGTTACTCTCAGTCTTATGTCTTAACATCTTTTTCTTAGCCCCAGTTTATTATGGTGTAGAAGGAAGCATTTTACTGTTGTTTATATATAAGTTGAAAAGAAGCATTGCTACTCTGAATAATCAAAGTATGGTTTTAAGTCACTCTGATCAAATTTCTACATTTAAATACAATGCACATTTCCTGTCAAGCAAACATATCAGTTGGTATGTTTAACCATAAGAATAATTCTGTGCTTATTTCTATTTAGCAAAAAAACTTAGTTTTCTCTTATGCTTACTGTAATCAAATGTAATATTTTAATACTTAATATGATCTGTTAATAAAGAAATGTATGTATGAAAGAATTTCCTTAACAATAAATAACAAGCAAGTTCAATTAAGCACAACAATTGAAAGAAATTCTGCCATAAGAAAATGCTCTGTGAAAATTATTGATAATGCAAATATATTTATTATGCTTCCATTTTGTGAATCCTAGCCACTTCATAAACCAAGCTATATTAACCCATATTCATCCAAGGGTTTAAAAGCTTATTATGAAACAGAAAGTTAGCAAGCAATAAGTCACACAGGTTAATTGACTTTTACAAGATCTGGCAGTGACAAAACCAAAAATTGAATTCTGTATTTCTTATCTCTAAACAGTGACAACTGGTTGTGATTCTAATTATATTGTTATATTTATAGACAACTCAACTTCTTTACAGGACTTTTTGGAGACAGGCAAACACTTGCCTTTATGCTACTTTAAATTATGAGTCTGTTATCTACACAGTTTAAGTTTGGGTTTAGGATGTGAGGCTCTATACAGTAGTGATGCATGTGGGAAGATGGTATGATGTATTTCTAAGCTAATATTGATACCTGTGTCTACACCTTACTATAAAACAGATTTGGAATGTGGTCTTAAATTAGCAAATGAGGCTAACAAGAATAGAATAGAATTTTTACAAGTTAATTTGAGGATTCACAGTGGAGAAGCCACACTTAATAATGAAGACACCATGAGAAGATCATTGAAACCAAGTCACATTAGAAGAGAAATAAAGAAAAAGAGAGAGACCCAGAGAGACAGAGACACAGAGACACAGACAGAGAAACAGATACAGAGAGAGACAGAGAGGAGACAGAGAGAGGGAGACTCTGTAAGGCAGCAAGAAGACTCGGATGAGACAGGTGTGTGGAGAAGGACAGGCCTGATTCAATAGGTAACAGATGGAGCTTTCTGGCAGGTGCAACAAGACTGGACCCCAGATACTATATTCACAGGTCTTAAAAATTTTGCACACATATACCCTATTAACAGGAGGGCTCGTGTGACCTGATAATTTGCCAATGTTAAGAGCTTGCAGATGAAGACATCAAACAGGTGGGCTGCTGTAGGGTTTAAATTCCCTTGCCACTGCATCTTGAAAAGGGACACTTTCTTCCCTGGGCCGAAATCCAGGCTTACTGATGTTCACTGGCCTTCTTGCTTCATGGAAGGAACTCTTCCATCTCTCTCAGGAAAAGCAGAAAATGCCTTGCACACAAAAGCCTAAATTCAGCACCTTTCTATTTCAATGAGGACTCTGCACCACCCATGACAACATTCTGAACGCCAAATTCTCCATCCCTGCACAGAGACAGCTACCAAAGTAACCTGCCTTCCTTCATTTACCACATGAAATAAGCTATTCAGTACCCCTAGAATTTTGCCAGCTCTGATATTACTTTTTTATTTTTTTGCCAGTCCCAGGGCTTGGGACTCAGTCTGTGCACTATCCCTGTATTCTTTTTGCTCAAGGCTAGCATTCTACCTCTTGTGCCACTGTGCCACTTCTGGCCTTTTCTGTTTATGTAGTGCATAGGAATTGAGACCAGGGCTTCATGAATGCTAGGCAAGCACTCTATCACTAAGCCACATTCCCAGCCCACAGTTAGCCAGTACTGGATTAAACATAAAATGAATGATTTGAGTAAGACATCTTTCTTCAAATGGAAACTCTAAGGACATTTTAAGATAAAATGGACACAGTCTTTGGTAATAAAAGCATACTTTCTTGTAATGGTAGAATATTTAAACCTCAATTTTTAATTCGAGTATACCTAGTAATTCAGAAAGGCTTGTTGAATCTTAGCCTATTCATTTAAGCCAAACTTCAATAGGCAAAAAAAAGAACTTACTGAGTAAACAGGTTTGTTAACACATGTTCTCTGGTAATCTTTGCTCTTGCAGGTCTATAGAGACTATTTAATCATTTAGTAATCGAAAATGAGTAATGTTTCCTGCAGTTATATACACATCTGGGAAGAAATTTATATAAGAGGGAAAGAATAGCCTCTTATTGAGGCATACACAGAGAGAAACATAGAGGTGTATGTATGCACACATGCCACACACACAATGTGCACAAACACATGCACTCACATGTACACAAATACAAACACCCATCCCAGATATCAACCCCTTTGTATGAAGCTGACTCTCTGTCAAAATTCCTAACACATTGCACTCTAATTTTTTATGTGTTTGCCACTCTTATTTTACTATGAGTTTCCTGGCTGGGGCCTTTACTTGACTCTTTTTTTATATTTTCAGAGCATTGTATATAAAGTCCTTGACTGACAGATTGATTTGAACTTTCATTGGATATGTGTGAAACTTAAAGTCATTGTGATAGCTCCAGAATTTCTCCCTCAGAAAGTTTTGGGTGTGTCATTCTGTTTTATAGAAGCAGCAGAATTCAGTGACTCAAATGAAAAAGTATCTTTCTCCATTTTGTTCAGTGTCTTACTTTATTGGCTTAATTCTTTCTCTGATTCTAGAAGATTTATTCTTTTTTTGCTGCATGTATCTTTCTTCCCTTTCTGTGTTTAGTTTCCACTTAATATCTTTTGTGCTGCCAGTTTGAAGGTAACCAGTTGCTTTAGTTTATGCTTATCATGGAAGATCCTCATGTCTCTTTCAATTTTTTTTTTTTTTTTTTTTTTTTTTTGGCCAGTCCTGGGCCTTGGACTCAGGGCCTGAGCACTGTCCCTGGCTTCTTCCCGCTCAAGGCTAGCACTCTGCCACTTGAGCCACAGCGCCGCTTCTGGCCGTTTTTTTTCTGTATATGTGGTGCTGGGGAATCGAACCTAGGGCCTCGTGTATCCGAGGCAGGCACTCTTGCCACTAGGCTATATCCCCAGCCCCTCTCTTTCAATTTTAATGGATAACTTTCTGTATTTTTTAACCTGGTTTGGAAGCTTCTTCGCCCCCCCCCCCCATTTTGATTACAGTTCTTATAATATATCTCGCTGTCCTTTCTTGGATTTCAGGATTTCTGCTGAATGGTCTGCTGTTCTTTTTTTTTTCTTTTTTTTTCTTTATTGTCAAAGTGTGATACAGAGGGGTTACAGATGCATATGAAAGGCAGTGAGTACCTTTCTTGTTCTACTTGATGCCTCCTCCCTCATTCCCCCCCTTCTTCTCTTCCCCCAAGAGTTGTGTTGTTGGTTTACACTAAATGGTTTTGTGTTGCTTTTTGAATGGTTTGTCTTTTTGTTCATCTCTTGATTTTGGTATTCCTTCTCCCTTCCCCAGTTAAAATACCCTTATAAACAGTATCCAGAGTACTCAGATGTGATACTGTGGTAGTGAGGGTACAGCCACAGGAAGGGAGTACAAGAGAAACAAAACTAAACAAACCAATCAGTCAAACAACAGACAAGGAAAAAAAAAAGTATGAGTTCACATAGCATGTTGAAAATAATTACAACAGTGGTATAACTTGTTTCCGTAATGTGGAGTTCATTTCATTTAGTATCATGTTATGTGTTCATAAGGGCATGGATATTGGGCTATTGTGATCTTCTGCTATGATTAGCCTAAACCTGTACTAATTATTCCCTATGAGGGAAACCACAGGGTCAATGTTTCTTTGGGTCTGGCTCACTTCACTTAGTATGTTTTTTCCCCCAAATCTTTCCATTTTCTTTCAAATGGGTCAATGTCATTCTTTCTGATAGAGGCATAGAATTCCATTGTGTATGTGTACCACATTTTCTGATCCACTTGTCTACTGGGTTGGTTCCATATTTTAACAGCGACAAATTGTTCAGCGATGAACATTGTTGTGCTGGTGGCTTTAGTGTGGTCATTCTTGTAATCTTTGGGATAGATGCCCCAAAGTGGAGCTGCTGGTTCATAGGGCAGTTCTGTGTTTAGCCTTCAGAAGAACCTCCATAAAACTTTCCAGAGTGGCTGAACAAGTTTACATTCTCACCAACAATGAAGTAGGGTTCCCTTTTGGCCACATCCCCTCCAGCATTTGTTATTGCTAGTTTTCCTGATAATAGACATTCTTACTCGGGTGAGGTGGAATCTCCATGTTGTTTTGAATTGCATTTCTTTTACGGCCAGTGATGTAGAGCACTTTTTCATGTGACTCTTAGCCATTCTCATTTCCTCTTCAAAGAAGTCTCTTTCTAGTTCTTTAGCCCATTTGTTGAGAGGGCTGTTGGTTCTTGGATTGTTTGTTTTGGAGAAATTTAACTTTTTGAGTTCTGTGTATATTTTAGACGTCAGGCCTTTGTCTGTTGTATGGCTTGCAGAGATCTTTTCCCAATCTGTGGGCTTTCTGTTTATCTTGGAAGCTATATCCTTTGCCCTGCAGAAGCTCTGCAGTTTGATACGCTCCCACTTGTCCAGCCTTTCTTTCATTTGTTGCATTTCTGGGCCTTTGTTGAGGAAGTTTCTTACAGTGCCAAGGAATCTTGGAGTTTCTTTTATTCCTTCTTGTAGTGTTTTCAGGATGTCTGATTTTATTTCCAGGTTTTTGATCCATTTGGAATTGATTTTGGTGCAGGGTGGTAAATAGGGGTCTAGTTTGTTACAGGTGTTGACCCAGTTTTGCCAGCACCATTTGTTGAAGAGGCTATCTTTGTTCCAATCTATATTTTTAGCTTCTTTGTCAAAGATTAGGCAGCCATAGGTCTGCGGGCTCATTTCTGGGTCTTCAGTACTGTTCCATTGGTCCTCCAGCCTGTTCTTGTGCCAGTACCAAGCTGTTTTTCTTGCTATAGATTTGTAGTAGAACTTAAAGTTTGGTCTTGAAATTCCTCCTGCACTGTTCTTTCTGCTTAGGATTGTTTTTGCTATTTGAGGTTTTTTAAGATTCCATATGAATTTATGAATTGCTTCCTCTATTTCATTGAAGAATGATGTTGGGATATAGAGGAGTATTGCATTGAATTTGTAGATAGCTCCTGGCTTGGGAGGATTAACATCGTGAAAATGGCAATGTTACCAAAAGCTATCCTAGGCAGAAAGAACAGTGCAGGAGGAATTTTACAAAATTTTTATGAATTTTCTTCTTTCATCTTCTAACAAATTTGTTCTTTGGTCACCAAGTAGATGGGAAGTTTTCTAGTTACCCTTGTAATTGGTTCTCTGATTTATTTTATTGTTTGAAAGAAAGCATTATATGATATTGTTCAATCTCTTGAATTTGGTAGGGTATGCTATGGACTACAGTCTTGGTATGTATTTGGGGTATGCTTGAGAAGAATTTGAATGGTGCTGTGTTTAATTTACATGTCCTTTGTTTTCTGCTGGCTAGATGTTTCTATTAGTGGTAGAAGGCTGAGCTCTCCAATTACAATAGTCATTATGTATTTTTCTCCTTTCAGATTGATTAGCTTTTGGCACCCATAGTTTGGTGTTCTGTAAGGTAAATAGACATTAAGGGTTGTGGAATTTCTTTTAAGAATTCACCCCTGTTTCACAATGTAATACCCTTCATCCCCAATAGATTTCCTTGGTTGGATATCTGCTTGACCTGAACTTAAAATGATCTTTTTTTTTTTATGGGAATTAATTCTAACATATTGTACCACATCTAGCACATTTGTTCCTTTTCTTCCCATTTTCTCTCTTATTTTGTTCCTATTTTTTATTTTTAACTCGTTTGTCCTTATTCTGGGTTCATTTAAGCATTTTATAGGACTCCATCTTTTCTCTTAGCTTATCATTTATATATTTTCCCACCTTGTAAACACTGTACTGTTTTACTAGATATTTTGAATTCTTGATAAAATAATCCAGATTTCTTCCTCCAGCCTCATGTCACTTCCGTTATTAATTTCACTTATATGTAAACCTCTATAATATATTCACATAAAAACTGAGGTTAAGATAGTGTATATCATATAAATACTTTATATGCATTTATGTATAAACATATATTACATTGATGCTATAATTGAATACATATATAACATCTATCTCTATTTGAATATATATTTGCTGTTGTTATTTTGAATACACTGATACCTGATTAATTTATTAAAAGTAAATATATAGAACTGGACCCTGATGGCTCACACCTGTTAACCTAGATACTCAGTAACCTGAGATCTGAGGATAAAGTTCAATACCAGCTTGGACAAAATGTTTTCTTCTTAGGTGGGAAAAGATATCTAGAGTGTGTTTGTTAAGGCATTTCCATTCCCCTAGTCAGTTAGGCTGGACCCCCCAGTAGGTTCGGCTCTGGGGAAGGGCTTTAATATACTTTAAGGTAGTTCATTGGCCCCTTCTGTCATGCTAGAAGCATGACTGCATTCTTCTTAGATGTTTATTTTGACAAGTTTTTCAAGCTCCTGAAGGAAAAACACAAAGAATACTGTCCCCCACTGAGTACTTCCCTTGGCATTTGAAGTTACATTTGTCCACTGAGCTTTCAGCAGTACACCAGTTAAAATTCATGGTTTTCACTTCCATATTGGTTCCCTTAATTTTCAGCTTATACTATTCTACACAAGTAAGTTATTTCTCTGTATCTATCTGTTTGTCTTGACATTTCAGGGGCATTGGTTTGCTCTGTAATCTTCTGTTAGTTAGGGGTCTAAGAAGTGTTATTTTTTTAGTGGTATGTGAGTGTGTATATACATACATTTATACACATATGTTTATATATGTGTATACACATAGTTATACACATGCACACAAACACAGAGTCATATACTATTGATAGGGCTTACTTTCAAATTTCTTACATAAGAAACTTACTTTTAAACCTAAATTCCAATGTTTACAAAACCAGAATATCAGTGTAATGCAAATAGACAAAGGCATCCTTTCCTGTAAGAATCTGCAAAATCCAGAACTTCTGTCTACACCTCCCATAAATTACTGTTAACCATCACCTGTTACTCACCAATTCATGAACTTGGAAAAGCTATATTACCTCAGGGTAAAACTAGTACCACTGAGCAAAGTAATGTCGATGCGTTATGGAAATTTTCGGGGAGGGTAAGACAATTACCTTTTGATTATCATAATTTATAGACTTGCCCCAATTGGCTGGCCTTCTAGTCTTACAGAAATGCTTTGTGCACAAAGAAATGCTTTTGGCCAGATGGGGAAGGCTCTCCTCTCAAATTCATGGCAATGTAAATGCTAAAATCTCTTCACAGCCTGTCAAGAGCTGAAACACTCAGATCCCAAGTTATTGCATTAAGTTACATGGTTTGTTGAGTCCACTATATTTCTTTTATTATTATTTATTTATTGTCAAAATGATGTACAGAGGGGTTAGTTTCATACTCATCACTTGTTGGGACATATTTTCAAAGTTTTGAGTCAATCAGCTCGACTTCATCTGCTTAGACTATCTACTAGAAATGTTTATCTTACTTCAATTCTTAATCCTATTATTTTGCTGTGGTAACAAATGAGAACAGCCCAAGTGACATACATCCTATACCAGGAAGGATTTTACAAAGTAGAGTAGGTGAAAATTCATGTAGCCTAGGAATACAGTTGGAAAATTGCAAAGAAAAAAATCACAATTTTAAGCATCTTTACCACTCAAGTGATTTTTTAATGTATAAAGTAACTATTTCACTAAGGAACATCAATAAGACTTTTAAGATATCAGGTCAAATTAATGATAGAAATTAGGGAAGCTTTTGATGGGAAGGTTACCAGTAAGACTTGAGAGGGCTAAAGGGGAAGGTGAATGAAAATAGAGCAATGACGGCTGCTGGGGTGTTTTACAAAGTGGTGAGTGAAATGAGGGATAATCAGAAGATACTACATTTATATGAAGGAATGTCAAAATGAGCCCCCCCTCCTGTGCAACTAATGTATGTTAATGAAAACCATCATGCCTACATTAAACAAATGTTTGTTAAGATATCAACACTTACTGATTTTTTTTGTAAGAAATCAAATATCTGTGCTACTTTTATCTGTTTACCAAAGTGAAATACCACAGATAAGGTAGCTTAGAACATTTTCTCCCTAACATTTCTAACAATTAGAGATCTTAGGTGTATGGGGTTTGCAGGATTGTGAGGAAAGCATTTTTTCTGTGTCATTCATGGGTGTGTGTGCATGAATGTTGTCTTTATATAGTTCATTTCATCTATGCATGTTACAATTCCCTCTTTTTGAAAAAATATTAGGATTAGAATCACGAAAATTTACTCATTTTAACTTATTGACCATTTTAAGAGCCCTGTCTTCAAATAACATTGCAGACTGAAGGTATTGCCCATGGGACAGTAATATGTTTTGGTAGCAGAATATGTTTCAGTTTCTAATCTACTTATATTATATGTTACAAATTGAGAAGAACAATGTTAAAGACAATAAGAACATAGAGAAACTGGTTGCTTTTTACCTCTTAGTACAAAAACAAACAAAAAAAAAAGGAAAACTTGGAAACAAATGTTTGAATATCCTCCTGTATAGCATGAAACATTGTTCATAACTCAAACCATAAGAAGGATCAGCCTGGAAAGTATAGTTTTAACCAGTGAAAACATTAGTATACAGGTTTATTTTAGGAAATATCTATGGATAATCTACAATGACGAAAGGAGCTGTAATAATTCTCAGTCTTTAGGTACATCAGTGAGTTAATGAATGAGCTCTAAACACATGAGGACACGTGAAGTGGAGAGACCAAAAATGAGTGGGCTGGGAATGTTGCTTAGTGGTAAAGTGCTTGCCTAGCATGCATGAAGCTCTGTGTTCAATTCCTCAGTGAATAGAAAAAAAGCTGGAAATGGCACTGTGGCATAAGCAGTAAAATGCTAGCCTAGAGCAAAAAGAAGCTCAGGGACAGTGCCAGGTCCTTAGTTCAAGCTGCAGAACAGCCTCCAATCCCCATCCTTCCCCCCCCCCCACAAAAAAAGAAAAGAATAATAATAATCATGCAACCCCACAAGAAAGGTTCACTTGGTTTTACTTACTTACTTATTTATTTTTTTGCTCCTACCAGAGTTTGAACTCAGGGCCTCACACTTGCTCTGACAGCTCATCGGGTGTACCACTTGAGCCATGCCTCCAAGCCCTCATTAAAACATTATGTAATTGCTTCACACTCCCGTACCAGAGGATAAAAGTGTTTCTAGCATTTTTTTTTATTGCTTTTAGGGAATAATAAGCAATTACA
Organism: Perognathus longimembris pacificus; assembly: GCF_023159225.1. Lineage (NCBI taxonomy): Eukaryota > Metazoa > Chordata > Mammalia > Rodentia > Heteromyidae > Perognathus > Perognathus longimembris. Next base: position 16,906,331 of record NC_063175.1, on the reverse strand, counting down.
CAGTTTCCAAAAATTTTATGTATTTTTGTGGTTAAGAAAGAAGTTTCTCATAATAGAGCAAGTATATTAAAAAGATACCAATGTCCTAGCAAGAATTTATATTTTTCTTGAATGAAATGAAAAAGAATATCTTATTCATTGAGTTATAACAGCACCAATTTGCCATACTCCCATTTGGACATAAAGTTACCCACATTCTTCAAGGTCCACAAGTTGATACCTGAGAGAAATAACTGGGATAATAAATAGACATATATTAAATTATAATTTGTTTAGATCTGCTGTGTCAATCGTTTGCATCTAGGGATGTGTAAAAAGATACAACTAGGGCTGGGGATATGGCCTAGTGGCAAGTGTGCCTGCCTCGTATACATGAGGCCCTGGGTTTGATTCCCCAGCACCACATATACAGAAAATGGCCAGAAGGGGCGCTGTGGCTCAAGTGGTAGAGTGCTAGCCTTGAGCAAAAAGAAGCCAGGGACAGTGCTCAGGCCCTGAGTCCAAGCCCCCGGACTGGCAAAAAAAAAAAAAAATACAACTAAATATATCTTTGCCAGATATGGATATATGATATTCTAAAGCTTAGTGCCAAAAGGATCTAGGTTTCTTTCTGTCATTCCAATATTATCTCCTTCCTTTGATCAGTTTAGCCATTAAAATTAGGAATTTTTAAATAATCTCACTTGAGACATGGATCTAGGAAACTGTGACTTGCATATTATCTTATGTGATTATCAGAGTATAATACAATGCCCATGGAATTGTCTGATATCCCCTAATACAAATTAAAGGAGGATTTGCAATACAGCATAGATATCTTATTTATAGGAAAGGAAAGGAAATTCTTCAGAGTTGATAGAAGAAATATATCTTGCTTTCAACTATACCAGTAATTATCCAAAGAAATATACATATATTAGTAATATTAATTTTAAAAAGTAAGGAATAAAACATCCTTTCCACAATAAGAAATTTCTCTTTTTTATCTATAAAATATACTTTTTTTCTTTCAGTCTGTGTCTGAATGATTGCTGGCTTTTCTTGTACATACAGTCATTCATGTAATTGTTGAAAGTAAGTCCAGCAGATGCCTGATTGTTTAGTTTAGGTATTTATTTATCTGTTGTTTAACATGTTTACCACTTGGCAAATCCACACTTAATGACCTATCAGAGATGTAAATTTAAAGTAGTTTTGTGTTTACGTGTGTGTGTGCTAATTAATACTGAGGGCCTGGGCACTACCCCACCCCAGTTGCTTTGCTCAAAACTGATGCTCTACCACATGACACAGTTCCACTTTTGTCTGACTTTGATCCTCCATCATCAGATCGTGACCACCTGAGCATCTAGGATTACAGGTATGCCCCCAAAGACCCCTTTTAGATGGTGTTTTATTTTTAAAGAAATTTTTGCACCATAGATTTTCTTCATATATTTGGTTAGAAATGTTGCTGAATATTGGCAAATTGCTTTCATATAAGGTTTCCAAAATCTATATTTTTATACTTAGTTTATGAGACACTCTTCATTCACTTTCATTCTTTTGAAGAGTATGATCTTATCATTAATTAAATCTAATGTCTCTCTAATAGACATTGAATGTTATATGTATTCTATTTGGTGTTTTCTAAAATCAATTAAGTGTTTAATACACATTCTACATCAAAAATAACTTAAAGCAAGAAGGACTTGAAGTATGAACAAGGTGGTAACGCACTTGTCGAGAAAGCACAAGCCTAAAATTAAAAATAAATGCCCTCAAAATTATAAAAAAATCAATCATAAATTCAAAAAGATCTTATCTTAAACCTAATAGTATATGTTTTCAAAAATGATTATTTTGTCTTGATTATTTTTTATTTGCTTCAAAGTCATTTTGACTGTGAGCCTTAAATATTTTATAGACATGTGGACATGTGGATTAGAACTTTTTTTTTTTTTTTGACCAATCTTGCACCTTGAACTCTAAGCTTCTTTTGCTCAAGGCTACTGCTCTATCACTTGAGCCACAGTGCCACCTTCAGCTTTTTCTGAGTATTTTATTGGAGATAAGAATCTCACAGACTGCAGTCCTCACATCTCAGCCTCCTGAGATTACAGGTGTGAACCACCAGTTCCACTCACAGCTTAGAACCAATTTATAATTTTATAAAGACAGTAAATTTTGGAACAAAAAGTATTGCTTATTTCCTGTGCTGAAAGCTTTTTTTATGGAATGTTGATTCCTTGTAGAAATCCACTGATTATATAGTAGTCATATTACTGTCCCAACACTAATGATCTTAAAAGTAAAGGAAGTTATACTACTTTCTCAGGGTCCAACAGATAATAAACAGTGAGTCCGCCTAATATCAAGTCTGATAATCTTCAATGCTGTGATGGTATGTCAGAAGTACAGTGGAAGTCTGTTAACAAGAAAACAGAACCAACCAGATTCAACTCAAAATTTTCTTCCCCTACCCAGTTAAGTTCGTCATTTTTGTTAAAATGGTGTCTTTTGCTGTGTAGTATTTTCTGTTTGCTTACCAACTAATGTAAGCTTTGCTCAACAAGACATTATCCAGTTTGTAATCCTAGCTAACTGGGTAGGTAGAGCTATTTGTTTGAGGCTAGCCCAGGTAGAATGAGAGACACTGCATCTCCACAAAAAAAAAAGGTGGTATATGCTTTGAGTGATGTTAATATGCAGACGTCTAGTTAGAGAGTATGATGCACAACACCTAGACCTTGTGAGAAGTAAGAGCTGAAGTCATGGCTTATGTGGTAGCCTGCTCAACAGGGAAACACAGGGCCCATTGCTACCAAGGGAAAAAACATAATATAAAAAATAGACTGCTTTTTTGGTGCATCCAACTGGAAATCTGTGGCTTGCATTGAATTTAATCCAAAATTTAAAACACTTAGATTAAAAAATAACATGATCTTTTTTTCTTTTACTACAGCATGGGTACAGCTTTATACATAGTATTTGTATATTTATAACATAGTACATATTCATACTACTAATTTCATATTAAAATGACTATTAGTTTAATACAGATATTATATTGTAATAGTTTTAGAATTAAAATTTGAAACGCTGAGTTCTTACTAAATTACATAATTTTTTATATTGGAGAAAATAATTTCTATTTTTTTTTGTGAAGTTATTATTATCTTAATCTTTTCAATGATTTTCCAGGAGACACAGACATTTTTCCAGAGTAGAGCAAATGACTATTTCTTTGGTAGTTTAATGGCTTAGAAACTAGCAAGAAGGGCTGGGAATATGGCCTAGTGGCAAGAGTGCTTGCCTCGTATACCTGAAACCCTGGGTTCAATTCCTCAGCACCACATGTAAAGAAAATGGCCAGAAGTAGTGTGTGGCAAGTGGCAGAGTGCTAGCCTTGAGCAAAAAGAAGCCAGGGACAGTGCTCAGGCCCTGAATACAAACTCCAGGACTGGGGGAAAAAAGAAGAAACTAGCAAGAATTTTGAATAAAAAACAAACAAACAAATCACCAACAGCTGAAGGTAAACAATAGCAGCTTATTGCTAGTTTTGGCTCTTCCTAGGTAAGATTTCTCAAATATCACTTTCTCAGAAATAAATGAAACAAACTTTTTGAGAAGTGAAATAATAAGCATTTTTCTCACTGAGATATGGTTCTGTGTGTTAGAAAAACTTTTAGAGACCCAGAATGTGGCATGATATTCTTTCAAATTTATATTCCGTAGAATTCATTTAAGCATATTCTATAACTATTAAGACAAAAATTAGTGGTTAATTTTGGAGTATGATTTTTGAAATTTATTTATATTTTTTAATCTTTTGCTAGAGAAAAATTCTAGGTTTATTTTAAAAAATATTTAATCGTGTACAAAAGAGTTTCAATTCAACATATCAATTTATGAGTGCATTTTTCTGTTATAATAAGAAATAAATTATAATGTATGCACTATATTATGTAATTTGTGATAAAAAAGACAACTGCCGGGGCTGGGGATATGGCCTAGTGGCAAGAGTGCTTGTGCCTTGTATACATGAGGCCCTGGGTTCAATTCCCCAGCACCACATATACAGAAAATGGCCAGAAGTGGCGCTGTGGCTCAAGTGGCAGAGTGCTAGCCTTGAGCAAAAAGAAGCCAGGGACAGTGCTCAGGCCCTGAGTCCAAGCCTCAGGACTGGCAAAAATAAAAAAAAAAAAGACAACTGCCTGTGTATTCGTATCTGTTTTTCTAATATAAACATTTTTGAGTATATTTTGCTCTCAAGATAGCATTAACTGCATCCTCCAAAAATTACGCTTCTTCATGACATTAGAATTCAATTTGGAATACAGATTTTTTTCCCTCTTTTATTTTCTTGATTTGTGAATTATGTAGAAATGTTTTGTTTTGTTTTGTTTTACAAGTATTTGCTTTTTTAATCTAAGTATTTGTTTTTTTAATTTGCTTTTAATTTTTACTCATTCCAAGATTAACCTTTTTATAAGTTTTCAATTTTAAGAGTTGTTAGACCTTGATTTAGTGTTATCCTATAATTGTCATACACACATTCTGAAACTATTTTTTATGTCCATGATATTTTGTTAATACCAGCTCTACATAGTCAAAATACTTCAGATGTTCTGTGTCCTTACTGATTATTTTGTGGGTTTTTCTTTATTAAATTGATTGTTGTGAGCAGGTTGCTAAAACATCCTATAGGATTTGCAAAATTCTTTGCTTTTGTTTTCATTTCTGCCTATTGTTTCTCCATTCATGCAATAAGAGGTGCTGAATAAAAGTTCCTAATATGTTTACTCTTATTGTTGTGAGAATATCTTCACTTTATAAATAATTTTTGTTTTTGAATTATTTAGTGATATTATGAAATTTTGTTTTGATTTGTTTATTGACATTTTAGAAAATACTCCAAATTAAAGCAATTCTTTTTGGAAAGAAATGGTGACTCTTTCCTGCAATCTTAGCTTTTGGGAAGGAGAGATCACTAGATCACAGTTTAGAGCCATCAGTCCCCAGCTCAGTTCATGTTTTATCTTGGAAAGTGTTAGCTTATTAGGGGCTTATTCCCTCATGCCTTTAAGGAATATAGTGGGACCTATGAGAGGTACAGTTTTAGAAGAATGAAAAAGAAGAACAGCCAAAGAAATAAGCTAGATAGGAGTGAAGACTGAGGTGAAATCCCAGTTTTTTGTTTTTTGTTTTTTTACTTGATGAATAAAATTTTATTATTATTATTATTATTATTATTATTATTATTATTATTATTATTATGCAAAGTCTACATATGGAAAAGGTCTATCTGTATAAAAGTTCATTTATTTCAGCCAAATGTCAAAATACATTCGTTTGTGTCTCACGAAGTAAATGAAATTGTCAAGAAAGTGCTTAGAAAATGTCTGACACATGTAAGCACTTCAGAAGTCTTAGTTGATTTGTTAGTAAAAAAAAAAAAAAAGAAAAGAAATCCCAGTATTTTAACAAATAAAAAAAGAAAACTAATTAGACAAAATACTATATAAAACTAGTCAACAATAATTAATTATAAAAGTACTGATTTGGGGCTGGAGATATGGCCTAGTGACAAGAGAGTTTGCCTCGTATACATGAGGCCCTAGGTTCGATTCCCCAGCACCACATATACAGAAAATGGCCAGAAGTGGCGCTGTGGCTCAAGTGGCAGAGTGCTAGCCTTGAGCAAAAAGAAGCCAGGGACAGTGCTCAGGCCCTGAGTCCAAGCCCCAGGACCGGCCAAAAAAAAAAAAGTGCTGATGCTAGATTCGGGTTTCTCAGAAACCAAGAATTTTATTGTGAAGAAAGAACAACTACTCCTTCTCCTCACCTTCCTCTTCCAGGTCCCTTGTCCTTTATAGGGAAGCAGTCTGAGCCACATCTCCAACATTTGTTGCTTTAGATTATTTTTCAAATAGAGTCTCGCATTTTTCCCTTGCTTGCCTGGGACTTCCATTCTCCTATCATAGTTTCCTAAGTAGCTATGATGAGAAGCAAATACCACTGCACCTAATTAAAGGTTTGAGATGGAGACCTAAATAATTTTTTGTCTAGGCAGCCCAAAACTTGGTCCTCCTGAGCTCTGCCTCCTGTGTAGCATGTGTCATCATGACTGATCATTTTCTCAATATTATTAACTCATAGAAAATAAGTAAATGTCAGACATGTCATGTTTGGTGGCTCATTTGTAAAGAGGGTGTAAAAACTCTGTGATAATGTTTTAATGAAAGCATTTAACATTAAATATCTTTATACTCTTACTATTATCTTTCTAACATCTTTGAATTGATTTCATCATAAGCACTTATTTTGAGGCAAAGTTCTCTAGTTTAATATCTCAGTTTCTTTCTTTAGAAACTATACAATATATTTCAAATGGTAATAAAGATTACTTCATTAGGCTGTAAATATGTGAACAAAATATAACATTTTTCTAGTGCAATACCAGCTATACAATTAGTACTTGATAATCCACCCCCCCTCTGTGAACCATAGGTTGAAAATGAAGCTATCAATCACAAAGATTTTGTGTAAACTGGATATTGTAATTTTATTTAAAACATAAACAGTAGATGTAAAAATTGTGTTGAAGTGATGTATTCATCAAAATATGATTCTTCATAGAATCATGTCAGATTACAGGTAAGATACCTGTGCATGAGCATTTTGATTCTTCTAAAGTAGCAGGCAGATTTTATTATAGTCACTTTTTGACAAAGCCTCATTATGTTAGTGAGCAGCATATTAATTCAATCGCATGCTTAATTATTAGAAAAGATAATCTGCCTGGTAATTTTAATGTACATGTTTTTGGATATGCAGATACATATCTTTAGCAAGTGAATATAGGATTTATACTTTTGGCTATTTAAAACATGCAAAAAATGAGCAAGCACTATCATTATGTTCTATAAAGGCCAATCCTCCTCAATGATTCTTGAGATTTCTTCTATTTTCAATAATGTTATCATTAAGAACTGTTTGAGAAACAAGTTTATAGATGATATTTCATTATGGCTTTCATTTCTATGAACAACAAATAAACAAAATTAATGACTCAAATAACTTTGCTTATGACCTGTCATGGAAAATGAAATCAAATGCTAAAGCTAAGAATTCTAAATTAAAAACAATTTTTGAAAGAGGAAACATATCTTCCAAATACATAAAGATGCATTGATTTAGTCAGTGTTAGTAAAATATATAATTGCTCATATCAAAGTTTAATTTTTCTGGGTTATTTATGTGTTTGCTACACAAAGCCTAGAAAATATTTGCATGAGGCAAAGGGGAATAAAAATGTGATACTTTAAGAAAAAAATGACTAGAGAAGTTCAAGAAGATTGTGGAGGAGCAGCTGCTCCCTATCTAAGCTCTCTCAAAGAACATAGTTTTACTACTCCAGAGAAATGATTAATTCTAGAAAGTTAGTGCAAGTAAGTTATAACAGTATAGAGATTCTAGACAGGAGGGAAAAAAGATACACCTGGTTTGAGAAGACAGACTTGAGCTCCAGGCGGCTTTTTGCTGCCAGCCCAGTGCTCGCTCCTCTCCCAGTAGACCAAGCTCCACACCTACCTCCAGCACACACCTGCAATAAGGAGATAAATCTTGCCTAGGGACAGCAGATAGATGCTGTTCACAGGCAGATCACAGATGGTCCGGAAAACCAAAGGAAGTGTGAGTACACCACAGAAAACAATCTCATCTCTGCTCCCTCCCACAGAACAGCATTTAGAAAGCAGGACCCTCCCACCCCATCCCCACCCCTCCGCAAAACTGAATGTCTCTCAAACTAGCCAGGTGGCAGGAAAACAAACCTTAGACCATCTCAAGGAATCAAGAGCCTGGAAAGATGTCACAAGACAGAGAAAAACTTCACCAACAAGAAAGACCTCTTTTCATTTCTTTGTGAGTTACTGAAGTTTCTTTACCTTCTAATTTCTTTTACTTTTATTGTTCTAATTTTTATTTTATTTTAATATATATTTCTCTTTAAAATCTCTTCCTTCTGATTATTACTTTTGAAGTTTTTTTTTAATCCTCAGTCGTATGCCATTTTAATCCTGTTTTTTCTTTCTATTTTACTCTTCTCCATTTATCCTTCTCAGTGAAATTAAATCAAAATCTTCATCCTCCATTCCTTTTACTCCCTTCACTTCACTTCTCCCAACTTCCCCTCCTATATTTACTGCTAGGACCTCCAGACTCCACTGATCCCTCATTATTGGCAGGATACATACAGGGCATCTTTGGTCAAGCTGAGGAAGTCAAAGGAGTTCTTAGAATAATCTTACCAACCCAAAAAGAACAAAAACCAAGAGCAAACTCATCCACAATTGTAACTGTATATAATTTAGGTAATGAATACATGGCTCAAGCTTAGTTGTTACTTTAAAATTGTAATCTGTGAGGACTCTAAATCTGCTTCTTTATACAAAACAAACAACAACAACAACAACAAAAAAACAGGGAATTTACCTGTCTATGATTGTGAACAGGACTTTCATAGATTTTGTTCAGGTACTAAACAGTGCAAAGGGGGATGAGTAGACTAGCATTCCCAATCCAAATGGGCAGAAGAAACACAGGAAATATGGCAAGAGAGAAAATCTCATCTCCAACTCAAAACAAGCAAGAAATAGAGCATCCAATCAAAGTCCTAGAAGAGAATCCCCCAAATGCTCTACAAACTGCTGAAAAAAATGATGAATGAAAAGTTCCAGTCTCTTCAGACAAGTAATCTAAAGCATGAACAGACAAGGAAAAGAATAATACTTGAACACGATTAAGTCAGCCATAAGATAATAGAGGAATTTCTGGCATCCACAAACAGAAAGATAAACACCAACAGAAGGAAAAAGAGTCCTAAAAAAAGATAGCTACTAAGTTAAAAGAGTTGAAAGACAGAGCTCAGAACCAAATTAATGAAGTAAAGAAGTCCATACAGAGCCTAAGAAAAAGAGACTTATAGCAGAGATATGGAAGCCATTAAGAAAGACCAATCAAAAGAAAGGAAGACAAGAAACAAAGTTTTAAGCCTAGGGAACAGACTGGATGATGCAGAGGATCGAATCTCAGGAATTGAGGACAGCCTAGACTTTATGGAGAAAGAACAAAAAATAATAAACGATAAATCCAAAAAGAAAGACAGATTACTTCAGGAGCTCCAAGGTACAATTGGGAAGCCCAATTTAAGGTTAGAAGGTATTGAGGAAAACATAGAGAAGGAAGTTAATGGAATAGGCAATTTGTTTAACAGAATACTAGCAGAGAATTTCCCAAATATCCAGAAGGATAGGCCCATCCAGATACAAGAAGCATTTAGGACCCCAAACAGATAAGACCAGAATAGGATATCCCAGGGACACAGTGTAATCTGAACAGGATCAATAGAGACCAAGGAAAGAATCCTTAAAGTTGCTAGGGAGAAGAAAACAAAGGAAAACCAATCAGAATTTCCCCAGATTTCTCAGCAGAGACCATGAAAGCAAGGAGAGCCTGGAATGAGGTATGTCACACCCTAAAGAAAAATAACTACAAACCAAAAGTACTGTACCCAGCTAAACTCTCATT